>NW_027206109.1:0-600000 GCF_024711535.1 Dipodomys merriami
TATGGTTTATACCCTGTAGTCACTGTATTTCATTTTGATACCGTGGCTATTGTAAATATGTTAATCTGAACTAAGGAAGGGAAAGGGAAAAAAACAAAATGATGAGACAAAGGACAAAGGGGGAACCTATGCAACAGTGATACAAAACAATATGTTGGAAAAATCTTGGGGGAATGTTGGGAGGAAAGAGGGAGAAAAATGCGGGAAGGGGGTAACAAGTTAGAAAAGTAATGAATTCACTACCTTACTTATATAACTATAACCACTCTGAACGTTACCTTGACAATAAAATTTAAACAAAAAATAAAATAAAATACATGAGAGCAGCAATACAGGAGATGGGAGTGAGGGAAATACTGTACTATACAGAGAAGAATAGAACAGCTTTGGAGAGCGGTAATTTTATTTTAACATAGGAAGTAATATTCTAGCATACAGTTTTTCAGACTCATATCAGTCACTAAAAAGGGAAAAAATGCACAATCAGTAAACCAATAGAGATAAAATAAAAAAAACTAAACAGCGATGGTGAAAAAATGGTTTGGACCAAGAAAAACAAAAGACATAATTAGGAAACAACAAGCTGGTATGTTTAAAAAATATTTTCATAATTTTATTAAATGTTTTTTACATCACAATTTGTTAGAATTATAATTCAAATCACAGTGTAATAGTATATCATAGTAATAATAAGTTACTTATTACTGATTTTTAATATTGAATGTTTAATATATAATTTTAATTTTAGTAGTTATAGAAAAGAAAATGAAACTAATTTTAATAATATATTTCATGAATTGTAAAATTAAGAAGCATTAGAATTTAAACAAATATATCATTATTTCAATAATAAATCATCATTTCATTTCTGTGAATTAATGTAATAATTCAAAGTGTATTCTACACTTAGCACTGATCTTAACATCAAATAATAAATTATTGCACATGACTCTTGGTATTAGGTGGAAGGGTTCAGCACTGTGGTAAAATTCACACTACACATTCTCGAGGCAGTACATGAGGGTATGACTCCTCGTCTAGCTTAAATTGTGGAAATTTAATTACTACATACATGTTAAATTCCTGTTTAGGTGATATCCATATAATTATACATAATTATATACACGAGGAGTATTTCAGATGATAAATAAAATCATATTCATTAATTAAATTTTTATTGTTTTGTGCCAAATAAATATTTATAGAGACTGAATTTCTGAGTAGCTGGTGGTGTATGTGTGCCAGATTATACATATTGAGGTTTATTTTATATTTCTTACATTGTTTCAAGAATTCGATGAAATATTCCATAAGGGGTAAAGAGTATTATATTGGATAAATGAAAGTAAATGGAATGTTTACTTCATTAATCCTTTCCCACTTGTCTAATCCCAAGTACAAACTATACATGTGTTTGCAGTAATGAAAACAACAACAGATATAAGCAAGTTAAATCTGACTATACATAAATTTTCCATGTGTTTGAAGTAATGAAAATAATAGATATAAGCAAGATAAATCCGTCTGTAGACAAGTATTTCCACCTTAATTTTGATAGCTGCTCCTATTTTACTCTTGGGAAAATGTGCTCCTGGCTAACCACAACTGCAGAATATTATGGTTTGATCTATCAAAAGAGAAGGAAGGAAGGGGTTTCTTCCTTCCAAAAGTCTGCTCCCAAGGATGTGATCTGTTTTATGGTGGTGAATTGGAAATGAACATTTTTCACAGTCAACCTTGAAAAGCTATCTTGATAGACAATTTTTGTAAGTGGTTACAGAGGACTATTCATGGCTCTGCAAGGATGCCAGGTTGCCTCATTTTGAAACAAATAAAACAGGAATTTAGTTAGTTGTTCTTTGTATCTGTAGGAGAAAATCCCATTGACTATAGGCCAAGGGATCACTGGAGCCCAGAGAAGCTACTACCTTGAATAGTAATGCTACATCTCTAAAAACAAAACAAAACAAAAACTGCAGTAAGCACAGCCATTCAGGGCTGCTCTCACATCCTATATGAAGTCAGGCAAACCAGAAGCTAAGAGTTATTTACCTGATAACTATTATATTTTTTATGAGTCAGAATGAAATGAGACTCTAGAGACAATGTCAGAATGGACTGATCAGAGAAACTAAAATTGGTCACACAAAGATTGGGAAATAGAATTCCTTGTAGAACAAATAAATCATAGAAAGTCTGTGCGTGTAAGAACAAGACAGCAGACCAAATTCCAGAAATGCACAGTTTCTTATAGGACAGCTTAATGAATTATCAATGGAAATCTTGAATTCTTAAATATTTGATCACATGTGGGAGAAGGCCAATTGCTGAAGAGAAAGAAAATGTCATCCCTTTATTAGGAGGTCCAATATCACTTTAGGAAGTAATGACTTGTAATAAAAAGAGAAAAAGAATTATTCCAACTGAGGGTTTCATTTGTTTTGATGTAACAGTTCTTGATTTAGGTGCTAGCAGTTACCATACAATTGATCCAAACCTACAGCTGAGTCGATATTGACTGCAGTATTCACACGTGAAGGAAAAGAGAAAATTTACAATGTCTGATGAAATGAGAGGAGTGTGAAGCGTTTTAATAGTGATATCTGAGGTTTAGACCCAGGTGAAGAGGTGGATTTTCTTCTTTTATAAAAATCCCCATTTTTAGCCTGGTGCCAGTGGCTCACAGCTGTAATCATAGCTACTCAGAAAGCTGACATCTGAGGACTGCTGTTCAAAGCCAGTCTGCAGAAAGTCCCTGAGACTCATTTCCATTTAACCACCAGAAAACCAGAAGTGGCACTGTGGCTCAGGTGGTAGTCCACTCACCGTGAGTTGAAGAGCTCAGGGACAGTGCCCAAGCCCAGACTTCAAGCCCCTGGAACAACAACAACAACAAGGATTCCCTCTTTTCTTTGACTGCCTACATCTTTTCCTAACATTCAACAAAGAAGCCATTTTATCACCCACTACATTTAAGTCCTATCGTAGATAAGGCAAGTAGAATGATTTAGTATCTTATGTCAAAAGGTTCGTATTTGTGGAAACAAATATCAGCAGTAGTAACCGTTTTACTAGTCCTTGAACGCTGGGCCTGGGCCCTGAGCATTGTTATGCTGGTAGCTTTAAAGTGAGCTTTTATGATTATTATTTATTTGATTACTGCCCATAAAGGAAATTACTTGGTCATAAGGGAGATATATGTTTAGTCTTTTGAGGAATCTCCAACTGCATTCCAGTGGTTGAACAAGTTTAATTTCCCACCAACAGTATACTATAGTTCCCAGTTGGCTACATCCATGCCAGTAATTCCTATTGTTAGCTTTCTTGACAATGGCTATTCTAACTGGGGTGAGGTAGAATCTGTCTTCTTTATTTGAAGATTTTTAGGCACCTTCTAGATACCAGTAATTAATGAATCTATGAACCCTCTGAGTTTGCATTCCTTAGTCTTAATATAATTTTCCAAGCCTTTCATTTTCCTGAAGACTGGTAAAAAAATCATCCTTTCAATTGGGTGAATAGAATTCCATTATGTGTGTGTGTGTGTGCGTGTGTGTGAGATGACTATAGTACTATGAGTTCATTTCTTTTTTTCTTTTTCTTTTTTTATTGTGAAAATATTGTACAGAGGGGTTACAATTACATGGGCAAGATAATGAGTACATTTCTTATCAAGCATTGTAGCTTACTCCTTTGTTTCCCCTTCCCATTCCTTCCCATCCTCCTCCTGACCCCTCACCAATCGTCCTTCCCTCTCCCCCCTACCAATCCTCCTCGCCCCTCCACCCCTACCAAAGTTGTAAAGTTCGTTTTCGACATAACAACTTGTATTTCTCATTGTTGCAATGGTCCCGCCTGTATCCCTATTTAAATTATTTGTTTTTTCCCTTCCCCTCCACAAATTATAACAACATCACATTCAGTGAAAGCAGGTGTAATACCATGGGGGAGGGACACACAAAGCAACAAAAATAATCCTATAATTGTGTTAGAAACAATCCCATAAAAGGAAAAAAAAAAAAACATTTAAATACTTATCTTGGGGTTCATTCCCCTAACATCAACTTATCTGAAATTTTCTGCTTGACTCAGATATACTAGTTATTGCAAATAAGGGAAACTATGGGACCTATGTTTTGGGGGCCTGGCTTACTTCACTTAATATAATTTTTTCCAAGTCCTCCCATTTCCTCAAAAGGGGGCAATGTCATTCTTTCTGATGGAGGCCTAGAATTCCATTGTGTATATATACCACATTTTCTTGATCCATTCATCTACTGAGGGGCATCTGGGTTGGTTCCATGTCTTAGCTATGGTAAATAATGCTGCCAATGAGTTCATTTCTAAGCCGTCTATTTCATCTGTAATTTTGTAATTCCATATTAAATTGGATTGCTTTCTCTATGGCATTGAAGAATATTGTTGATATTTTGATGGGTATTGCATTGTCAATTATTTGGGGGCAGTATTGCAGTTTTCACAATGTTAATTCTTCCAACCAGGAGCATTGAAATTCTTTCCATTTTCTCGAATCTCCTTCAATTTTCCTTTTTAGATTTGTAAAGTTTTCACAGTAGAAATCCTTCACATGTTTAGTTTAATTAATTCCTAGGTTTGTTGATGTTATTTTGTTTCGTTAATATGATACTATTTTGAGGCTAATAAAAATGAGGTAGTTTTTTGGATTTTAGTCTGGATCTTCCTATGGTTGTTAACACAGAAAAACTACTGTGTCTTGTGGGTTTTATACCATGCTACATTGCTGAATTTTAGCATCACCTTTACTAACTTGAGGGAGGAACCTATAGGGTCCTTTAAGTAAAGGATTATTTCATCTGCAAAAAGGGATAATTTTACTTCTTTCCTATTTGGATCCCCTTTATGTTTTTCTCTTGTCTATTTCTCTTGCTAGAAAGTCCATTAACATATTGAAGAGTAGTAGAGAGAGTGGACATCCTTGTCTCATTCCTGATTTTAATGTCTTCATGCTTCCACAGTTAGTACATGCTAATTATCTCTTTGTCATATACATTCTCTGTATTATATTGAGAAAAGTTCCATGCATTTCTAGCTTCTCAGACCTTTTAATATTAATGGGGTATTGAAGCTTGTTAAAAGCTATTTGTAGGGGCTGGGAAGGTGGCTCAGTGGTAGACCGCATGCCTTGCATGCATGAGGCCCTGGGTTCGATTCCTCAGCACCACATAAGCAAAAAGAAGAGAGCCGGAAGTGGCGCCCTTTGGCTCAAGTGGTAGAGTGCTAGCCTTGAGCTGAAGAGGTGAGGGACAGCGCCCAGGCCCAGAGTTCAGGCCCCAATCCTGGACCCCCCCCACACACACACAAAGCTATTTCTAAATCCATATCAACGATCATGTGGTTCTTGTCCCTGCTTCTGCTGATGGTTTGTATTATGTTTATTGACAAGTATATTGAATCCAATTTTATCGTAGGATGTATCTTGTTTGGTCATAGCATATTATTTTTTTGTTAGTTTTTGAAATTGGTTGGTAAGGATTTTATTAAAAAGTTGTTCTTCAATGCTTATCAAAGGGTTGGGTTCATAGTTCTCTTTCTTTGGTGAGTCCCTATGTGATTTGGGGAAGAGTCTAATTCTAACTTCTCAGAATGTGTTTGATAATTCCATTTCCCTTTCCATTCCATTGAAGAGTTAGATGAGTATTATAAGTTCTTCTAAGGCCTTAATTTCATGACAAATCCATTGAGCCCTAAATTTTTCTGGTATGGGAAGCCGTTTATTGATATTTCATTTTCATTACTTTGTAAGTGCCACTTCTTGGCTCAGTTCGAGTATACAAATGCATCAATTTCTCCAGGATTCTCCAGGTGATTCACATAAGGTTTTCAAAGTTCTCTCTTATAACATTCTCAATTTTGCTAATTTCTGTTGTAATGTCTGAGTTTTGTCTCTAATTTTATGTATTTGAGTGAGTTTTCTTAATTTTTTTAATTATGAAGTTGATATACAGGGGTGGGTTACAGTTACATAAGTAATGAGTACATTTCTTTTTGAACTGTTACCCTTTCTCATTTTCTCTTGATTTCTCCAACACTGACATCCCACTCCCCAAAAGTTGTAAAGTTCATTTCTAATATAGTGTCTACTGTATATCACTATTGCTTTGGTTAATCTTTGCCCCACCATTTATGTGATTTCCCTTCCCTTCCCCAAATCAGATTAATTTATGTATAAGACAAAGGGTAGAGAAATCAAAATCAGTGACGTTGGGGAATAAACCAAAGGGGAAAAAGTAAATAGAAACTACTAAATACAGTTCACTGTACAATCAACTTCTCTCCGTTTCTTGGAGCTCATTCGATAAGCATCATTTTATAGGGTGATATGCATGTAGCTACTGAGCTATTGTGATCTTTTCTAAGAATTTACTAGACATATTCTAGTTTTTCCAAATGAGTGAAAACATGTAGCCTATGATTCTTTGGTTCTGGCTTGTTTGACTTATGTTTTCCAAGTCTGTCCATTTCCTTACAAATGGGGCAATGTCATTTTTTTCTGACAGAAGCATTGAATTTTGATGGGAATATATATTGCATTTTCTTGATCCATTCATCCACTGAGGAGCATGTGGGTTGGTTCCATATCTTAGCTATTGTAAATAATGCTACAATGGACATAGCTATGATGGTAGCTTTAGTTTGGCATTTTTGTGATCATTTGGGTAAATGCCCAGGAGTGGGAATGCTGGGTTATAGGGGAGCTCTTTGGAGGAACCTCTATACTTCTTTACAGAGTATTTGAACAAGTTTACACTTCCCCCAATAGTGTAGTAATGTTACTTTTTGTCCACATCCCCACCAGCCCAGCATATTAGTTTTCTTCGTAATGATCATTCTAAGTGGGGTGAGGTGGAATCTCAATGTTGCTTTCATTCGCATTTCTTTTAGGGCCAAAAATGTTGCATATTACTTCATGTGTCCATTTTTTTTACTTTGTTCTGTTCTGCTTTGGGCTTGTCCTGTTTTCAAGGAGCTTGAGGTTCATAATTATAATATTGCTTTGAGATTTCCCCAATTGCTTGATGTACGCACTCAGAGCTCTAAATTTTCCTCTAAGTACTGCATTTTACTGTGTCCCATAGGAGCTGGTATTTTGTGTGTTACATTCCAAAAACTATCAGATTTCCATTCTAATCTCTTCAGTGTACCACTGGTCATTCACCAATGTGTTTTTCAGTCTTCATGAGTTTGAGAATTATTTTTTGCTTTAGCTGTTTAATTCTAAATTTATTCTGTTGTGGTCTGACAAGATATGGGAAGTCAATTTATTTTTCTTTCAATTTGGACAGAATTTCTGTGGGACATAGGATATGTTCTATTTTGGAGAATCTTCCACAAGCTGCTGTGAAGAATGTATATTCTGAAGCTGAATGTATATTCTGTAGATGTCTGTTAGGGCTAGGTGATCAATATAGTTATTTGGGTGTGCAGTTTCTTGATTGAGTTTTTCGTGGATGACGTATCCAGTGAGGACAATGAAGTGTTGAGATGTGTTTTTAGGTTAAGTAATATTTGGTTGATGAAGTGCGGTGCTCCAGGATTCAGGGCATTCATATTTAGACTTGTTATATCCTCCTAATGGAGAGTTGCTTTATTAATAGGTAATGTCTCTTCCTACTAATTTAATTTGAATTCTATTTTATCTTATGTTAGTAATTCTACTGTGGCCTGTTTATCATGGCCATTCGCTTGAAAATTTTCCTTCCAGCTTTTCAGTTTGAGTATATGTTTGTTTTTGTCAATAAAATATGTCTCTTGTAGATAGTAGTTCAATGCATCTTGTTTTTTGATACTAATTATGTGTTGTAATTGGAAATTCAGTTTATTAATATTGAGAGTTAAGACTGTGAAATATCTGATAAGTTCTGCTGTGTTATACACCTGCTTTTAGGATCTGTGCCTCATCTTCTCTTAATATATTTACCTTGTTCTGTGGTAGGGAGCATTTTATGTATCCATTTCCTGTTCTTCTTGATCTTCTCTATGTAGGATATATTTGATTAACTTCCATCCTGTTGATTTGGGGGAGATACGTTGTTTCAAGTTTTCTTTGTCATGAAGTATTTTTATATAGCCTTTAACGATAAAGGAGAGTTTGGCTTGGTACCATATTCACTGGTGGGAGTTTTTTGCCTTTAATATTTGTCATATTAAATGTCAGCCTCTCCTTTTTCCATATCAGCTAAGAAATCTGTATTTATTCTGACTATATCATTTATAAATAATCTTTTCTCTATGACAGCTGTAAGAATCCTTTCCATGATCTTCATGATCCTCTAATTGATTATGATGTGGTGGTGGGTTGTTCTGTTCTGGTGTAATATGTGGTGTTCTAAAGGCTTCTCTTCTCTGAATGAGCCTATCTCTTTGGATGTTTGGAATGATCTTTGCTAGAATTCCGTAGTATGTTTTCCATCCATTTAGTTCCCTACTCTTCTCCTTGTTGATATTTATCTCTCCCAAATTTGATCTTCTAACTGATTCTTAAAGCTCTCACAAGATCGTTTCTTATTTCTTGGATTTGTTCTAAATGATTATCTATTCTTTCCTATTAGACCTATTCTTTCTTTCACCCCTGAGATTATCTTCTCTGTCATGTATTTGCTGTGGAGACCTTCTACTTTGTTTTTTACTTTCCTGTCTTCTAATTGGTCATTTTAAGGGCTTCTATCTCTTTATTAGAGCTTTGTTTTATGTATTGTATGGACTTCCTTTAAATCTTTTCTTTGGGTGGGGGTGGGTGGGAGGGTTGTCTATTTAGCTGTGTCTTCATTCCTATCGTTTAACTAGACATCATTTTTTTCCCTTAGCCCCCCCCCCTTACTTCTGAGAACTTATCTTTCTATTTATAGTCTCCATGAATTATTTTGCTAATCTTTGGCTGGTCTATTCATGTTCACAAATTTCCTTCTATAGGTTTTGTGTCTTTTCATTAATCATATTTTTCAGCATTATTTGTAATGTATTTTGAAGACTATTTTCTAGGTCCTTGATTGTCTGTTCTAATGTCTGGTTATATTTTGTATGAATTAAACTACCTTGACATCACTTTTCTTGTATTTTTCTGATATGTTCTGTCCTTTTGGAGGATTTCGTGGCTTTCATTTGGAGGAATCTATGATCTTAATCGGTGACTATGTTCTTGCTTGATTTTCCACGTGTTGGTTTGATCTTCTCTTGTGATTTGTTTTTCGGTAATTAGGTTTTTAATTATTTGTTTGTTTGTTTTTTGTTTTTTTTTCTTTTCTGTGAAAAAAACCTACAGAGGGGTTACAATTACATGGGCAAGGTAATGAGGGCATTTCTTATCAAGCATTGTTGCCTCCTCCTTTGTTTCCCCACCACCACCACTCCCCGATCCAAAATTGTAAAAATCGTTTTCAAAATAACATCTTATATCTCATTGTTGCAATGGTTCTATCTGTATTCCTATTTAAACAATTTGAATTTTCCATCCTCTCCACAAATTATACCAACATCAAATACAGTGAAAACAGGGGTTATATTGTGGAGAAGGGACATACAAAGCAAAAAGAAATTCTTTATAAATATGTTAGACACAATAGCAAGAAGGAAAAAAAAATTTGAGTCCTAAACTTAGGTTTCATTTTGCCTAAAATCAATTTATGTAACTATTTATGCTTATCTCAGACATATACTAGTTATTGCAAATAAAAGAAACCATGGGACCTACGTTTTTTGGCCTGGTTTGCTTCACTAAATATAATTTTTTCCAAGTCTTTCCATTTCCTAACAAATGCGGCAATGTCATTCTTTCTGATGGAGGCATGGAATTCCTTTGTGTATATAGACCACATTTTCTTGATTCATTCATCTACTGAGGGGCATCTGGGTTGGTTCCATAACTTAGCTAGGGTAAATAATGCTACAATAAACATAGTTGTGCTGGTAGCTTTAGTATAATTTGCTTGTGATCATTTGGATAAATGTCCAAAAGTAGCATTGCTGAGTCATAGGGGAGATCTATGTGGAGTCTTTTGAGGAACGTCCATACTACTTTCCAAAGTGGTTGAAAAAGTTTACACTCCCACCAACTATGCAGTAGGCTTCCCTTTCTCCACATCCCTTCCAGCATCTGTTGTTATCAGAGTTCTTGACTAAAGCCATTCTAACTGGGGTGATATAGTATCTGAATGTTCTTTTGATTTGCATTTCTTTTATGGCTAGGGAGGTTGAGCCTTTCTTCATCTGCCTCTTTGCGATCCTTCTTTCCTCTTCAGACAAGTTTCTCTTTATGACTTTAATCTACTTATTTATTGGGGGATTTAACTTTTTTGAGTTCCAGGTATATTTCAGATGTGAGACCCTTTTATGTTGTATGGTTAGTGAAGATCTTCTCCCAGTCCGTGGGCTTTCTATTGATCTTGCTAGCTGTGCCCTTTGCCATGCAGAAGCTCTACAAGTTCATGCCATCCCATTTGAACAACCTTTCTTTGATTTGTTGTGTTTCTGAGTCTCTTTTAAGAAAATTTTGGCCTGTTCAAAGGAGACTTGGGGTTCCTCCTATTCCATCCTGTAATTTTTTCAGAGTGTCTGCTTTAACTCCAAGGTCTTTGATCTATTTGGAGTTGATTCTGGGGCAAGGTGATATGTAAAGATCTAGCTTTACTTTTCTACAAGTGATTAACCAATTTTGACAGCACCATTTACTGAAGAGGTTGTCTTTCTTCCATTCTATTTTTTGGCTCCCTTATTGAGGATTAGATGGCTATAGGTCTGTGGGTTCATTTCTGGATTTTCTATTCTATTCCATTGGTCCTGAGGTCTGTTCTTGTGCCAGGACCAAGCTGTTTTGATTACTATGGCTTTACAGTAGAGTTTAAAATTTGATATTGATATTCCTCCAGCAATGTTCTTTCTGTGAAGGATCGTTTTTGCTCTTTGGGGTCTTTTTTTGTTCCATATGTGTGGATTGCGTCTTCTATGTCCTTGAAGAATGAGTTTGGAATATTGATAGCTATCACATTAAGTTGTAGATAGCCTTGGAAAGTATTGCCATTTTCACATCGTTGATCCTTCCAATCCAGGAACATGGGAGGTTTTTACACTTTCTAAGTTGTTTTGATTTCCTTTTTCGTGTTTTTAAAGTTTTCATCATAGAGGTCCCTCACTTCTTTGGTTAAGTTAATTCCTAGGCATTTTATTTTTTGTGGGGTATTATGAATGGATTTGTGTTCCTGATTTCAGCCATGCTTTTCTCATTGTTGGCATACAAAAAAGCCATTCATTTTTGAGAGTTAATTTTATACCCTGCTAATTTGCCAAAGTTATGATTCAGCATGAGTAATTTGGGTGTAAAGTGCAGGGGGTTCTTTAAATACAAGATCATGTCATCTGTAAAGAGGGAGAGTTTTATTTCATCTTTCCTTATTTCGATCCCTTTTATATTTGCATCTAGTCTTATTGCTGTAGCTAGGCAATCTAATACTAAATTGATGAGAAGTGGAGAGAGTGGACATCCTTGTCTCATTCCTGAGTTGAGGAAATGTCTTCAGTTTTGTTTTGTTTAGGTTTGTCATATACAGCCTTTATTGTATTGAGGAATATTACCTGGATTCATAGTTTTTCCAGAATCTTCATTATAAAGGGTTTTGGATCTTGTCAAATGCTATTTATACATCTATTGAGATAACCATATGGTTCTTATCCTTGCTCTTGTTCATGTAATGAATTACATTAATTGATTTGCAAATAGTGAACCAGATTTGCATCCCTGAAATGAATCCTGTTTGATCATGGTGTTTGATTATTTGGATGAATTGTTAAAGTGGATTGGCCAAAATTTTGTTGAGAAGTTTTGCATCAATGTTCATCAAAGAAATGGGTCTATAGTACTCTTTCTTTGATGAGTCCCTTCCTGGTTTCGGGATGAGGTTTATGATGGCTTCATAGAATGAGTTTGGTAGTGAACTTTCCCTTTCAATTTCATTGAAGTGTTGATAGAGTATTGGTGTGAGCTGTGCATTGAAGGCCTTGTAGAATTCCCTGTAAAACTATCTGGTCCTGGGCTTTTGTTAGATGGGAGGCATCTAATTTCTCTTTCTATTTCAATAGTTGATATTGGCCTGTTAAAATGGTTTAATTCATCTTGGTTTAGTTTTGTCATATTGATATTTGCTAGGAAAATGTCCCATTCTGCCATATTCTCAAACTTATTAGCATAAAATTTTGAGGAGTATTTAATTTAATGAATCTTGGTTGTTTCTCTTGTGGTGTTTCCATTCTCATGCTTGATTTTACTTATTTGCATGTGTTCTCTTCTTTTTATGATAACATTTGATAAGGGTCTGTCAATTTTGTTAATTTTTATAAGAACCAGATCTTTGTTTTGTTGATTCTTTCTATGGTTTTTTGGATGCTAATTCCTTTAATTCTGATTTAGTTTTAATTATTTCTTTCTCTATACTGGATTGGGGTATATCTTGCTGCTCCTTTTTAAGGTGGTTCAGATGTGTCATTAAATTGTCATTTTCAGATCTCTCCAGTTTGTTGATGCAGGAACTCAGGGCTATAAACTTGCCTCTAAGTTCTGCCTTTGCTCGGTCCCAGAGGAGCTGGTTATATGTGTGTTCATCTTTGTTGAATATCATGAACACTTGAATTTCATTTCTAATCTCTTCCATAACCCACGGATGATTCAACAGTGTGTCGTTCAGCCTACATATTTTACAGAACTTTCTTTGGTGGATTTTGGTGTTGAGTTCTAAATTTTTTCACTTGTTGTAAGAGAGAATGCAAGGTATAACTTCAATGTTTCTGAATTTGGACAAGTTTGCTTTGTGACCTAAAATGTGATGTATTTTGAAAAAAGTTCCATGTGCTGCTTACAAAAACGTGTATTCTAATGCTGCTGGGTGAAATTTTTGGCAGATGTCTGTTAAATCTAGTTGTTCCATGCAATTGTATAGATCTGTGGTTTCTCTGTTGAGTTTTTGCTGCATTGATCTCTCTAGTGGGGATGGTGTGTCAAAGTCCACAACAATTAATTTCTTTGGATCTATTTGAAATTTGGGGGAAACTAATGTTTCTTGGATAAATTTAGGTGTTCCATTGTTTGGTAAATAGATATTTAGAATTGTAATGTGGTGAATAGATATTTAGAATTGTAATGTCCTCCTGAAGGAGAGATCCCCTAATTAGTATACAGTGGTCTTATTTATCTCTTCTCACTAATTTTAATTTTAATTCTAATTTATCTGATACTAGGATTGCAACTCCTGCCTGTTTATTGAGGCTGTTTGCTTGGTAGATTTTGTTCCAGCATTTCACTCTCAAAATTTGTTTGTTTTTATGGGAAGGTATGACTCCTGAAGGCAGTAGATAGAAGTATCTTGCTTTTTAATGCAACTAGACAGTCTAGGTCGCTTAATTGGAGAGTTAAGTCCGTTATTGTGTTGAGAGTTAGGACTGAGAGGTGTTTCGTGGTTCCTGAAATGTTATCCACCTTCTTGGGAGCTGAGGCAAATGGGTTCTTATTATGGTCCTTGGATTCTCAGTTTGGGTGTGGTTTCTTGGCATTTATTGTGGTCTTGTTAGTTTTCAATGTGTAGGACATCTTTCAGTATCTTCTGTAGGGCTGGTTTGGTGGAGATATAGTGTTTCAGTTTTTCTTTGCTATGGAAGGTTTTTATTTAACCTTTGGTTATAAAGGAGAGTTTAGCTGGGTACAGTATTCTTGCTTGATAGTTGTTTGTCTTTAGTGCATGGCATACATCATTCCAGGCTCTTCTTGGTTTAATTGTCTCAGCTGAGAAATCTGAGGTCATGCTATTTGGTTTCCCTTTATAGGTGAGTGATCTTTTCTCCTTGACAGCTTTAAGGATCTTTTTCTTGGTCTGAATTGATCCTGTGCAGATTATAATGTGATGGTGTGATGTCCTGTTTTAGTCCATTTTGGGGGGTTCTAAAAGCTTCTTGTGTATGAATAGGTCTATCTTTTTTCATGTTTGGGAAGTTCTCTGCTAGGATCCTGTTAAACAAATTTCCTAGACCATTAACCTCTCTCTCTAGGTGTTCCATTATCCTCAGATTAGGCCTTCTGATGCTGTCTTCCAAATATACAATAGATCTATCATATTTCTTGGATTTGTCTTGGATGGTTGAATGTTCTTTCTCTATAATATCTAGGCTGTCTTCAATCCCCGAGATTCGATCAGCTGCATTGTCTAACCTAGTGTCAAGACTTTCTACTTTGTTTTTTATTTCCTTCCCTTCTAATTGGTCGGCTATGATGGCTTCAAATTCTTTGTTGGAGCTTTGTTTAGATCTTCTATGAACTTCTTTACTTCCTTAATTTGGTGTTCAGTGTTTATTCTCAAATCACTTAGTTGATTGGTTTTATTTTCTTTGGACTCCCATTCCCTCTGTTGAGTTCCAATCAGCATTCCATTTGTAGTCTCCCTGAATTCTTTCAGTTCTCTGTTTATGGATTCCATGAATGCCTCTATTGATCTTTGTCTATTTTCATCCCGCTCTCACAATTCCTGTATTACTCTTTGATTACCTTCATGTTCATGCAATACCTGTAGTTCTCTTTGACTGTTCTCAGACTGCTCACATAATTCCTGTCTTTCTCTTTGACTGTTTTCTACATGCTCATGCATTTCCTGTATTAATCTTTGAGTAGCTTCCTTACATTCACATTATTCCTGTATTGCCTCCTCTTTCTCCCTGTCATGTACACACTTAGTCCTTCTTAGGTTTTCAATCTTTTCATTCATCAGGTTTAACAGTAATGTTTTTAGACCTTTTAGGGAACTCTCCTCTGGATTATTCATTACTGTTCTGTCACCTGATTATCATGAGTGGGTTTTGAGAAACTCGGACTTGCCTTTTTTCTTGTGTTTTTCTGGCTTGTTCTGCCCATTTGGTATGAAAGTCATACCAATTTTATGCAAGATCACTATTTTAAGGCAAGCATCAACCATAGTCCTGTAGTTGCACAGTCAAAATGGCTGCATATACTATTTAGTTCATCAGATACAATCTAGTCAACATCAAACAACTATGGATTAATGGGCTAAGAACAGAAAAGAAGAATTTTGCAAACCAGAAATTATTAGGTTTAGGGAGAAATGTGTGGAAAAACAGGATTAGAGGGATGTGGAAAGGTAAATGGAGAGTGAATTTAAACAAGTCCTAATCTCAGAGAGGGAAATGGTTTGGACAGAATGACAGGAAAGACATTAAAAAAAAGAATTGAAAGAAATGTAAAAACCAAAATTTATATTTTAAAAGTGACACAGGTAAAATTATGTAAGTTTAAAGAAATGATATTGAGAGAAGAAAGGATAGATTTATAGCAGGGAAGGGATAGAAAGGAGATATGTAAAATTAAAAGAAAACTTATTAAAATTAGTTAACTTGACAATTATGTAGATATAAAGAGATAATACTGCTATTAAAGAAGTTAAGCCTAAGAGGTTGTGAATTGAGTAATAAATTTGTAAGTTAAATATGTACACAATGGTGGATAAGGTGTACTAATCAACGATGGATATATGTCTGTGGATGAGCAGACCCGCAATTAAGTCACGCAAGAAAGAAAGAAAGAGAAAAAAATGAAAAGAACAAAAAAAGACCAAAAGGTCAAAAAAGTTTAAACACACACACACACACACACACACACACACACACACACACACACACACACACACACACACACACACACACCTAAAATAAATATTATTAGGGGAAAAAGTATTAAAAGAAAACATTTTTTAAAAATTATATATATATATATATATATATATATATATATATATTAAAAAGGTACAATAAGAGTTCTTTTGCGGGGGGGTGGGTATTGGGAAGATCCTGTATCTTCCCTGCATCTGTAACCAGTCTCTTGGTGGAGTCTCTGGTCAACTTGTGGTGTTTGGTTTTCCTGTGGCTTGATTGGTTTCTTAAGTAAGTTGGTTTGAGCAGGCAGAAAAATGCACTGCATTATCCATGATTTTGTGAACCTACTCCCAGGCTAGTTCAGTGGGAGGGTGATCTGCTTTGAAAATAACAAAAGAGGGAGGTGGCTGTTTCTTTTGGCTTGGAGATGCTGTGATGAGGCTAGGTTCTGGGTAGGGTTAAGGCCTTTCAGCAAACAGTAGCTTTTCCCTAATGGGCTAGCTTCTGAGATACTCACAGAGCCCAGATTGAAGCCATTCACTGGGTTTATGTTTACTGAATTTCAATTGATTTTCTAGGCTTCTGTAGGGAGGGTCAGCCTCTGGCTTTGTTTACCCAGTGAAGACAGTCTCTCCTCTGCGGATGGATCTCTCTGCCTCGGCTGGGCGACTTTCCCCTGGGTTGGGCTGAGCCCCAGGTCAGGTCAGGTTCCTGTGACCTGCTAAATGACTCTTTTGTTTTCTTCCAAGGCCTGACATTGAGCTACCTGCTCATGCGGGCTTTGTCAGTATCAAAGATGGAGATCTCAGGTGGTGGAGGATGGGCAGCCTTCCCTCCTCTGCTCCCTGAGAAGGAAGGAGGATGTCATGGTTCTACTTATACCAGAGTCGTGTTTCCTGGGCTGTCTCTGGTCTGCAATATGAAGTTATGTGCTCCTCCTTAGTTCTTACTGGTGTTGAGTAGAATTTGCTTGCCTCCAATTCTGGCTCCTTTCTCCCGAACTCTCTCTGTAGGTACGGTGGCTGTAGCCACCGTTGCTGCCGCAGCTGCTACCACAACCACCTCAGAGTGGTTATCAGCAAATGCTCAGATCTGTCTCCTTGCCTGGATTTCTCTCTCTGGCCAAACTCTCTGTGCTGCCCAAGGGCTTATTGTAATTCACCTCCTAGACTTCCATCTTCTTGTTCCTTGTCAGCCCAGGTGCAGGTACCATGGCCAGATGCCTATTTTCAAGGCAAGTAGGTCACCACCAGCCTTCTTCCTGGAACCAAAAGGAAGATTAAGGGTTTGGGGCTTTTGTTTGTACATTCATATGAACATTTCCTTCCATCAGTGGGACAGTTCTAAGTACTCATTTTTTATTGAATTGCAGCTATAAATCATTTAAAAATGGAGGCACGGGAGAGGGAAGGGGAAAAAAACCCAAACAACAAAACAAAACACATATTCCATAATCATTGAATGACTGAATGATGGCAAGTAAAACTCAATCTAACAATATTTTCCCAAATGTGTTATGTTTGAATGGTGAGAGCTCCGCAGAGGGAGATGCCAAAGCAGCCAGGCAGTGTACATATGGATATGTTCAAGGATGTTGTCATTATTTAATCATTTGCTCATTCATCCAAGAAGGGGAGATCAGTTACTATGGTACTTTGATTGTGTTCAATCCAATTACCATGTTATAAAAATAGCAAGCTGCCATAACAAAAAATAAGGATCCTCTACCAAGCACCAGTTATCTTTATTTCACTTCCAAGCCATATACATCATAACCATATCCAAAGAATGCAAGGAAGGGAAGTTAAGAATCAGCATTCTGATGTATTAGCTGGGACCAACACATTGTTCAGGTTGAACTGTTTATCCTCTGTGGATTACTTTCTTCCTATTTGTGGATCTGAGGTGTGTGCACTTAAGAACTATGTGCATATATATGTATATACATTCTGACTGAAGATATATGTCCATCAACTGAGGTGTTAGCTTGCAAAGGTTCATTTGAACTGGTACAGCAGCTGTATGTCAATGTAATTGCTCCTGTGTCCTATGTGCATCTCTCCAAGTTCTACACTAATAATTTCACTGATCATTTTACCTATGTTGGTGCTGGCATAACCAGTCTTCCTTCTCCCAATTCTCCCTCCCACCTCCCTCAATAACATGCATCAAACCACAGCCTTTATGGTTTGTTTATTCAGTTTTGATTGCCTGAGGTTTGATTGGTCCAGTTCTAACTCAGTAGGTACCTATGGCAGGTGCAGGGGGTGGCCTTTCTTCTTCTAACTTTCCTGACGCATACCAGGAGAGTTTGTCCGTATTTCGGGAGTTTTACTTGAATTACTTTCCACTTTCTGGGCTTTGCCACCTATCTGATATTGTCTCTTCTTTTGTGTTAATGAAGATTGAACCCAGGATGTTTCATTAGCTAGGCAAATACTCTCAGTGAACTATAACCCAGCCCCAGAACATCTTTTTAAATTCTCCTTACATCTGAGTGTAGGATGGAAAGAAAAGTTTAGTCCAGTATATTGGAATGTTTCAGATTTTTAGATTTTGATTAATCTAGTTATATATAGTCATAGTCCAGAAACAAATATATTGGTAGAACTTGATAAGACACTATACAGATGTTGAGGGGAATGGATTGTTCTACAGCATAACCTTGGAAACAGTGGTGAGACCTTCAACATCAATTCATCAGGGACATGAGTTCAACCCACGAGAATTGCTGTGGTCTGAAGCTTCCCCTCAGGTATCTGCCATTCCATCTTGCATGCTACATTTCATACTAGCAATATCCACCATGCTCAGTTTGACTGCTTAGATTTGTTGCAAGATTGTGAGTAAATGCATATGTCATCTTAGACGACTTTATAATTGAGTCATGTGAAGAACTTCACCACAAAAGAGATCACTCTTCACTTGCAGTGATGATTTACAACAAATTTTCATAACGACCACGAAGCTCTTTTTTCAGGCCAAACATTTTAACTTGCACCAAAATGATGCTATGGAAAAAAAAAGATCTTCTAATATGGTTTCAAATCCAAACACAAAATACTTTGCTTAAGGAAGAATTAACTATGCCAGCCAATATATTCCCAGAATTTTTATCTGTGCTTTGACCCTGTTAAAAAAAGTTATTGTTTTTGTTTTAGTTTTTTGGGTTTTTTTTGTCATGGGGCTTGAATTTGGGGCTTAGGCGCTGTCCCTCAGCAATTCAGCTCCTCAGCGATTCAGCTCAAGACTTGTGCTCTACCACTTGAGCCACAGTGCCACTTCTGGTTTTCAGGTGGTTAATTGCAGATAAGAGTCTCATGGACTTTCCTGCATGGGCTGGTTTTGAATTGCAATCTTTATATCTCAGCCTCATGAGTAGCTAGGATTATAGACGTGAGAAACACTGGCACTTTGGCAACTATGTACAATTTCAAATCATGATTGAAAATGTTGGGGAAAACTATAGAATATTTGTAAGCAGCAGTAGTTACATGGGTATAAATATATGTAATATACCAAATATTTTTGCAAAACTGAAGTGCTTGGTAATCAAATATATAACAAAACTCATTTGGATCTCTTATTGAACATTATTTATTTTACTATATACAAATATATATATATATCACATTATAAAACTATATAAATAATGCTTTAGTATTTATGGGCGCAATTCTAATTATAGAGAAAGAAAGAGAGGGGGGAGAGAGAGGGAGACAGAAAGAGGGAAAGAGAAACACAAAATCCAGAACATTAAAACTTACAGGTTGGAATTCTGTAATTCCCAATTACATATTGTACTGAAAGGGAAATTACAATGAAATCGAAAATTAGACCATTGTGCAAGGATTCCAAAAATATACTTCTCATTCATTACCTGTTTGTTATCTTAATGTGTTTGTGACTAGTTAGATCATTTGGTTTGCATTAGGATGAAAATAACACTATCTTGTTGTTAAAATCCAAGGGAAAATTACAAGTGTGCAATTGAAAGAGGTATATGTATGTTTGGATCAACTTTTATTTGCTTAGTTTTCAAACACCAGGTTATGTTCCCAAATAATAATGGATTTTGTAAATATAAAAAAAGATACTGTTAATGTATTTCTTTTTCTAAAATGTATTTCTTATTTTTTTATAATTTAATTTAATTTTATTTGTGAACATACTGTACAGAAGGGTTACAATTACATGGGCAAGATAATGCATACATTTCTCACCAAGCATTGCAGCCTCCTCCTTTGTTTACCCTTCACATCCCTTCTCAGCCTCCCCACTCCCAATCCATCCCCTCCCCCCACCCCTGCACCGACATTGTAAAGCTCGTTTTGAACATGACAACTTGTACTTCTCATTGTTGCAACAGGTCCACCTGTATCCTTAAACGACTTGTTTTTACCCATCTCCTCCACAAGTTATACTGACATCAAATATAGTGAAAGCAGGGGTAATACTGTGGGGGAAGGACATACAAAGCAACAAGGAAGTAGTCTTATAAATGTGTTAGAAACACAGGCATGAAAGGAAAAAAAAACATTAAAATACATATCTAAGGATTCATTCTCTTAACATCACATTATCTGACATTTTCCGCTTGACCTACACATATACTAGATATTGCAAATAAGGGAAACCATGGGACCTATGTTTCTTTGGGCCTGGATTACTTCACTTAATATAATTTTTGCAAGTTTTTCCATTTCCTAACAAATGGGGAAATGTCATTCTTTCTGATGGAGGCATAGAATTCCATTGTGTATATATACCACATTTTCATGATCCATTCATCTGCTGAGGGGCATCTGGGTTGGTTTCATATCTTAGCTATGGTAAATAATGCTGCAATAAACATAGTTGTGCTGGTAGCTTTAGTGTGGTCTTGTTTGTAAACATTGCCATGGAGAAGCTCTGCAACTTTATGCAATCCCATTTGTCCAACCTTTCTTTGATTTGATGTGTTTCTCGGTCTCTATTCAGAAAATTTCGTCCTGAGCCAAGGAGACCTAGGGTTTCTCCTATTCCATCCTTTAATGTTTTCAGAGTGTCTGCTTTGAATTCGAGGTCTTAAATCCATTTGGAGTTGATTCTGTTGCAGGGTGATATATAAGGATCTAGCTTTAGTTTTCTACAATTAGTTAACTAATTTTGCCAGCACCATTTACTGAAGAGGCTGTCTTTCTTCCATTCTATTGTTTTAGCTCCCTTATCGAAGATTAGATGGCTATAGGTCTGTAGGTTCATGTCTGGGTTTTCAATTCCATTCCATTGATCCTGAGGTCTGTTCTTATGCCAATACCAAGATATTTTGATTACTATGGCTTTATAGTAGAGTTTGAAATTTGGTATTGGTATTCCTCCAGCAGTGTTCCTTCGGTTGAGGAGCGTTTTTGTTATTCTGGGTCTTTTATTGTTCCATATGAATTTTTGGATTGCCTCTTCTATTTCCTTGAAGAATGAGGTTGGAAGTTTGATAGGTATCACGTTGAATTTGTAGATAGCCTTGGGAAGTATTGCCATTTTGACGATGTTAATCTTTCCAATCCAGGAGCATGGGAGGTTTTGCCATTTTTTAAGTTATGTGTTGATTTCCTTTTTCAAGATTTTAAAGTTTTCAACATAGAGGTCCTTCACTTCTTTGGTTAAGTTAATTCCTAGGTATTTTATTATTTGTGGGGCTATTACAAATGGAGTTGCTTTCCTAATTTCAGCCACACTTTTCTCATTGCTGACATACAGGAAAGCTTTGGTTTTGGGGGGTTAATTTTATACCCTGCTACTTTGCCAAAGTTTTGAATCAGCTTGATTAGTTTGAGAGTGGAGTCTATGGGATTCTTTAAATACAAGAACATGTCATCTGCAAAGAGGGAGAGTTTTATTTCTTCTTTCCCTATTTGGATCCCCTTTATGTGTCCATCTTGTCTTATTGCTGTAGCTAGACATTCCCATACTAGATTGAAGAGAATAGGAGAGAGTGGACATTCTTGTCTTGTTCTTGAATTAAGAGGAAATGGCTTTAGTTTTTCACCACTAAGTATAATGCTGGCTGTATGTTTGTCATATACAGCCTTTATTGTATTTAGGAATGTTACATAGATTCCTAATTTTTCCAAAACCTTCATCATAAAGGGGTGTTGGATCTTGTCGAATGCTTTTTCTGCATCTACTGAGATAACCATGTGGTTCTTACTCTTGCTCCTGTTGATGTGATGAATAATATTAATTGATTTGCATATATTGAACCAGCTTTGCATCCCTGAAATGAATCCTGTTTGATCGTGGTGTATGATTTTTTGGATGAATTGTTGAAATCGGTTGGCCAAAATTTTGTTGAGAAGTTTTGCATCAATGTTCATCAAAGAAATGGGTCTATAGTTCTCTTTCTTTGATGAGTCCCTGCCTGGTTTTGGGATGACGGTTATGGTGGCTTCATAGAATGTGTTTGGTAGTGAACTTTCTCTTTAAATTTCCTTGAAGTGTTGGAGGAGTATTGGTGTGTGATCAGCTTTGAAGGCCTTGTAGAATTCCACTGTAAAACCATCTGGTCCTGGACTTTTCTTAGCTGGAAGGTCTCTTGTTGCTGTTTCTATTTCAATGCTTGATATGGGCCTGTTAAGCTGGTTTAACTCATCTTGGTTTAGTTTTGGCATGTCAATATTTGCTAGGAAAAGGTCCATTTCTGTCAAGTTCTCAAACTTATTAGCATAAAGTTTTGAGAAGTATTCCCTTATAATGTTCTGAATCTTGGTTGTTTCTGTGGTGATGTTTCCATTCTCATCTCTGAGTTTATTTATTTGGGTGTGTTCTCATCATTTTTTGATAAGATTTCCTAAGGGTCTGTCAATTTTGTTAATTTTTTCGAAGAACCAACTCTGTATTGTTGATTCTTTCTACAGTTTTTTTGGATTCTAATTCATTTAATTCTGATTTAATTTTAATTATTTCTTTCCATCTACTGGATTGGGGTTTATCTTGCTGCTCTTTTTGAAGGAGGTTTAGATGTGTCACTAAATTGTTGGTTTCAGATCTCTCCAATATGTTGATGTAGGAGCTCAGAGCTATAAATTTGCCTCTGAGTACTGCCTTTGCTGTGTCCCAGAGGAGCTGGTAATTTGTGTATTCATTTTTGTTGAATAGCATGAACACTTGAATTTCCTTTCTAATCTCTTCCATGACCCATTTGTGATTCAGCAGTGTGTTGTTCAGTCTCCATGTGATACCAGACTTTCTTTGGTGGCTTTTGGTGTTGCGTTCTAATTTTATTCCTTTGTGGTCAGAGAAGATGCAAGGTATAACTGCAATGTTTCTGAATTTAAACAGGTCTGCTTTGTGGCCTGAAATGTGGTCTATTTTGGAAATTATTCCATGTTCTGCTGAGAAAAACGTGTATTCTGATGCTGCTGGGTGAAATATTGCCGCGGACCGGCATTTCTCTTTATCTGGTTGTTGGACTCGAACTCGGGGCCTGAGCACTGTCCCTCAGCTCTACAGCTCAAGGCTAGCACTCTGCCACTTTGAGTCCCAGACTCGGGGCTTGAATGCTGTCCCCTAAATCTTCAGTCCAGGGCTAGTACTCTGCCACTGTGAGTGTCCAACATGGGGCTTGAGTACCGTCCCCCGACTCTTTAGTCCAGGGCTAGTACTCTGCTGGCTGAATAGAGGTGACAGTCTCACAGGAACCTTTTTGTGCCCTGGCTGGCTTTGAACCAGTTTGCAGATCAATGAGTCTTACAAAAGGCCATTTTACTCCAATTAAAAGCAACAAGGTGGTGAACATAGAAGTAGCTTTAAAGCATGCTCTTACCTGAAACTTATTAAGAGTCAAAGTTACATCAGACAAATTTGTAAGAAGCCTCTGTGCTTTGCTCTGTGCTTGCTGGAAACTTAATAAAAACCTATAAGAGCAAACTAGAATAGCAATTATTTTGGTAATCCTAATTTTTCCTCTGTGCACATTGAAGCCAATGTTAAGAACAATTTTACATTTAAAATTTATATCCAAAAATCCATTCCTAATTTTTTTAAAACCTCTTATTAATCACCTTTAATATTTTATACTTTCGTTTTCATTTGCATTTTGAAAAGATCCCTTGAAATATTGTGGCCAAGTGTCACTCATTGCCTCTTGGTTGCTTGTTTTAAAACAGACACACATTAAAATTTTTAAACTCAGATGACAATTTTTCCTTAATGCAAAAATAACAATAATCATAACTGAACCAAAAAGCTAGACTTAGATTCCTCATGACTTTTAAAAACATCCTAGTTGTAAAACATTAAAAGCAAGTCACATTATACAAATAACTTTTTAGCCCTCTTTTTAAGGCCTTCCTAATTTTAATGTTAAAACATCCAAGGGAAAGTTTTAGCAATACTAATCAGATCATCACATCATTCATTTTAACCATCATGTTTTCATTGTTTACCTGCAGGGAAAAGAGACAGAACAAAGATGGGCCACTCAGACCCTCCTATGGAATGGGTACACACCCAATCTGACTCTTTAGGGTTAGATGAACTGCATTTGTGTCAGCTTGCCTTCTTTCACCATGTGTGGACTCCTCCCAAGGCCTGTCCCACCATGCATGACCAGCTGAACTGCACTTCTGCTTGTTCACCCCTTACCCGTAAAGATAGGTCTTCTGTTGGTTTCTAAGTTTTTCCCCGTCTCTTCTCTTGGTTCTCAAATGAAGTACAGTTTTAGACAGACAGAACAAGTAACATCTTTGACAGTGTTAAACTAACCATTACATTTACATTTTTAATATTTATCCCCAAATTTCAGCCAAGGGAATTAGATCTCAAACTGCCAATGCATTTTTGTTAAGCCAGATAACTTGATTACAGTATAAACAGTCTTATGCATTTTAAAACATTAGTCTTTTAAAATACCAGATTTTCTAATTTGCAAGTTAAAGAATCTTTACAAAGCCATTTAAAACAATGCGAAGATTTTAAAAAAAATTTTGGTAATGTCCAAACCTCATAACCTTTTGAATTTTTAAATTAAAACTCACCCAATTGTTACAGCATGCTGACAATTTTTATCTTAGAACATGTTCATGGACACACACAAAACACTCACATAGATCTTAAAGCACGCAAAAAATCAAAATCAGTTGTACGTACACATTTCAAAGTTTTTAAACAAAAATTTAAGACAGTATTTCTTTTAAACTAGGTACCTTTGTTGGGCTTCATTTTCCCAGAGCTTGCTTATCTAGCAAGGCAATTAACTAATTAGTCTTTTGGATCTCTGTGCTGTTCTCATTCAGCAAGCTGAATCCAGAGTCTGCTGAGTGAGCCTGACACTCACCCAAATCTTCCCTACCTCAGAAAACATAAAACGAACACACACACTAAACAAGACAAACAAGTGGCCACAAAGACAAAATCAGGTCTCAGTGAATGGGGTGACAGCTCACCACTTACCAGGGGACTCGAACCCCCTCTACTCATTCTAGAGAATTTTTCTTTTTAGATTCTTCTGAGATTTCCAATTATACTCAAATTATACCCCCTCTCTTTTACCTCTTTGAAATGACTGAGCAGGAGGTTGAGAGGAGTAAACTTGCTTTGTCCTTGCCCCATCTCTGGGACAAGGAGTGTCCAAATTAATAAAACCGAGATAAGAAAGAAGAAGTTAAAATTACACACACACACACACACACACAAACACACACACACACACACACACACACACACACACACACACACACACACACCACATATGGGGGTTGGTAATGTACGCGCACTTGGTCACGCTTTCTCTGGGGAGTGGGGTGACCTGGTCCAGGCACTCCTGGAATTCTAAAAAGGTGGATGGGGCAATTAAATGGGAAATGCGCACTCTTCCTCTGGTCTAGGGGATCAGTAAGCCCCTTATCCACCGGCCCCAGGGTTGCATGCCTAAGATTCAAATTAGAGTTAACAGAAGACATATACGCACACTGAAGACAGACAGCAAGCGCGTCAGACTGCTGGTCAGACAGTCTGTCCAGAAGGGCTTCCAACCAGAGAGAAATGGCCAATCAGGGGGACTCGAACCCCCTCTACCCGATCTGGAGGACAGCCCCACCCAGGGGACCAGGGGACTTCTCCCACTGGCCCCGCTGGCAGTCTTATAGCAAGTCCGCCAAGAGTCTCTGCCAGTCCCAAGACCACACCTGCAGGCTTTCACCATTCCTGAAATATGAAAATTGTATCAAATGATCTAATTGTTTCTTATTCTCTTGGGGAGGGGCTGAGAGGTTGCCCCACTTTCCGTTTTTTGTTTCCTCTTGAAGAGGAGTTTCGTCTTTATGGAACTTAGATTTACATTCACTTTTTCAATGGTTCCCTTTTTCCTGCGGGATCCAAGGATTAGTTTGTTCTCCCACTGCTGTTGTGGGGGCTTTAGTGCCTCGTGCTTTTAGCATATGTTTTAAAATAGAGACAAACTATCCTTATTCTTAGAAGATGTACTCCCCATGATTTACTCGTTATCTTTCCCAGCCGCAACTGAGGGGCCTGCAGCACCCCAAAGAGCTTCTGACTACTATTCCAGGCGAAAAGAAAAGAGAGAGATGCTTACCTCCCAAGGTTCCTTGACTGAAGAGACCACTTCATGCCTGCGTTCAGCCCCCTGTTGGGCGCCACCTGCCACGGACCGGGTTCTGTAGGGACGACGGAGGACACCTAGGGGAGGAACCTGGAATAGGATGGGGAGATGGCAAACAGATAACTCACACACACATTAGGACTGGATGCTGAGTGCTGAGTGCTGAGTGCGATTTAATGCAGAGGATAACAAACTTTTCTAGCAAAAAGTCTCCATAAGAAAGGGCAAAAGGTTACACAATCTTGCTGCAAGGCTTCGTTCTTGGATGGTCACCTGCTGGTGGCCTGAAATAGCAAAAGTTTACACAATCTTGCTGCAGGGCTTCATTCTTGAGTGGTCACCAGCTGGTCGCCTGAAAGGCACTTGTTTCCAGCTTATCTCTAAGAAATATAATGGGTTTCGACGTTTGTCACCATCTAACCATTACCTTATTTCTATAGAGGCCTTAATTGTCCCATAAGATTTTTCCTGTTCCTTCTTTAATAGTAAGGTCACGGAGGCCTAGATGAAGCAAGTCTCTTAGTAAATGAAAGAGAGTACAGGAAGTTCTTTCTCCTAAGTAGTTATCTCAGCAATTGCCATACATTCCTTCTGTTGTAGTCGCCCTACAGCTTCTTGTAAGTCTCTTACAAACAATTCCTTCTGCTGAAGTGACTTTGTGAAACCCCAATACTTTTATATTTACTTATGACTTGTCTACTAGCCTCCATAAGAGGGGTTTCAGGGTAGCACTTAACTCTGGTGAGTTCGTCATCTTTTTAAGACACTCATAAGATTTTGGAGTCGTCAACACTCCTAAGAAAGAGCTTTGAATAAGGGAACGTTGACAATGAGTAAGTACCAAGAGCAGTAGAAACAGTAAAAGATTAATAGGCACACTTATAAGGAAAAGAAAGGCAGAAACACATCTTTCCCAGGGGCTTGCCAGCCTTTTTCCAGGAGTAGGCCTTTTTGAAGCCTTATTCTCCGAGGTAGACTTTGGTGAAGTCCCAAAACATGGAGATAGGTTTCGGTAAAGCCCCATTCTCAGGTCTGAAAAGTGGTTTCCCATGCTAGGCAGACTCCACTGGAGTAGGCGTGGCGAAATATTTGGTAGATATCTGTTAAATCTAGTTGATCTATGCAGCTGTTTAGAGCTGCGGTTTCTCTGTTGAGTTTTTACCGAGTTGATCTATCTAGTGGGAAGAGTGGTGTGTTAAAATCCCTAACAATTAATGTCTTTGGAGTTATATGGGATTTGAGGGAAAGTTGTGTTTCTTGGATAAATTTGGGTGCTCCATTGTTTGGCTAGTAGATATTTAGAATTGTAATATCCTCCTGAAGGAGAGATCCCTTAATTAGAATGTAGCGACCTTCTTTTTCTCTTCTCACGAATTGTAATTTGACGTCCACATTATCTGATATTAGGATTGCAACTCCCGCCTGTTTATGGGGGCCGTTTGCTTGGTAGATTTTGTTTCAACCTTTAACATTGAAAATGTGTATGTTTTTACGGGCAAGATGTGACTCCTGATGGCAGCAGATAAAAGGGTCTTCTTTTTTAATCCAACTAGACAGTCTATGTTGCTTAATTGGAGAGTTCAGTCCTTTAAAGTTAAGAGAAAGGACTGATAGGTATTTGGGAGTTCCTGCCATGTTATCCACCTTCTTGGGGGCTGCGAAAACTGGGTTCTTCCTATGGTTCTTGGATTCTCAGTTTGGGTGCAGTTTCTTGGCCTTTATTTTGATCTTGTTGGTTTTCTATGTGTAGGACATCTTTAAGAATCTTTTGTAGGGCTGGTTTGGTGGAGATGTATTGTTTCAATTTTTCCTTGCTATGGAAGGTTTTTATTTGGCCTTCAGTTATGAAGGAGAGTTTAGCTGGGTACAGTATTCTTGGTTGATAGTTGTTTGTTTTTAGGGCATGGCATACATCATTCCAGGCTCTTCTTGCTTTGATTGTCTCTGCTGAGAAATCTGAGATGATTCTAATTGGTTTTCCTTTGTTGGTGATTAATCTTTTCTCCTTGACAGCTTTAAGGATCTTTTCTTTGGTCTGAGTTGATCCTGTGTGGCTTATAATGTGACAGTGGGATGTCCTATTTTGGTCTGGTATGTTTGGAGTTCTAAAAGCTTCTTGTATCTGAATAGGCCTATCTTTTTGCATGTTTGTGAAGTTCTCTGCTAGAATCCTGTTAAACAAATTTCCTATGCCATTAACTTCTGTTTCTAGGTGCTCCTCTACACCCATTATCCTTAGATTAGGCCTTCTGATGGTTTCTTCCAAGTGTTGGATAGATCTATCATATTTCTTGGACTTGTCTTAGATGGTTGTATGTTCTTTCTCTATAATATCTAGGCTGTCTTCAATCCCTGAGTTTTGATCTCCTGCATGGTCTAACCTGCTGTCAGACTTTCTACTTTGTTTTTTATCTCTTTTCCTTCTGATTGGTCAGCTTTGATGGCTTCAAATTCTTTGTTGAAGCTTTGTTTTAGATCTTGTATGAACTTCTTTACCTCCTTAATTTGATGTTCAGTGTTTATTCTCAAATCATTTAGTTGATTGGTTATGGATTCCTTGGATTCCCATTCTTTCTGTTGGGTTCCATTCAGCATTCCCTTTGTGGTCTCCCTGAATTTCTTCAGCTCTTTGTTAATGGATTCCATGAATGCCTTTAGTGATCTTTGTGTATTCTCTTCCTGTTCTCTCCATTCCTGTATTACTCTTTGATTAGCTTCTTCCCATTCTTGGGATTCCTGTAGTTCTCATTGAGTGTTCTCAACCTGATCACGCCATTCCTGCCTTTCTCTTTGAATATTCTCAAGCTGCTCATGCAAATCCTGTATCAGTTTTTGAGTAGCTTCCTCACACTTATGATATTCCTGTATAAACTTATGGATTGCCTCTTCTCTCTTCCTATCCCGCTCATACAGACTCCTTTGTAATCTTTCAAACTTTTCATTTATCATGTTTGCCAGCAGTGTTTGTAGAGCTATTTGGGACTTCTCCTCAGGATTATTCATTATCTATTCTGTCCCCTGATTATCAAGATTGGGAATTTAGATACCCGGATTTGCCATTTTTCTTGTGTTTTCCGGCTTACTCTGCCCATTTGAGATGAACATAGCACCAGTTTTGTGCTAGAACACTATCTTAAGGCACGCATCAACCCAAGTCTGAATTTGCACAGTCAATAGTCTACAGATACAATCTAGTTCAACAGATACATCTATTCAACATCAAACAACTATAGGTTAATAGGCTATGAACTGCAAAGAAGAATTTGGAAGACCAGAAATTATTAGGGTTAGGGAGAGATGTAGGTAAAAAATAGGAATAGATTGATGTGGGAGGGTTCAGGGAGAGTTAGCTAAGTCCTAATCTCAAAGCAGGAAATAGGTTGGGTAGTATGAAAGTAGAGAGAGTGAAAGAAAGAAGAATGGGAATGGGAAAAGAAAAGAGACCAGAAAAAAATAGAAAGGTAAAAATTAATAAAGTTATGTAGACTCGATAACAATCTATTTAGATAAGAACGTGAATTTTTTGAGAGAAGGGGAGGGATATAAAGGAGATGTGAAAAACTTAAAAAGAAAAATGCTTAAAATATTATATAGATATGAAGAGGTAGTACTTCTATTAAGGAATTTAAGTCTTAGAGGTTTTGACTTGAGTAATAAATTTGTGGATTAAGTGTGTACACAATGTGGTATAGGGTCTAATAGTCAACTAAGTGTTTATGTGAGGATGTGCAAGACAAGAATTAAGTCACATAAAGAAGAATGAAAGAGAGGAGAAGGTGAAAAGGATAAGAAAGGAAGAAGAAAACGATGAGAAGTTCAGTAGAGCTAAGCAAAAAACAAAAAGATAATTTAAAAAGAAAAAAAAAGTGAAAGAAAACCCAAAAAGAAAGAAAAATGCACCCTCACTTATCCCTAAAGTAAAAATTATAAGAGGAAAAAAAAAGTTTCTGGAAAACAATTTTTTTTTTTCAAAACAGGCAAAGATTAAAGATTTAAAAAAAAGTTTTAGAAAAAAAAATTTTATATAAGGTACCAAAGATAAAAAATGGATTAAAAAAAAGTTCTTTGATTTTTTTTTTTTGGGGGGGGAGGAGTGGGAAAAGTCCTGTATCTCCCTTTTGTCCATAACCAGCCTCTTGTTGGAGTCTCTGGTCTGCTTGTGGTCCTGTGGCTTGGTTGGTTTCTTAAGTCAGTTTGTTCGAACAAGCAGAAAAATGCTCTGCTTTACCAAGGATTTGGCCATCCTCCTCCCAGGCTAGTTCATTGGGAGGCAGATCTGCTTTGAGTATCACAAAAGAAGGGGGTGCAGTGATGAGGCTAGGTTCTGGGTAGAGTTGAGGCCTTTCAACAGACAGTAGCTTTTCCGGGATTAGTTTGTGAAAACCTCACAGAGCCCTGCCTGGAGCCATTCTCAGGGTTTCTGTTTACTGATTTTCAATTGATTGTCGAGGCTGTAGAGGGAGGGGCAGCCTGTGGCTCTGATTACCCAGTGGAGAAAGCCACTCCAAGGGCTGACGCCCAAGTTGGGTGACTTTTCCCTGGGTGGACCTGAGTCTGGCAGGTCACGTCGCCGTTAAGTTCTTGTGACCTGCTAAATGACTCGTTTTATTCCAAGGCCTGAGTTGGAGTTAGCAGCTCCTCTGAGCTTTGTCGGTATCCAAGATGGAGATCTCCAGTGCTGGGGGGGGAGGGGTTGCCTTCCCTCCTCTGCTCCCTGAGAAAGAGTGAGGACGTCAGGCTTCTACTCACACCGAGTCTTGGTTCCTGGAACGTTTCTGGTCTGCGAACTGCAGGATGAAGATGTCTGCTCCTTGTCAGTTCTTGCTGGTGTTGAGTAGAATCCGCTCACCTGCTGAGTCTGGCTCCTTCTTCCCGGAATCTCTGTGGCTCAGGTAGGCTCCTGCACTCGCCCACTGCCTCCACAGCTGCTGCCGCCGTGGTGGCTGCTGGCAAGAGCTTAGAAGTTTCTCCTTGCCTGGGTTTCCCTCACTGGCCGATCTCTCTGTCCTCTGATGGCACACTTGGTGTAATTCTCTGGCTTAGGACTGTTCACTGGAACTCTAAAACTGATTTATATGCGAGAGCTTACTTAGGCTCCAGCTTCTCCTCCGCCATCTTCCCGGAACTCACCCTAAAATATATTTCTTATGACCAGAGAAGACGTGTTAAGTGAAATGAACCTCAGGATAGGGACACAGGTTGTTTTTTTCCCTTGTTATTTTTTCTAACGTATTTATAATGTACCTTGTGATTTTTTTTGTTTCTTTGTATGTTGCTCCCCTATAGTGGTTGTCCCATTGTAACTGAGATGTACAAGACACTATGTTGAAAAGCAAACTTTACAATTTAGGCTGGGGGGGGGAGGAGGAGCATAGTTGTAGAGATCAGAGGGAAGGGATAGTAGGGAAAAACAAAGGAGGAAGCAACAATGCTTGGTAGGAAATGTGCCCATTACCTTGCTCATGTAACTAACAAATTTGTACGGCATTTTTACAATAATAATATATTAAAATGTATTTCTTATAAATAGAAATACTTTTAAAATTTTTTATGCACATTTCCAATTATGCAGTTCTGATGATATATATATGAATTGTTGTTAGTTAGATTTGTTTGAGTATATGTGTGGTCTTCATTGCGTTTGAAGTTAGGCCCTGTGTGCTGTCTTCTGTCCCCACCCCATTTTTTGGCATGTTCAAGGTTAGCACCTTCCCACTTCAGCCACATCTTCCAACTTTTTGTTTTTCAGTTGGAGATAAGAGTCTCTTTCTTTCCTGCCTTAGCTGGTTTTAAACCATGATCCTCAGATCTCAGCAGCTTGAATAAGTTACCACTTACATTTATTGTTTTCCTTTTATTAACATTAATTTTATTGTAAAGACACTGTACAGAGGGATTACAGTTACATGAGTAAGGTAATAACCACATACCCTATCGAGCATTGTTACCTCTTCCTTTGTTTTTCCCCTACCATCCCTTCCCTCCCCACCTACTTCTCTTCCCTCCCTTTCCCCACACCCAAAGTTATAAAGTTCAGTTTCATCATAGTGCCTTGTACATCTCATTGTTACAATGGGCTAACCTATATCCCTATTTAAGCATTTTGCTTTTTTCTCTTCCCCTCCCCAAATTAGAAAAATGTATATATAAGATGCAGGGCACCAGAATTATACCATGGGGGAGGAACATACCGAAGAAATAAAAAAATCACATTGTACATTATAAATATGTTTAAAACCATAGAAAGAAAGAAAAAGCCACGTGTGTTCCCATCTTGGGGTTCATTTTGCTTAACATCATCTTATATGGTCATATGTACATAGCTTTGGACCCCTTCTGCTTGTCCTAGATATATACTAACTATGACAAGTAAGGGAAAACATGGAACCTATGTCCTGGCTTACTGCACTTAGTATAATTTTTCCAAGACTTTCCATTTCCTAACAAATGGGGCAATATCTTTAGTTCGATAGAGACATAGAATTCCATATATATGCATATATCTATGTACCTATCATTTTTTGGATTGATTCATCTACTGAGGGGCAACTGGGTTTGTTCCATATCTTAGCTACCATAAATAATGCTGCAATAAACATAGGGGTGCTGGTAACTTTAGCCACTTTCATTTAAATCAGGTAATCTACTGAGTGTTTCCCTGTCCTCTTTTGTGAAAATACACCTTCCCAACATCAAAGGTAAAAGAACACGTTAAAAGTTGTTCTGATACTCCCAACCCAAGAAGAACCATGTTATACTTATTTAAGTGCAAAGATAAAAAATTTGGAGTTGTTGAAAGACTGAGTTTCTTTTTGGGGGGAGGGGGTTCCGGTCGTGGGGCCTGAACTCTGAGCCTGGGTGCTGTCCCTCAGCTCTTTAGCTCAAGGCTAGCACTCTACCACTAGAGCCAGAGCACCACTTCTGGCTTTTTTCTTTTTGCTCATGTGGTGCTGAGGAATCGAGCCCATGGCCTCATGCATGCAAGGCAAGCGCTCTATCACTGAGACACCTTCTCAGCCCCAAGACTGAGTTTGTTCAGTGTCATTTTGGGAAAAGTGAATCAAAAATTCAGAGCATTCCTAAAGAGAAAAAATTGGGCCTACTTTTTAAATGAGGAGTACTAATGAGAAGAATGGTTTTTGTATCATTACTGTAGCCTACTTGAAAGAGTTTGAAGGTACAGATGATCAGGTATATTTTCTATGTAGCAATCACTTAAATCTAAAATTCTGTTTTCCTCTGCATTATCAGTTTGTTTTCAACAGTGTCTGATTTGAAACATAGACCTTGGTACCAGGGTTTTCTGTAGTTATTTTAATTTTTATGAAAGTAAATTAATTTTTTTAATCCATAAAACTAATAATGACAATCGTTCTCTGAGATCCTTCACCAAGATTTGCACATCTCATTATATTGGTTTAAAATACTATCAGTATATTAATATGCTATAAAGTTCGGTTTTGCTTTTGGCTTTTGTGCTGGTATTGGGGCTTGAAGTCAATACCGTCTGACATAAGCCCTCCCATTAAAAATTTTGTTAGTTTTACACAATTGTTTAGATGGTAAATCATGGCTCCCACCACCCACATTCCTCACACAAGGCTGTTTGAAATCTTTTTTTGTTCAGTCGTGGGGCCTGAACTCTGGGCCTGGGCACTATCCCTCAGCCCTTCAGCTCAAGATCAGCACTCTACCACTTGAGCCACAACACCACTTCTGGTTTTTCTGCTTATGTGGTGCTGAGGAATCGAACCTAGGGCCTCATGCATGCACGGCAAGCACTCTACCACTGAGCTACCCTCCCAGCCCTTGAAATAATCTTGACTGGCTTATTACATAACTATTCCAAAAACATGTACTCATCATTCCTATGTTTCCTCTATTTGCTGGTCTATGAAACCTTCAAATTTAAATAACATTCTTTTAAATAAAATATCCAGGAAAAAGTAATCCTATATGAAGTTTTTTTTATGCAATAGTCATAAAAAGAACGTTTTAGACCTGGAACATTGTAAATAACCAAATTTCAAGAGCTTTTTGCTACTAACTCAGTTAATTACTGAATGCCTATAACAGATTCTTCTGAAAATATTTACACGGAGACAAGCATGGCGAGGATTATTTTACCAAGTGCACGTTAAAATTAGAGCACAAAAATAAAAATCGGGCTTAACACATATTTTGGTATCTTTCCCCACATTCTCCCTAAATGATGACAATATTAAGAATGTCTGATAGAGCCTTCTTAGCTCCAATTTTCTTGGGCTTCCTAGATTTAGAATTCTTAAATCACAGAGACATGCTGTAATGGGAATAAGATATTTTTGGTGTACGTTGCCCTTCAGACTTCGTTTCTTGTTCTCTGCTTTTCTCAACTCCCTTACTAGAGATTATTCTCAGAGCTGACTTCATCACCAACTTTTCATTCTTCCCAGCTGGACAAATGAATTTGTAGATCAAGACTCTTAGACACAAATAATTGAAGAGCCTGAATCTAAGACACTTGTCTCATACACAGTCCCTGCAAAAACACAACTACCAAAGCAGTATTTATAGTTTCATTTTTTTCTACTAAGACCAAGGGATGAGATTGCTTGCTTCTAAGGGTACCTGGTTGGGTCTCTTCCTTATGTTGTGGATTAACTTTACATCTTACGTCCATTATCAACAACAAAAGTTGGCAGGCTTAGCCCATCCAGAAGGTTCACTCAACAGGGTGGCTGGATGTGTCTCCTCTGGAGGGATCCTAGGATACCTCATGAATGGCATGGAAGATCTGTGTTGGAAATTCTGGGGGAAATTAATGTATCCTACGAACACCAACTTAGCAAGGCAAAATTTACTCCTGCAGAAGGCATCCTGTCTGTCTCATGCCCAAGTTGAATAAGCACAGTGGATACGCAGCTCAACACTGGCTCCCACGAATTTGAATTTTGGGATGATCTTTCAAAATTTTGACCCCTTTCAAACTAGTCAAAAGCTTTAATAATTAAACAACTGTATAACACCTGGCCATATTAAAAGAAAAATAACCAACTTTTACCCAGCTGGTGTTCTACCAATAGTGCCATGCTTCTAGCCCCTAGCACTTCTCTAAAATAGCATTGGTAAGGTTGTGACTATCTTTAAAAAGGTAGTGCTTATAACAGTCAAGCACATCATCGTTTAAATTCTACATTTCTCCGATCTGATTTTACTTTCTTTACTTACAACCTAGTAAGCACTGACTTTCTTATTCAGCAATATCCAATATGATATTTTGAGTTAAAAAAAGTGTTTAGTTAAGGCAGTTTTTCAGTCAGCCGCTGAACAAAACTTATACAAGAGATAAAGCACCCATCCACACATTACTCTGCAAACATTTATTAAAGAGGTAAATATTGGCTCATTTTTAAAATGCTTGTTCATCATGAAACTAGTAATGGGATCTGCCACAACACACAGACACACAAACTTCTTTTTTTTTAAGTGACTGTGGGCTGGTCTTGGGTTTGGTCTCATGCTCTGGGCATGGTCCCAGAGCATTTTTGCTCAAGGCTACCATTTTAGCCACAACTCCAGTAGTATCTTTTTGCAGGTTAATTGGAAATAAATGTTTTATCTTTCCTGCCTGGGTTAGCTTCAAACACAGATCCTCAGAACTCAGCCACCTGTACATCTAGTATAGCACTCAGCTTCATCTCAGTTTTTAGGTAACTTGTTTGCCAGTATTCAATTCTTGTAAATCTTTCTGTAGCATTGGCCTCCAACTACCACAAAGATTCCCTTTCAAGTATATTTATTCTTTTTTGAACATGTTTCTTGTAAAAATACTGTACAAAGTGGTTATTTACATGAGTAAGGTAAAGCATATTTTTCCTATCAAGCATTGTTACCTCGTCCTTTGTTTTTCCTCTACCATACTTACCCTCCCAGCTCCACAGTTATACTATACACTCCCCACACCCCCACCTAAATTGTAAAGTTTGTTTTTCAAGAGTGTCTTGTTCATCTCTTTGTTAGAATGGGTCAACCACTATTCCTGTTTAAGCATTTTGTTTTTTTCTCCTTTCCCTCCCCAAATTAGAGATCTGTATATACAAGATGCAAGGCACCAACATCAAACAGGAATTATAATCCCTGGAAACAGGGATTATACCGGGCAGTGTAGGGGAAATACAAAGAAACAAAAATCACATGCAACATTATAATATGTTAGAAACAAGAGCAAGGAAGAAAAAAAGTCACTTGTTTCCATATCTTGGGGTTCATTTCTCTTATCTTCATCTTATCTGGTCAAGTATTATATTTAGACCGAATTTTTCCCATTCACTCCTACCTGTGGCTCCTAGTTACTATTCCTCGGTGGCATTTCCAATTAACAAACTCAGCTGATAAATAAAAGCACATATTGGAATAATTTGATTGTGGAGATCATAGATTGTGGAGATTAAGAGAATATAACTAATTTGAGTTGCTATTTCTGGTTTCTAGCTTTAAGCTCTTGGGGAAATGTTCAGGGGCCCCTAAATAGCATAGTTGTAAATATGAAGTTTGAATGACCCCCTAACTATGAAGTCTCTCCTTACTTAATTTAGGGTGCTTGATAATGCTCAAGTGCGGTTTGGTCAATTGAACCAAAACACAGTTGCTACTCCAGTTGGCCAGTTACATCTCCAATAGTGGTCTTCTGCAATGCCACCATATATTTCTCCTGTCTATGGTTAGTACTTAATGCTCATATCAAAGGGTTGGCCTTTACTACCTCAAGGTAAGTTTCCCGGAAATGTCAAATTTTCCCCAGTGATAGTTGATCTTGAAAGAATGGAGCCGGTGAATTTCAGAGATTTTTGAAATAGACTCTTGCTGTTGAGAAGAGCAACAGCGTGTTCCAAGTTGTCTCATATCACAGATTCCTGACCTATCATGAATTTCATGCCCATGGGGTCTGAGCTCCGTGACAGCACAAAGAGGTCCTTTTGTGTGGCCCCCCTGCCACACAGTCATAGCAGTACTCACTATGTGGACAGAATCATCAATGTAGCTACCTCGCTTATCCAGTAACAATTTCAATGTGGGTGGAATCAAAATTGGAATTCATACACAGAGTGTCTGTTCCATGACTGAAGTTGCAATCATATCGTAGGAATAACTAGAGGGTCCATTGAGGCCCTGGAACTAAGCAAGATCACTTTAAGGGCATTAAAACTGTTTGGAGTTCCCCAAGCAGGATGTTTTCACAAGTCAATACCTGACAAACATTAGACACTTATCTGGGAATTATGAAACTGGATGATGTTTTTGAGCAATTTGATCATTAACGCCCGCCTTACTAGAAGGCAATCCCTCTCCCCACTAGAAGGGAGACTTGTATTCCTGCTAGGCAGAAACCCCCAAATCTCCCTACCACTTGGTAGGAAACCCTCCCTCCCTCTTGGTAGGAAACCCTTTAGGAGTAGCTTGCCTTATTTTTTTTTTGTTGTTGTTGTTCTTAGGACTGAACTCTGAGCTTGGGCACAGTCCCTCAGCTCTTCAGCTCAAGGATAGTGCTCTACCACTTGAACCACAGTACCAATTCTGGTTTTCTGGGTGGTTTATTGGTAATAAGAGAGTCTCACAGACTTTACCTGCCTGGCCTAGCTTTTAACTGCCATCCTCAGATCTTAGCCTCCTGAGTAACTAGGATTAGAGGCGTGAGCCACCCTCTCCCCATTTTTTCTTTTTCTTTGTTTTGTGGGTTGTGAAGCCTGAAATCTGGGCCTGGACACTGTCCTTCAGCTTTTCAGGTCAAGGATAGCAATTACTATATGAGCAACAGCACCACTTCTCGCATTTTCTGCACATGTGGTGCTGAGGAATTGAACCCAGGAGCTCATGCCTGCAAGGCAAGCACTCTAACGCTGAGCCATCTTCTCAGCCCTTCATCTGAGATTTTAGTTCACTCATTTGCCAATGTTAAACCCTTCTAAGGCATTTATGTAGCTTTGGCCTCTAATCGCCACACAAACTCTTCCCTTTTCAGATAATATTTCTAGAATTAATTTTCCCATGCCATTCTACTAGAGCATCTAGTTTTTTGGTTTAAAAAATGTTTTAGTATGATTAAAAACCTTCTGTTGATTTTATTCTCTACATTTTATTTGTACCAGCCTTGGGGCTCCCTGAGATTCTTTTGCTCAAGCCTAGCACTCTACCAGTTGAGCCACAGTGCCAGTTCCACTCTTTTCTGATTATGTGGTGATGAGGAATAAAGCCCAGGGCTTCATGCATGCGAGGCAAACAATTTAAAACTAAGCCATATTCTCAGCCTCCAAACTATATTTTATTTATAATAATTATCAGAAAAAATGGATTCATAAGATGCTTTCTGGGTTCTGGTTTTGAACTTTTGGGAAATTTTGTGGGGATCCTGAATAGTACCTCTGTAAATATGAAATACGAATGACCATCTAGGGAAGGGGTCTCTCCTAACTAGTATAAAATGTTTGAGAATGGACAGGTGGACGAAATACTAATGTGAAAGGGATGGCCAATTGAACCAAAGCACAGGTTCTACTCTAGTTGGCCAGGAATGTTACCAACACTGGTCCTCCACAATACCATTGGACATTTCCCCTGGCTATGTTTAGTACTTACTAGTTATCTCTTCACAAGTTCAGCTTCCACTGCTTTTTGATAAGTTTCCCAGAAATGCCAGTTGTCCCACTACCTAGAGAGGCAAGGGTATAGTTGGCCTTGGGAAGATTGGATTTTTGTCTTAGATCCTTACTCTTTCGAATAGCAACAGCACCGTCTCATAAGTTTCCCCAAGCTGTGATTGACCGACAGATCATGCACTCCATGCATGATATGCATGGGGGTCTGAGGTTCATCACAGTGGAAAGTGGACCACTTATTTTTCTGGTCTCTGTGCCACACAATCTTAACAGTAATAGTGGGCAGAATATTTAATCCATTTCACCCAAGCATTATTTTTTGTTGGTCATAGAACTTGAATTCTGGGCCTGGGTACTGTCCCTGAGCTTTTCAGCTCAAGGCAAAAGAAAGGCCTACTACTTGAGCCCAGCACCAATTCCAGTTTTCTGGTGGTTAATTGGAGGTAAGAGTCTCACGGACTTTACTGCCCTGGCTGGATGTGAACCCAATCCTCAGAACCTGAGTAGCTAGGATTTCAGGTGCATGCCACTGGCACCCATTTTTGGACTTGAATTTTAAGGTTACCCAGAGAGGCTGCTTCTGAAACTGAGGTTCCAATGCCATACATCCTTGGATCAGCTAAAGGATCAATCCAGACTTCAGAGTCCAAGTGGGCAGCTCAAGGAGTTTAGTGAGTAGGACTTTTTTGAGTTCTTCTTTCAGGATATAAGATTAAAACACACATGCAAGCACATATGCATCACAAGTTTTTGTTTGGACAAGTGCACATTATGGAGCTCAGTAATAAATATCATCTATTATTTAATAGTGTTCTCAGATTTTTTTCAGCATTCTCCCATTGGATTATCAGAAGCAGGGCCTTGGATAATTTTTCTTGGGTTCTTTAGGCCTAGAATTCTTATTCCCCATTTTAGCATCTTTCTTGTGATTTCAGTGTTTGGTGCACTTAATCCTCCCTATTGTAAGTTTCTTGTGCACTCCTCTCATATTCAACTCTTCCCTTACTGGGATTTCTTAAAGATGGCTTCCTCCAGCTCCCACATTTTTATTCTTGGGCCAGAGAATGAAAACACGCATAAAGACTCAAGTTTTCTTTTTGCCTAAGACTCATTCAGCCCATGAAAATCCCCAGCCCATGAGGTAATATGCTCTAGTCCAATTTTTCCTCTCATGGCCAAAGCATAATGTTACTTTTTATTGGGGTGTTCCTTGGGCCCTTTCCTGACATTGCTGATACACTTTCCATCATCAACCACAATGGGTGGTGTTTAACCCAACCTTGAGCTACCTCAACAAGGCAGGATATTTCTGCTTCTGAAGGGCTCCTTCCATCCCTCCTTGCATGACAAAGATCCTGGACAATGCTCCAGATTGTTGGGATACTCTCATATTATAAGCCAATATGCCAACAAAGACCAGCAACGTGAAAAGAAATTAGCATGGCAAAGTTTAGTTCTGTTAAAGGGCATGTTATTGGCAAGAAGACAACTAAGCAACCACTCTGAGTAGGAAATCTGAGTAGGAAGTAAGTTTTACCCCTAATGAGTTACAAATTCTGGTATTGATCAGAAGTTATGTTCACAATCTTGCTCAATTGTCTCCTTTGAAACTCAGCTTGCTAGTTTGAAGGGGGAAAACAGTTTCATAACAATCCACAAAACCAAGACAACTATGCCAGAAATTCTTAGAAAATTCTTGCTAAGCTTGTGCTCTATGAGGTAAACTATGTCCCTAGTACGATTTTAGTTATACGATATACTTTAGTTAAAATAGCTTTTAGTAAGATGATGGCTATGCTTAGTCAATGCTTTCCTTCAAGCAATCACTTTCAGAGAAAAAGATTCTAACTCCTACACAGTCCATTCCCAGACAGAATTTATTATCAGCAGCTCCCTCTTTGGAATGGAGGCTTATGAGCTTCCAGTTGAAAAAACCTTATTCACATATTGCCTTGGATCCCTTAGGCAAACTCACCTCAGCAAGTGGTTATGAAACCAACAGTGGTGTGTGTCTGCTTCATTATAAAGAACCTGTCTTGTACTTCTGGTACTACCGCTAATAGAAAGAGGAAAGCTTACTCTCTCAGGAGGCACGTAGCTATGGACTTAAGCACACATATTGAAACCTGAATACAGGACACAGATTAGGCTGCAGGATTTTCAGAGCCATAGATGAATCTGCCAGATCACAGCTGCTTGGCTGACCTCAGAGCACACTTTTGATGCCACATTTCTGAGGCAAAGCAGTTCTAAGCTGCCAAGACACTATGGTAGGAAGAGGCCTGAGGGAGAATTCATGGTGGGAAGGAGAAAGCGAAAATTTGGATTTAGGTTTTAGAAAATGCAAGCCACTTTCTGAATTGCTTGAGACAGCGAGCAGATCAACATGTTTTCGAGCCCTCTAGATGCAGAGTATGAGAACACTTCCCACGTCTTACATTTAATCCCTCTGCCTGGCACTCTTCAATTCCCTCTTACAGGAGTTAAAGTAGTTTTTAAGAAAGCAAAAGTCAGTGAATGTGATCTAACTAGTGAAGAAAGCATATCCTTTGGCTTTAGAATAAATCAATTAATATCTCAGATTAAGAGGAAGAGAAGAAAACACATTCTACAGAATTTAATACCTTAACGATGCTAGTTGGCTGCATTAAATTTTCATTGTTAGATTCACCCAAGAAAAAAAGGAAAGCAAAGAATTTCTGGACTGTTTGCTAGCCTAGTATTGGATTCTTGTTTTTTGTTTTGTTTTTCCCAAATTCTTTTTTAAATTTTTTTTGCCTCCTCTTTTGTTTCCCCTTTCAATCCCTTCACATCTCCCTCATCCCACCACCACTCTCCCTCCTAAGACACAGTTGTAATGTTCATTTTTCGACATAACATCTTTTACATCTCATTTCCAATTCTTTTATAGGTTCTAGTAAGAAGACTTTTGATTGGATGGGAGGTAGAGGGACACTTCCCAGATCATAGAAACAGCGCATGTTAGCACCGAAAGCTTATTGGGAACAAGGTGTGCATTCTTTTCTGTGTCATTCATCCCTGAAATGTTGTAGTCAGTTCCATCTATCACCTTTTATCCATAACTACGCAGCTGAAGTGGTTTAACTGCCTCTGAGTAGAACATCTCCATTTGTTACTCACAGGGCACTTTACATTATGGTGTCCCATGCTGATAGAGAGATTGGATGTCTAAATTTCTGTTTTGAAGCAGCAAAGCCTGCTGACTTAAACTTGAACACTTACCTTGAATGCAATTTGATTTCTACTTAAAGAAGGCAAATTCGGTTCTTCTTTGAGCCAACATTGTAAGATACCTTTAGCAAATCTAGGGCAGATAAATTACTGGACTGTATTTCTAAAGTCAGTTGATGTAGGAGCCCTCATTCCCCGAGTGGTTACATTATGCTCACAGACCTATATTTTGTTGTGGGAAGTAATTTCTCCTGAAGGTACATTCTGAGCTGCATTCAGGCTGAAGATCATATTTGTGCATCTGAAAGCCTGTACTTAGGAATATAAGCTGCAGATGAAGCAAGTTCTTAGTAACAGAACAGTATGTTCAATATATAACTGGCAATGACATTTTGATGAACAAATGAAAGAAAAATTATAACAGGAGTGGTATCAATCAAGGTGCATTGTATTTATTTACTGACTTGTTGAATGATGACCATTTGTACAACTACTTAAAGAAATATATATATATATATATATATATATATATATATGCAATACTATGTATTTTCTGTAAGTTCATATCAATCCACAGTGTAAGTATCTTGAGGACAGGAGAACTCAAATGACCATAACAATGCAACTAATAAAGGATTAGTCTCTTATCTGTTGAAAGCCCAGAGGAAGAAGATTCCAAGAAGATGGAGGCATACCCCAGCATTAGGATATAGCCCTCAATGTCTTGGACCAAAGTGACCCTTAAATTGCCAGTAATCACTTCCAAGTTCCAGGAAGTGAGGTGAAGGAACAGAAAGAAAAATGAAGAAATACAGAACATGTGTGGACTGTCCTTAAGGCAATATCCTAGATGATATCAGGTAACATTTTCATCTGTATTATCTAAATATTATCATTACTGGGAAATGTTATCACTATTTTACTTAGCCTGGACTTCAGTTAAATCTATTGATTCACAAAGGAAGGGTGGTCGGCACATGAGATTTTTTGCTATGTATATCAAGGGCTCTAGACTCATGTTTAGTGTTTTACTATTTTTTATGGGGAATAGTTGATGCATTTTATGTGCAACTAGAAACTACTTTCAAACATAAGAAAAAGAAGAAACATATCTGATATCCTATATATGCTATTATATTTTGAATATGTGTATGATAACATCCAAATTATGGCAAATTGACTATCTATTTTGTACAGAGCATACTCTCATTACATTAAAAAACAGTCTGCACTCAATGGAGGTATGCCAGGAGGAGGAACACAATGAGTGGGAAACAGAACAACACACAACACAGTGGCCCATCAGGTCCACTGGTCATAGAAGGAAAAGAACTAAGCAATCCAAAGACAGTGTTGGAAAGGGAGAAATAAGAGGGGAAGAGGGGATAGTCTGTACTAAGCAAAAGGCAAGAAATGTAAACATCACCTGATATGGAAGAATACTTGGTATTGTCAAAGCTCATAGAAATCACAAACTTTATAAACCCTGATAATGATAATTTTCCTTGTGTTGGTTGAAATAGGTTTGTGACTTTAAGTATCATTATTCCACAATACTGTGAAATAAGTGAATATTATGTAATCACCTATCTCCTTTTAAAAAAAAATGGGAGAAGAGTTGGGTTGGGAGGGATGGGTGATAATGTTCTTAGACACCTTGTATTCATATGCTGTTTTGTAGAATGGGAACTTGTTTGTACAACTAGTTAAGGATAATAATAATGAAAACAAGTTTTTTTAATTTTTATTTATTTTTTATTGTGAAAATACTGTACAGAGGGGTTACAACATGGGCAAGATAATGAATACATTTCTTATCAAGTATTGTAGCCTCCTCCTTTGTTTCCTCACACTCTTAAGTGAGATATAGTTTTGAACCCAGGTTTATTGAATGTTGGCAATTAAATTGTTTCCCAGGCTGTTGCAGTTGTTTTTTTCCTTTTTTGCAATAATTGTGGTCAAATGCAAACAACTTAAAATTTATTATCTTTTTTAAACTCTGTATTAGCATTACCTAGTTAAATAAGTGGATTTCATTTGATATATCCACATCGGCATACAGTGTACTTTGCTTATACTTAACCCGTCATCATTATCCTTCCCCTCTCCCAGGTTTCATTATCTTAATCATTTTGACAATACAGCATAGTTGTAGTAAGTATATTTACAAAATTGTATAAGACCGATGTCCACACTGCTTTCATCCTGCAAGATTCAAATTCTGTATTCATTAAAACAATTTTGCACTTTCCTCTGCTTCAAGATATGCATCAAGTATGATTTTGCTTCCTGACTTCATCAATTTGTTTTATGTAACTGATATAAGTAAAATCATGTAATATTTGATCTTTTTATGACTGGTTTATTTCACTTAGTACAGTGTCCCAAAGATTCATCCATAATATAGCACCTGTCACAACATAATTCTTTTTAAAGTTTGAATAATATACTACTGTGTATATAAACCACATTTGCTTTAGCTATTCATTGGTTGATATCCACTTGAATTGTCTCTATGTTTTGAATATTGTACAAAATGAATATGAGTGTACAAAGATCTCTCCCAGACCTTGCTTTTAGATCTTTAGAGTATATGCCTAGAAATGGAGTTATTGGATCATATGACCATTATGTTTTCTTTTCTGTCATTAGGGCTTGAACTCAGGGCAGGGTCACTGTCCCTGAAGTTTTCATCAAGGCTAGTGTTTTAGCAATTTAAGCCACAGATCCACTTCCAGTTTTTCTGCCCAGGTTGGCTTTGAATGTGTTTCTGCTTGTTCATAAACTACATATGCTCCATAGTTGGTACTCACACAGAAGATCAGATTAGAATTTCTAGACAACCATGAATTTAAGATATAGATTTAAATTGCTCTACATAGGCACATTTATTTGTGAGGAGGAAGAGGATCAAACAATCAACGTCAGCAGAATCAACATTCTGAACTCTAGGAATGAATAGGTGAAAATTTTAGCAATTCCTTGCAGCTTTCCTTCTGTGATTGGAATTGGTTGTGGCATTCTCAATGGTGATTTTGTTGGGAAGTATAAAAGTGTAATTATCACATTGGCTCACAGAAGAATTAGGGTTTGTGTTTTGTAAATGTCATTTGGTATTTACACGTGACACTTTAATTTTGCCTGATATCAATACACCACAAATATCTTTATATGGTTTCTGAGTTTTTTTATTTTTTTAATTTTTATTGTGAAAATACCTTACAGAGGGTTTACAATTATATAAGCAAACTAATGAGTGCATTTCTTATCAAGCATTTTTGCCTCCTCCTTTGTTTCCCCATCCTTTCTCATCTCCCAGCTTCCCGCCCCCCACTCCCCACTCACCAAAGTTGTAAACGTCATTTTTTGACTTAACGTCTCGTAAATCTCATTGTTTCGTTGAGTCCACTTGTAACCCTATTAAACAATTTTTCCCTTCCCCTCCACATATTATACCAACACCAAATACATTGAAAACAGGGTTTATACCATGGGGAAAAGACATACAAAGCAACAAAGAAATCAACTTATAATTATGTTAGAAACAATAGCAAGAAAGAAAAAGCATATGAATACTTATCCTGAGTTCTTTTCACCTAACATCAACTTATCTGACTGTTTCGGCTTGTCTGAAACATATACTGGTTATTGCAAATAATGAAAACCATGGGACCTATGTTTCTTTGGGCCTGGCTTACTTCACTTAATATAATTTTTCCAAAGTATTTCCATTTCCTAACAAATGGGAAAATGCCATTCATACAACTACAAATTTATCAAAGACCTCAGCGTCAAAGCAGACACCCTGAAAACATTACAGGACAGAATAGGAGATACCCTTGGTCTGAGTTGTTTCTTTCGTTAATTTTGATTCTTCTTACAGCAGGCATTTTAAAAATTAGTTGAAAACAAAAGAATTTCTTGTGTTTCGTGGTCCCATTAGTACTCAGTAAGCTTAATAAAGAATGAGAATCCAAGAACTAAGTGAAGAAATTGTATATCCAATCACCCATTCCCTTTCGTTAATTACTGGAGCTAAAAGAACCGGCTCCCCAGAATCTGACCTTCCGAATTCAAGAATGAGGTGGGAATAAGAAAAGGAAAGAGAGACATAGTAATTTGCACTGGAGTTGCTGTGTTGTCATAATGAACACCTGTTCTCAGGCAATCTTTTTGAATCCCACAGTTAGCTTTTTTGTGCTTTTCTATTGTATGACAAAGATAACTGACTTTCCCAGATTTAGAGTTGTAAATGTGTGGGAAATATTCCTTTATGTATGGAATATTCCTTATTATTGTGTGTCATTCACTTTGGTTGTCGGTGCCTTTTCCATCCTTGTTGCAAGTATGTATTTCTACAAATGGAGACTTTCGTTCATCATTTGTCTTTAAATGATTAAGTTATGTGAATGTGGAAGATTGTGTGATTTGCTGTAGAAGCAAGGTATTATGTTTGAACGCTTTGTTCCATGTTGGCATTTCTTTGTGGAATTTTTATTGGGGTCCTTACACATGGACTCATGTGTAAATAATTCTTCCAATATTACAATATAATCCAGTAGAGTGAGGCAATTCATTAGAAATTTAAAACATGCCTAAAATTCCTTTAAAATATACTTTTAAATATAATATAAATAAAAGCTTCATTTTGTTTTTTTGTAATTTTAATATTATTGTAAAGGTGATGTACAGAAGGGTTACAGTTACATAAATAAGGCAGTTTAACATTTCTTGTGTAACTTGTTACACCCTCCCTCATTTTTCTTCCTCTTTTCTTGGCTCTCTCAATCCCACTGCCCAAGTTGTACAGATCATTTCCAACATATTGTCACTTTTGATTTCCCCTAAGTAAATATTTGTGCTGTTTCCATTATGGAACTCCACAATGTGAACACTGGAACACCAATATTATACCTCTCTGCCTTGCATAGATAGATAGATAGATAGATAGATAGATAGATAGATAGATAGATAGATAGATAGATAGATAGATAGATAGATAGATAGATAGATACAGATATATGGCTATAATTTGGGTTCATATATTTGTTTGATTATTCATTTTTTATTGCAAAAACTGGGGCCTGCATATTGTTCTTTGCTTTTTTCCCCTTAATGCTATCCACAGCTCCACTTCTGGCATTTTGGTGATTGAAAGGATTTTCTCTGGGGGCTGGCTTTGAACCATGATCTCAAATCTCACCCTTGTGAGTAGGTAGGATTACAGGTGTGAGCCTACTTTATACTTTGATTTTTCATATCATTGTATTATGCGTATATTTCCTACCCAATAACATCCTTAGAAATTTCATACTGTTCTAAGAACATCACTTATAATGATTACATGGAAGTCCAGTGCTTATAAATTCCATAATTAATTGAACTGTTTTTATCACTGAACATCTTTGTCGTCTCCAAAATATTAAATGTATCACCAAAGTTCTTTTAGATTTTTCATTCTAGTATTCATTTTTTTATAAATAGATAAGTGTCTGCTAGTTAGAAATAACCAAATACAAACTTTCTTCTTACATAATGATACATCTTAACGTTGCTCATCTAAAAGAGTAAGTTACTCCTCCCTGTGAAGTTATTCTTTTTCCCAGCATGCAGTTCCAGTTTTGAAACTTTTACACACCTTACCCACTATAATGCCTTTATCTGAAATCCCTCTTGCTATCGTCCAGTTATTGTACAGTTTTTGTAAAAACCTTCTCCAAGGTATTTCATTAATAAGAAGGCATATTTAATTAATACCAACTTAATGTCATCATTTCCATGGGTATTTGCATTTTAGCCTGGATCAGAACTTGATTCTCACAGGATTTTATTTTAATGGAAGAATCAGAGCATCAGTCGGAAGGCTGAGATTACCCTTATGAACAAATTTTATCTTTCATTGCTTATTTTTGTTTTGGAATTTGAAGGCTAAAGATTACCAGCTCATATATCCTGGGTTGTCACTGTATTTGATTCCGGTTCCCTGCATCTTGTATATATATTTTTCTAATTTGGGGATGGGAAGGCTAACAAAATGTTGAAACAAGGATACAGGTTGACTAATTGTAACAATGAGATGTACAATACACTATCTTGAAAATGAACTTCACAACTTCAAGGTATGGAGACGGAAGAGTTGGGGAAGTAAGGAGGGAAGGAATTGTAGGAGGAAAACAAAGGATGGGTAACAATGCTCAACAGGAAATGTAGTCATTACGACACTCATGTAACTGTAACCGCTCTAAACAGTATTTTTACAATAAAAATATTTTTAAAGATTACCAGCTTATACTCCCACAGTTAACTTGCTATACACCTTAAATGCTTCATATGGTTCAAAATGGGAAAACTAAAAGAAAGCTACTTTCAGTATAGATTGTTTGTTGTTGTAACACCAAGATGAAAAATGCAGTGCCAAATGCAGTGCATAGTCATTAACCTGAAGAATTCTGATTTGTTTTCTTTGGCCGGAAATGTCTTAATTTTATTATACATAATATGCAGAAATGCCCTGAAAATTATTCATGCAGAAAAACCAGGTCTACAAAATCAGGAAAATTTGACCAAGTCAAAAAGAATAAAATAAGACAAGAAAAATTCTATTCCTGTTAATATAAAAGCTAGGATTAAATATGGTTCTACTAATAGTCTGAAGAAGAAAAACAATTATTTAAGTGAATTGTTATTATGATGATGCTAATATCCTTCTCTTGGACTGTTCCCTGTATTAATATGCAGTGTCCATCCTTGTATTTTTGTATTGATTTTAATGAAAAGTTTACTTTGTCAGATATCAGGATTGCTACACCAGCTTTCTTACTGGGGGCATTTGATTAGTAGATCCTTTACCAACCCTTCACCCTGAGTTTGGTTGTATGTTTTGCTGAGAGGTGGGTCTCCTGAAGGCAACAGGATGGGTCATGTTTTCTGATCCAATCTGTAGTTCTTTTTCTTTTGATTGGCTAATTAAGCCTGTTAATATTAAATGATAGTATAGAGAGATGCATTGTGGTCCCTGTCATTCCCTGTTTTCCTTAGTTTTCTTTTTTCCTTTCCTCCTGTGCTTGCTCAGATAGCATTCTATTACTGCCTGTCTGGTTTGGGTCCTTGTTCCTGGTTGCTTTCTTCAGGTTGTGTTCCCTCTTTTAGTATTGTTTGTAATGCTGGCTTAATGTTTATATATTCATTAATTTTTCTTTGCTATTAAAAATTTTCAGCTCTCCATCAAATGTGAATCCTAGCTTTGCTGAGTATATCAATCTGGGTTGGCAGTTATTGGCTCTCATGTCTCGTATGGTACTTTCCCAGGCCTTTCTTGCATTCAGTGTTTGTGTGGAGAGATCTGCAGTGATTCTATTTTTTTCCCTTTGTAATATAGCTCCTTCTTCATTTTTGCTGCCTGTAACATTGTTTCCTTATTATTCAGATCTATCATTTTTACTATAATGTGTCTAGAAATGTTTCTCCTGGGATCTTTCTTGTTAAGTGTTCTATATGCTTCTGTTATGTAGGTAAGATGTTCTTTTTAGAGATTTTCTTGTTGAATAGGTGTTGCATTCCCTTGCTTTGATATTCCTCACCTTCGTCCACTCCAATTATACGAAAGTTAAATTTCTTTCACTATCTGCTTGCTCTTGAATTTCCCTTTGGCATATTTTAAGTGATTTTTCCATATCTGTCATTTTTTGGTCCAGTTTGTGTATTCTGTCTTCTGTATCTGACACTCTACATTCCATTTCGTTCACTCTGTTAACTGTGGCTTCCATTGTGGTTTGCATGGAGGAAATGGACTAATTTATGGATTCAATGTTGGTTCTCAAAGTACTGATCTCACCTCTTTATGAGGAGTGTACTGCCTCTATTTTGGCACTTATCTCACTTCTTTGTGAGGTGTGTGCTGCCTCTATTTTTATGTGTACTTCCTGTTTGACATCTTGCATCTCTTTCGATAGTTTGTCGTTGTGTTCTTTAAATTTCTTGTCTATTTCTCACTGTATTTCTTGATTCATTGCCTCCAGCATCTCTTGGATGTAGCTTTTGCCTTCCATTCCTGCTTTGGTCCCACTGGGGCTCTCCCCTGCTGGCTTTTGGGGTTAGCTTGCTATCCTGAGTGTTAATAAACCTTGTAATTTGCCCTCTGATTTTCGCATGGGGATTCAGGGATTATTGGAGACTAATCTGAAATTTTGTTTTGGTCAATAGGTGCCTGTCTTTGCTTGGTTGGTGTTTCTAACTGCTGGTAGAGAGAGTTTATAACTGATCTCGGTTCTGTTGGGGGCCGATCTCCAGCTGCTGGTCTGACCCATATAGGGTTCTCAGCTCTCTGCTGTAGATCACTGGCATTTCCCACCTTTGGAAGGGTTGATCAGCCTAGACTCTTCCTGATTGCTCCTACAGGTGCTCTTGGTGAGATCCGATGTGCTGGATGCCCTCTCCCAGATGCTGAAGTCTACTATGAGCTCCTGATGTTTTTAGGTTTTTTTCTCTTGGCTGGTTTTGGGCCTCATGCACTCAAGACTAGCACTTTACTGCTGAGCCACTTTACCAGCCTGAGCTCCTGACTATTATCAGGTGCTGGTACCCTGTGTTGTCCAATCTCCAGCCTAGAATATATGGGTCGGGTTCTGGTGGGATTTGGGCTTCTTTTGTCCTGAACCCCTGGGTCTTTTTTTGTCATTGGCATGCTTCCCAGGGGGTGCAGTTCCCTTTTTTCTCCCCTCTGCTTAGGCGTATGCTCAGCTTCTGACTTTAGTTGGGAGGAGTTGGATGTGTTGCTCAGGCACCGGATCCCAGGCCTTGTCCTAGCCCCCAGCTTGGGGCATGCCGGTTGTACCTGTGTGGCTGTGTATCCCACCTAGGGTATACAGCCTGGGGTACACAGTTCAAATTTCTTCTAGTGTTGGGTGTCTTGACCCAGGGGCACTGTTCCTGGCTTAGGAGTTTAAGCTCCGGTCCAGGGGCGCTCTTGCTCTAGACTGGCCACTAACCAGCTGGGTGTGCTCTGTAGGCTGGTGGAGCTCTCGGACAGTTCCCAGTTTTAGTGGGTCCTGTGGTCCAGGTGTTGGGGTAGGGGGTCTTAGTCAGGGTCTGGGGATTCCCATCAGCTCTGGTCTCCCTTGAGGGATACACTGTCCCCTGTGGGGTACTCATCCTGGAGCTAGTTGTTTCTGTGTGATGTAGTTCGTTGTTTGCCATTTCAAACAGAGTTCAGTTGAGGTGGTTGTGGGCTTGGCTGGGCTGGGCAGTGGTGTCTCTGTGTGTTTCTCTTCTCTCTTCCTTGGTTGAGGCTGTTTGTGTCCATGTTGTGGGAGGGCCTCTGGCCTCTGCCCAAGGGATAGGGGAGGGGCCTCCATGCAGGTTCTAAAAGCTGGGTTTTGTCTCTGTGCTCTCTGGATCAGCACCATTTCCTCGCAGGTCTTCTGCTCTGGTGTGATGTGGGTATCCCGTGTAGCTCTGAGGCTCCCACTGTGGGTCCGAATTCCCAGCTTGGAGGTTTCTATCTTCATCACAGTAAGCTGACACAGGTACCTCAGGCTGCTTCTGCGCAGATGATCTGCAGACATCCCCCTGTGTCTCTGGGACTCTGGCAGTCCCCGCAGGGCTAGGCTGGCAGCGGCTTGGTGCACTGCTTCATGGCCAGTAAAGATTGAGCGAGGGCTCTTCGCGTTTCTCTGTTCTGAAATTCTTCTTTCTCTCTTTCTTTTTTTGTTTTTTTCATCTCCTTTTTTTCTCTCAGTGTTCGACTTTTTGTTGTTGTCGGTCTCTTGTGGAGATTAAGCATTGGAACTCAAACTCTCTTTTTGGTGGGAGGAGCTGTGGCATTTTCCTACTGCCCTATGGCCATCTAGGTCCTCCCTCAGAAAAAATAATAATTTAAATCAGTTTCATTTAACCTTTTTCTTTCTTACTCAGTTTATTTAAATTAACTTTATATGCCTAAGAGGGACATTACACAAAACAATCTTTCTATGTATATATTTTTTGCTTGTTTCTGTGGTGTCATGTCTCAAATTCCTTAAACTTTTTGATGGTAACATCCTCATTTTGGCAAATATCCAGAATGGAAGGGAAGGGAAATGAGAATGTAGATCAAATAACAGCCCTAGAGGGCTGCTATTTCCACTATTGAAATTGATGATATCCAGTTTGCAGATTAATTGTCATGAAATGGCCCTTACATCATTGATAAAATTGAGTAGGTAGGATTCCCTTTATAGCATTGTGCTTTTGATGTCTGCATACTATGTTTCTGAAGGACCCAAAATCCAAGCTCCTCTCTACAGAAGTGAGGTTTCCTCTCCTGATAGAGTGAGATAATGTGGGGAGTTTTCAAAGGAAGAGGCTATTACTCAGCACTCCTATATTAGAGGATTTGGAGAGAGAGCAAAACAAACCCATAAACTGCCCCTAGAACTTGACCTCTTCCACTCAATCTTTCCTTCTTCAGATAATAAAGCTGAGTAAGCTGAGGAAGGCAGCACACTACTTTCTAATTCAGATCTCATTGCATGGTTTTCCCAGACAATTCCTACTCCCTTCTATGAGGGTCTGACTTCACATCTGACCTTGTCAAGTGTCTTCTCAGAAGGAATTCTGTCTTCAAAAACTAACTTTGTGGCAAATCTTTAACTCAGTTCACAGATGATCCAGTGGGAACAAATACTAATTGAGTATGCTGCATTGTACACCTTTCAATGTTTATGGGCTTTAATTGTAAGTTTTAAAAGTTACATATAAAAACCAGGAGCTTCTAGTTCATGCCTGTAATCCTAGCTACTCAGGCGGCTGAAATCTGAGAATTGTAGTTTGAAGCCAGTCCAGATGAAAAAGTCCATGAAACTGTTATTTCCATTAAAGTACTCAGAAAAAGCTGGAAGTGGTGTTGGGACTCAGTTTGTAGAACACTAGCCTTGAGCACAAAGAGGCTCAGAAACAGAGACAGTGCCTACGCCCTATGTTTAAGACCCATGAATAGCAAACAAAACCCTATATATACTTTAAAAAGTTGTACACATTTTCCTCTTTAGGTCCATCATGATCTCCTACCAGTAAACTCACTGCAGCTGTATCATTGTAGTACATGATACTACAGCTTTGTGGCCTGGGGATGTCTCTCCTGACAGGTTATTCCTACAAAGCTTTGATGGGTGGCTGTGTTTTTAAAAAATGAGTTTCTGTTCAATCCTTGTTTACAAATGAATTCACACATCCTCATGGCAACCTTCCTCTGACCAGGGCTGCTTGTGAATTTAACATAGATCTCTGAGACAGAGACATAATTTCATTTGACATTATTATCATTCCAGGAAAAAATAGAAATTGTAGTTATAAAACAATGTATCTATCCTGTTGAAATCCTGGTATTGATTTTCCTCATAGACTATGAGACCAGAATTTTTTATATATGTACAAATATATCATGGGAGAAGCATGGAATAATGAACCGTTCTTGATTCTTATGTGGTGATGAACCACAGCTTTATCATTAAATCCCAGTGTGAGATTTCTAACAATACATTGGGCCTACTCATTTAGCATCCTTAGATATTAGTGTAGATTGCTCATTTAAAGGAATCAATTCTTTTTTATTGTGAGAATACTGTACAGAGAAGTTACAATTACATGGACAAGATAAATGAGTACATTTCTTATCAAGCATTGTTGCCTCTTCCTTGTTTCCCCTTCCCATCCTTTCCCATATTACCCCCACCTCCCCTCACCTCATCCTCACCCCCATCAAATAGTAAAGTTCATTTTTCGACATAACGACGTGTGCATCTCATTGTTGCAATTGGTCCATCTGTATCCCTACTTAAATGATTTATTTTTGCTCTTCCCCTTCACAAATTATACCAACATCAAATACAATGAAAGCAGGGGTTATACAGTGGGGGAGGGACATACAAAGCACATAGAAATCATCTTATAAATATGTTAGAAACAATGGCATGAAAGAAAAAAAAAACATTTGAATACTTATCTTGGGGTTCATTCCCTAACATAAACGTATCTGACCTTTTCTACTTGACTCAGACATATACAAGTTATTGCAAATAAGGAAAACCATGGGAACTATGTTTCTTTGGGCCTGGATTACTTCACTTAATGTAATTTTTTCCAAGTCTTTCCATTTGTAAAGAAATCAATTCTTTCATAGAGCGATAACATTACTAAACTTGGGGGCATATGGCAAGAATGAGATGAGGTCGGCCTCACCTAATGGACTACACCTCACACCAGTTGCTGGAATCTGAATCTGCAAGCCCTGTTCTCCTGTGTTTTTTACAAACCTCCCAACCTCGCTCCTTACATTATAATCTAGCGGGATGCAGGTCGTTCACATCTGTAATCCTAGCTACACAAATATCTGAAATCCATGCAGACGATCTTGACCAGCTCAATTAGGAAAATGTGTTAAAATTGAGCCTCCAATGAGTAGTGCAAACAGGGCTGAAAGTGTGATTTAGTCAACTTACAGCCAACTAAACAGAAGACCCTGAGTTCAACCCTCAGGACTTAAGGGGGGAAAAGAGGGTGGCAAGTTGAGATGCAGGACTATATTCAAACTTGATATTGTTCAGAGGACGGGTAGTTAGTAGGAAGTGTCTCAATGGCTGCTGTCAATCAAGCCCTGGCCTAGAACTCTGTATTTGAAAAATTGTAGTTGTTCTTCAATGGTAACACTCAAACTACAAAAAAAAGACTCACTTTGTATGTATATAGGTATAAGTTTATGCTTTGCTCAACTGTGGGAAATCAGAACAAGAATCCACCTCTGAAAACAGAATCAGCTGTATGGGGGGAGGGAGGAAGAAACAGAATCCCTAGATAGTATAACATCAACCTCCCTGGAACTACAAAGCTTGTAAAAGCAAACTCCAACAAAGCATTGGCTGTGATTTACGGCAAGTTCTTGTTCCCTGCCAGGGCAACCTTCCCCCATGCCTGCTTTGCTCTCCAATCTCCTATGTCAGTAGCATACATCAACACATAATGGGATACAGGCATTGGGATGCTTGCTGATCTTTCTATCCAACCTCATGTCTTAAATTCGTCTAGCTTCATGTCCCTAAGTTAATTTAGTCCAGTTCATAAGACCTTAGGAATACATGTTGTTTCCAGATTCAATGTGTAATGTTTCCTAGCTGGAGCAGGTTATATCCCTTAGTCAATAACCCTTCAGTAACTGCCAGACAATATTGGTGCCAAGTTCACTCTGAATTTTGCCTTTCTCAGACACCACAACTCCCTAAATTCAGTGTGATCCTTGGGTCTTCGAAGAGAGAAAGTTGGAAATACTATATGTAATGGACAGAGTGGCCAAAAGCCACTGTAAATACCATAGCAGTTCTGGCTTTGTTACCTACAACCGGTGGTAGCAGCCACACCTGCATGATATCCAGGCTGCAGTTAATCCTTTACAATCTGCAGCAGGTAGATCCACAGTCTACCACAGGGGCTTTTTAACAAATCTTAGTTTTTATGATTTGCACATTTTCTGTTTGGCAACGTGCAATCTAGAATACATTTTTGTCATCTCCTCACACATGCAATGTTTTTACTTATTCTCCGTTTATTTTTTAAATTTAGAAACTTAGTGAATACTTTCATTCAGTTTAAGAAGCTTAATATTGTAGCAGTAAAGGGCCCAGCCATTGGACTAGGAGAATCCATATTGCCTCTTTGGGATGTAGTTTGGGCCAATGAAAAGGCTTGGTTCCAAACACCCTATACCCCCTTCAGACAGGATGTAGGTGGCTGCTCTACTTTTATATTTCCCAAGATTATGGGAGGCACGTCTGTGAGTACCTTGGTTAAAAACTTTTTAGACAATGTCCTAAAGATCTTTGGTTTGGGTGTTGTTCTACTCAGAGTATATGGTGTGTTCTCTGGGGACATTTCATCAAATCTATTTGGTTAGTGTAGTGCTCTGATCCTTCCCAGGAGAAGGCCATTTCTCCCATGAGGAGCCTCCAGATCTTCATAAATCACACTGATACACAGTTTTCTATCAAGAATTGCTCTTTTACTTCATAAGCTAAAAGCTGCCCTTTTAAAGTGGTAGTGGGAAGCCATGAACCAGTTGATCACACACAATTGCAATACTAGCCTTCTGGGAGGCTAATACTAGAATTTCAGTTTGAAGCCACACTGTATGCAGAGAAACCCAAGAGATTCTTCTTTCAGCTAGCCTGGAAAAAGCCACAAGTGTACCAGTGGCTGGAATGGTAAGTGTGCCAGACTTGAACAAAAAGAGTCAGGTTTTGAGCCAAAGGACCTGAGTTCAAGTCCTAGTATTCACAACTCCACCCCCTGCACCTGTACCCATACACCTCCCCCAACAAACGCACAAAAGCAATTAGGGAGCAAACTTGTATAAATAAAAGATGTGGGGAGAGAGGTTCAGTATAAATTTGTGGTTCATTGTTTTCATTTTTTAAATTATCCCATTCATGATGAGAGATTGTGTTTGCATTTTCTCAATTACATATACCTTGTTCCTTAGTTCTACAGACAGGCTGAGAGAGTTGGTAGAGAGGAGCATCCACAGAGATTGAACTTTGTTGAAGGAAGGAATTGGATGTCAGATTGGATAGGGGGACAAGTTCAACTCCTCCAGCTCCATCACCGAATGCCTGGAATTTGATCTTGCCAATTGACATGATGCTGTCTTCATATCTATCAGTGTGGGGAGTGCAGGAAGGCCATTGTGTCATGGAGAATCACTGTAGCTGAGGGAATTGCAGAAAGAACTGACAGCGCACAACTGGAGTAGCAGGACCTCCCTTTGGAGTTCACAACTAAGTTTACCTCTGTGTCACTGGGACCTACCTCCTCATGCAAAAACATCCAAGATCTGGGAGTATCACTTCCTTAGGGAGCCTACAATGAAGGGAGATAGACAGTACAATTTCAGGCAATCCTGGGAGCAATTAGAGTACAATGAAGAAGGAAATTTGTGTCTCCTCTCTGAAATTACAGAGGGTAAGAGTAACTGAGGAGAGAAAGCTGTAAGTCACTGCTGAGTGGGTAGGGTTGATAAGGAAGGCACATTGGATCTGGGAGTCGCCTGTATAATCCTAACAATTTAGGATACTGAGATGTGAACCATCATTATTCAGGGCCACACCAGGCCAAAAAGTGGGTAACATCTCCTCTGAAGCTAGGGACGCATATCAACTTCACTACAATAGGAAGCCAAAAAAGGTGTGTCCAGGCCCTGGCATGTACCTGGACAGGAAGCAAAACCACAAATGAACAGCACAAAATAGGAGTATAGCTCACCTATTTACCAAGTACAAGATTCACTTCTAACACAAGTACCATGAACAAGTATAAGCTTGGTGACATCGGTGTCCCAGTGTGATTCACTGAGATGGCTGTTGCATCTGTTGCTCTGTGTACTCCTGGCAAAGAGGAAGAGTCCGTCGACATCCCTCAATCTATGCCTACAAAGAAAACAAATGCTGAGCAGAACCACTCACAATATCTAAGAATGGAGGGAAAGAGAGTAGGGATCATCAGGACCAGATAGACTGCTGCATGAGAGAAGGGCAGAGGGAGGCAATGGTGAGGTTGGTATGGGGTTTGTGTTTAGTGACTAATATGACTTCAATGGAAATATTCTCTTTGATTAATATGTTTTATGACATGTGCATTGAGGGAGAGCTGGGGCAGTCCAGAGAAACACTCGTGTAAATTTTCCATAGGTTGAAACTTACTCTAATGTAGAAGTTGTTTTTGAAAACTGAGATGTGGAGAAGTTTATAAAAGAGCACAGCCCCCCAATTCTGGCACTGGTCTCTGTAGATGTACCTGCCCTATCCACCCTTCTACTGGTGAGTGTTTGTTCTCAGGGTGCCTCATGCTCCGTCCCTTTGTGCTGCTCAAGCCAGAAGAGCTGCTGTTGTGCAGGGAGTATCAGGGAGCCCTGATGCACTTATATACCAACAGTGCTTCCTTCCCCTGGAGGCACAACACATTACAGATCTCTGCAACATCCTATCATTGCTATGAATTGGAGCTTCCAACACGTGGGCTTTGCCTGCATTAGGCCCCCACAACTTCAGAACAGCCTTTTGGGGACTTCTGAGACCTGGAGGGCAAGACAGGAAGGCATGGAGGCATCATCTGTTCCCATTGGAGTAGTGAGTTTGACCGAAGGAGCTAATAAGATGAGAACCTTGAGAATGAGCAGTGCAGGGTGGCTAAACCTTGATACTCTATGCTAACATGCCAGGCATTCACTGACCTTTATATGTTGGCCCTCTGTGTCCAACAAACCATGACCACTAGATGTGTTTTCTGATAAGCCAGGAAGTGATTGACCAGCAACCAAGAATGACCAGTGCCAATGGATTCATATGACTGAGTGCACTGTCCCATTATGAGAGATCCCTAGTAGATGTGAATGTACTGTTAAGTTGACAATTCTTTCCATCAAACCATCCCTCCATTTATAACTCAATTCACATCCTATGCCCTATGTCCAGCAGTCCAGTTTCAGTCAGTACTGTTCAGACCCAATACTTTGACGTCAAGTAGATGACCAGTGCAGCCCAATTTGGGGTTATTTTCCTCTTTTTGTCACTATAGGATGATAATGTATGGAAGTTGCCAGTCTCCTCATTGGATTGCATGCCCACAATGTCTGACCACACCCAATCCTGAGCCATTTCTAAAAGCCATAAGTTCTTATTAAGTATAAAGTTGTCTTCTAAGAAATTCCATGGCAAGTTTTGTGCTCTTGTCTTTTCTTCAACTGTAGCCTGGCAAATCATCCTTGGACAGATTTCTGAGTTTTCCTGAAACTTGACCAGCAATCTGTGAAGTGTAAGGGTTGAGATCAGTCTCAGCCTCCTGCTTCCCTGAAATCCAGGAGTCCCACAAGGACAAGAAGGTATTCTGCCCTCAACTGTGAGGACCATTTTTAGCACATGATGGTATGGGTTCAGGTCCCATACTGCTCCACCTGACATTGAAATGCTGATTTGTCCATTTTACTATGCTGTGTGTACCAGCCCCACCAAATTAAGGGTAGATCTTTACACTCGTTTTGAGTTATTACTGAAGAAGTTGACTTGCTAACAAGTAAATGCTAATTCTTTCACTAAAGAATCCTAAGATAACTATTCAAATGTTTTTGCTTTCATGCAATTGTTTCTAACATATTCATAAGATTATTTCTTTTTTGCTTTGTATGTCCCTCCCCCGAGGTATAACCCCTGCATGTTGGTATAATTTGTGGAGGGGAAGGGAAAAAACAAATCGTTTAACTAGGGATACAGGTGGACCCATTGCAACAATGACATATACAAATAGTTATGTCGAAAAACGAACTTTAAAACTTTGGCAGGGGGGAGGGTGGGGGGCGGAGGGAGAGGGGGGAGATGGGAAGGGATGGGAAATGGAAACAAAGGAGAAAGCAATGATGCTTGATAAGAAATGTACTCATTTTCTTTCCCATGTAATTGTAATTCCTCTGTATGGTATTTTCAAAATAAAAAAGAATCCTTATTTCAGGAACATGTTATGATCATTGCAAGCAATAATCTGGGGAGTGTGTGGATATGAAATGGTATGGGAGGATGAGGGGGAACTAGAGGAAAGACTAAGTAAATTTGGATAGATAAACACCATCTAGCCAAATGGCATTTTGGAAGTGGAATCTTTGTATTAAATGCTGACAGTGGTAGAATTCTTGATGGTTCATAGTGTTTGGAAAGACTCAAAATTGTTTGAAGTCTCTGCAACTGAAGCACCTGCACCTTGATTAATACTCAGTGTATACAAAAAGTGCATGAGTGAGTGAAGTTGTAGATATACACACACATACACGAAGATGGAATTGAAGAGATGCTCTTAGTACCGACCTGGGACTAAAGAGCCTGTGCTACAAGCAGCACAAAGTGTCCTAAACTATGACAGCTATTGCTCAGATTGTATGGTCACCTTAAGCCATACTTCCAGCCTTTTTTCATGATGATTTTGATCGTTGGATCTCAAGACTTTTCTGCTTAGGCTGGACTTGGAACCACCATCCTCCAGATAAGCCTTCTTAGTAGCTAAGATTACAGGTGTGAGCCACCAACCCTGGCCTACTGCTTGTGTGTTTAAGTGGGAAATGGTTAACAGCCTTGAATTCACACTCTTGGGAAAATTCAGGAATTCCTTTTATTGTCCTGCACATGCAGCCATTTGGAAAAGAGAAAAGAACAAGTCAAGAAAGGCTCCCTAGTAACAAACAGATGTGTATGGAGCTAGGTTGAAGGAAGCAAGATGGACCACCATAACAGTATGATGGCTAGAGATAGATGGCTCCAGTTAGATCAGATGAAGAGAACGAGGTAAGGACATGAATTGAAGGCAAATGGTAGAGAGCCATGTTAGAGCTATTGACTGATCTACAAAGGGAAGAAAACATAAAAAGTAGAGACTAGGCTAGGCATGGTGGTACGTGCCTATGATCCACATACACATGTAGCTTAGCCCAAAGGCCTACTTAGACCCTATCTCAAAAAAGAGAAAAGTGAATGAAGAGAACAGAGTGGAACCACATTCACTGGGTTCTCTGGACCTGAACATGTTGGCATATACTGTGTTTAGAATATACTTCCTGCTTGACTGGAGGAACTAGGCTGTGGTTTCTCTACTGTATGTTGAGAAAGAAAATGATGCTCTAAGATGGGAAAATTCAGTGGTCTTATGGTCCTTCTCCTTTATACTCTGTAACCAACATAAAAACCTGGGACAAAGTTAAAGTCAATGTAATATTTCTAAGCATGTATAGATGTATATACTACATGTTTTAAAAACAAAAGAGTGTTCACTTGCTCCATGCAGTCATGGGAAGTCATGTGTCAGACTGACTCAGCATGGCAATGATTTTGGGAATATGAATGTCTTGGTTGCTTTGTCTCTTATAGTTATATCCACTTGGTGAAATGTGAAATCTATCAACGTGTTGAAATCTAAGGTGATATCCAGCAGCAATACCCTCAGCCTTTAGAACATGGGCTCTGTGCTCAGGAATAAATCACTATTCATAACTCAGATAGGAAAAGAAACCCCAGACAACCATTCTATTCCTGGCTCACTTCCATAAGATTAACAATTACTTGGCATTATTAATGGCTCATTGTCTTGCATATGAAGAGTTCACACATGGGAGCTGGCTTTAGAGGACAGAGTGCAGATAAAGGAAGTTAGAAAAATAACCTCAAAACAAAGCAGACATTTTTAGTTCACATTTTTTGAGTCCATGTGATTCTTAATGAGTTATGTTTCTCTAAATCGCCTAGCCCATCTGCCAATTGGATTGTCACCCCACACAATTCATACTTGGTGTCCACTAGCACCCCCCCAGAGGATTTAGGGTTTGTGAGTACCCATCCTCAGTGTTGACATTGAGGGATAGGGCCCCTTCTATCTGATTGCATCACGTTCCACACCACATCACTCTGCTTCCTTTCAGGCCAATGAATTGTTGATCAGTGGATAGAAGCTCACTGTGCAGGAGATATATGGAAAAGGACTGTTGTCCCAGGTTTCTGGCCAGGGATGTCATGGTTCTAATTAAGGAGCTTGCCTCCTTTAATACAGTTATTTATATAGTTTGTTCTATTACATGTTAGTTTAAAAAATAAAATCTTGGACTTGGAAGCTGGCCCAGCTGTAAAGTGCTTGCCTAGCATGCATGAAGCCCTGGGTTCGATTCCTCAGTAACCACATATCCAGAAAAAGCCAGAAGTGTTGTTGTGGCTCAAGTGTTAGTGTGCTAGCTTTAAGCAAAGAAAACTTAGGGACAGTGCACAGACACTGAGTTCAGGGCCCAGAACTTACAAAAATGAATAAATTAATAGTTGATCAGCTGTTGCCACTTCAGGCCATAAAAATGGGTCACAAGGCTCAGGACTGTTGCCCTCAGAGCTCAGGTCTCTGCCCACAAACAGGGTGATAAGGTTCATGTCTCTCACTTTCCAATACCTAGAAAACCCTTAAATCATGAATGGATCAATAAAATTTGGTATATATGTATGAGGTTACACACACACACACACACACATATATATATATATACACATACATATATATATATATATATATATATGTATGTATACACAGACAGAGACCCCACTCATCCATCAGAGAGCATGATTAACTACCATTGGTAACAAAGTGGAAATACTGGGAAAGCATTATATTACGGGAAGTAATCCAGACTCAGAGAACACAGGCTGCATGGTTTCCCTTATTTGTGGCAGCTAGATTGCTCCAATAAATCCAAAAGCAAATACACTGGATTTTGTGCTAAGGGTTACAGATAAATTACCTGAAGCATAATGGACTCTATGAAGATCAGAAAGTCTGATTTTTGTGTTCTCTGAAGAAATGTTTAATGGTCTGCCAAGAAAATAAAAACAAAAACTCCAAAAGTTTGTCAGTTGTTAATAACTTAGTAAAGAAGAATGCTCTCATCTGAGTGGACCAGATTCAATATAGTCACACACATTTTAGTGACTTAAAATCCAAATCCTACTGACATCACAAATTAGTGTGTCTTATTAAACATGACAAACAAAACTAAGGCAAATAACAGAAGTTTCAACGAAGTAAATTTCTTCTTTCTCTTTGCCATGTTAAACCCTCCATCTCTGTGTCTTCTGGTATGCAGATGAGAATCTAGCAAACTTCTTAAGGACCAGAGCAGATGGGATAGTCTCCACAAAGGCCAGATGAGCAGTGTGAGTTGACAGGTACCCAGGGTAGGTGTTTTTAGTATGGAAAGCTGTTAGAATGATCATTTTCTCATAATTGACAGGTACCCAGGGTAGGTGTTTTTAGTATGGAAAGCTGTTAGAATGATCCTTTTCTCATAATCCAAACACACACATGTTCATGGCAATGTCCAGAAATGTCCAAGAAAGGCTTATAAAGGTCAAAGGTGAAAGAGCAATAATCTAGCTTAAGAGTTATATGTTTCAAACAGGAAATGTGGTAGTGCATGACTATAATCCCAGAACTCAGGAACCTGAAGCAGGAGAATATTCACTTTTAGTCCAGCTACGCAATAAAGCCAGGTCTTGCCTTAGGAAGTTCACATTTCCTATCATCACTTCCTAAAGAAAAATTACTTGCACAAGACGCCCCAACTGAGATTTTCATGGCACTCTCTCCATCTTCACTTTAATTGCCTTTTCTAGTTTCTTTTCTGTCACTATCCATTTCCCAGAAAATCAACTGCAATTCATCTCCCTTGGTCCTATCTTCTGCACACAAATGATTGCTGCCTATTCTAGTGCCATTCCCATTGTTTCTCTGTATTTTAAACATTGTCCTATCTTCATCTGAGTGATCATTTTCACTGGAACTCCATGGTATATTTGTGAGCTCAAGGTACTAGATGTGGTTGTTTCTTTGGTCTTGGAGATAATTCAGTATTTCAATAATTCTAAATTTCAGGTGTCCTGATGTGCCCACTGTCCTAAGACTTGCTCTTCTGACCTGTGTTGAACTCTTTTGGAAAGGATCGGTACTCAATGTCCCACTTCCTTTTCTGCTGGTACCATCACCAGAGACATGGTATCAGCCCATGCTAGAATAAGTCTTTGGAAAGAATAATACAAAACCCAATAAAGGAAGCACAAGGAAAGTATATGGTGTTCAGTCTGAAAATAGAAAATTCATAGTGAAGCAAAATTTATGGGATTCAAACCTCTATTTTCACAGGCCTTGGTCAAGCCATCATACTAGTTCTTCATGTATGTTTAACATTTACCCTCAGGCACTTCTAGTGTTCATATAACTCCTACTGACCACCAGGAGTCACTGGAAGTCCAGGGTACATTTGGGGCATGGTTGGAGGTGTCCTCCTAGAGGCCCTTTTTGGCTCTGACAGGCCAGGAATGAGAGTAAGCAGCCAAAAAGGAGGCAGCAGTAGATGTAGGGGAAGCTGCAGCAATGGCTACAGTCGCAGCCTGAAACCTGAGGGGCTGCAGCATGGTCATTGCAACCTTTGGAAATCATGCGCTCATGGGGAGCTCAATTAGAATGTACAGAGTAGGGATAAGTGGGGGTATCCTGAAGCCAACCTCCTGACAGCTGTGACCATGCAAACTGAGGATTGACAGCTGAGGGTGGTCAGTCCATAGGCGCAGTGGCTGGAAGGTAGGTACACATAGTGGTCACTTAAGCCCTGGTGTCATTTGACAGGGAAAACTTTATTTTTTTCCCCATCTAAGCTGCCTTCCTACCATCATCCACACACCTCACTTCGTCTATATCAAGAGCATAGGCAAGAGGCACCCCACTCAGTTTAGAAGAGATTTTGCAGTGGGCCCCTAATTACTCCTACCTCTTCAAGAGGATGCAGCTGGAGCTGTCCTTGGAAAGTCATGTGCAAACCCAGTGGGCACTCAAAAGGATGCATGTGCTGCTGAACAGAAGCATGAGAAGCTGAGACCATTTGAATGTGGTGATGGAGGTGTGGCCTAGTTGGTAGACTGATAGCCAATGAACCAGAGTCAGGTCCTGTGTTCAAGTCCCCATCAAACACCAAAGAATAAAGAGAAAAATATCCCTTTGTGGCATTTTTTACATTTCACATTCCTTCTGTGCTTTCAGTAAATACATCTCTATATACCCATGAGTAATAAATGTATTCCTTTTGTGTATGGATTAGGCTACATTTGTACATTACTGTATTTAGTAACCCAGGACCTCATCAATCATACTTCCACTCCATTTTTTCTGTTTTTTTTTTCATTCATTTTTGTTTTCATCTATTCTTAGAGCTTGAAGTCCAGATCAGTGCTCTGTCCGTCATCTCTTTTTGCCCACATCCCTCCTTTTTGCCTTTGTATCTGTATTTGATTCTTCGAACCTCATGTAATTTTCTGCCAGAAGTGGTCTCCAATGGTGGTTCTCAGATACCAATCTCCAGACTTGTGTAGTCATGAGCCAGCAGCATCTGACTTCTACTGTGATTTGTGCTGGTGGTCTTCCAAATCATTTCTCAAAAACTAGGCTATTCCTGTGGCTCGTAACCCATATCCTTCACCTCTCACCCTCCTCAGAATCAGGGGTTTCAGGTTCAAACCACCAGCCAATAGCTTAAGACTTGTTTCATCTTATTTTTCACTTTTTTATCTTGCTGATATTTTAGATATTAATAGTTTCAATAAAACCATGGATTCGGGTCCTGGGAATGTAGTTTATTTGTAGAGTGCATGAAGCCCTGGGTTCGAATCCTCTTTCTCACATAAACATAAAAAATTGGTTCGAATCCTCTTTCTCACATAAACATAAAAAATTAGAAATGCCACTTGGACCCAAGTGGTTGAGCACCAGCCTTGAGAAAAAGTAGCTCAGGGACAGATCCCATGCCCTGAGTTCAAGCCCCAGGACTGCAAAAATAAAAACAAAAACAAAAAAAAAAGAAATAAAAAAACAATAACATGGATTGCTGGTGCAGGTGACTCAACCCATACCCCTAGCTACTCATGACACTGAGATCTGTTCCAATCTGAAGCCAGCCTGGGCAGAAAGTCTGAGACTCTTATATCAAATCAATGACAATAAGCCAGAAGTGCAGCTGAGGTTCAAGTGCCAGAGTCCTAGCCTTTAGTGCAAGAAGCTCAGGGATAACACCCAACCAAGAGTTCAAGTTCTAGGCCTATCCCACAATTTGTAAATAAATTTAAAAGTAAATTAATTTTAAAAATGAAATATCTCTAATTGTTGGAGACATGGCTCAGTCTGTTGAGCACTAGACAGTACTTGAAAGTGACAGGTACTGAGTTCATGTCCTGGTTTCAGACTACAATAAAACAGAAAGGAAAACAAAGAAATAGACTAATATTAACTGAGGGGTGGTTGCAGGGCATAAGCAGGCCTTGCCTCCACTCCTCCATCTTCCAGCCTTTTCTGCCTCGGCAGATGGTGGCCTATACTGACCTGCAGGCAAGTGGAAGAGTCTGCTGGCTTGGGGAATAGTACCAATGCCCCCAGACCCCATCTCAAGTAGTCAACGAGGAAAGAGAGGATTGGGTGGGAGAGGCCAGAGTTGCTGCTGCCTTAGTCTTCATCTCATGGCAGCTGGCTCTCTGTCAACATGGTCATACCTCCCAACACCCTCAATGTCTATTTTTTCCAACACATATTTTATTTTATTTTTTTACAATTTCTTCTTTTAATTTTTTAATGAATTGATTTATTTTGTCCTTGGTTCTAGGTAGGACTTGAACTCAGGGACTGGCCATGTCCAAGACCATTTTTTTTTGTTGGCCATGTGGCTTGATCTCAGGACATGGGCACTGTCCCTCAGCTCTTCAGCTAAAGGCAAGTGCTCTGCCACTTGAGCCACAGTGCCACTTTCGGTTTTCTGGTGGTGTTTTGGAATTGAGTCTCACAGTCTTTTTGGCCCTGGCTGGCTTTGAACCACGATGCTCAGACCTCAGGCATGAGCCACTCGCGCCTGTCCTAGACCATTTTTCTTCAAAGAAAACTGCACAATAACATTTCAGCCACATCTCAACGTCTGACTTATTTTTCTTGTTGGGTTATTGGAAAGAAGAGTGTCTTAAAAATCTGGATTTCCTGGATACTGGTGGCGCATGCCTGTAATCCTACTTAAACAGGAGCTAAGGATCACAGTTCAAAGCCAACCTTGGTAGAAAAGTCTGTGAAACTCATCTCCAATTGATCACCATAAAATTGAAAGTGAAACTGAGGGGGACCTGTTGCAACAATGAGAAGTACAAAATGTCATGTCAAAACCAGCTTTACAATTTCGGTGTGGGGGGGGAGGGGGGTATAATTGGGTGGGGGGAGGGGGGTAAAATTGGGTGGGGGGAGGGGGGAGGCGGGGAAGGGAAGTGAAGGGTAAACAAAGGAGGAGGCTGCAATGCTTGGTAAGAAATGTATGCATTATCCTGCCCATGTAATTGTAACCCCTCTGTACAGTATGTTCTCAAATAAAATAAAATACAATTTAAAAAAAAAAATGTAGAGCATTAGCCATGAGCAACAATAATGCTGTAAGACCACCAAGACCCTGAGATCAAGCCCCAAGACCAAAATAAATAAATAAACAATGAATAAATGAACAAATAAATAAAGACTTTCCAGTGTAGGTCTCTCACACTTATAAACTTGGTAGTCAGGAAGCTAAATTCTGAGGATCACAGTTTGATGCCAGCCTGGACGGGAAAGTTTGGGTGACTCTTATCAGAAATAAGTAGAAAAGACAAAATGGAGCTGTGGCTTAAGTGGTAAAATTGCTAGACTTGAGCCTTTTGCTCAAGGGATCATGAGCACAGGGATCATCATGTGCAAGGGATCATCAAGCACAGGGATCATGAGTTCTATCACAGGGACTACCTTACCAATTGAATAAATAAATTAAAATGTTTAGGGCTTTGAGGAGTGACTAAGATTGTTTTGCGCTAGTCAATAAACATGAACAGTAGGTACCAAGCTGGAGTCCTGTACTGATCTGGACATGTGTGGTTCCTGCCACCCCCACCCCCTCACCATCTGGCTTACAGCAGAGGCAGGCAAACTAGATGGGGAGGAGGAGGAAGAAACTGCTGGCTTTAGGAAACCTTCAAGATGCTAACAGCCCCCAGCTTCAGTGGAAAAATGAGTCAGGAGTGGATTTTGTGCAGGGGCATCTAGTGCTCCAGGGAGCAGGTGATGTGGGAGCTAAGAATAGAGTTGAGTCTCTGCTCCTGTAGGGCAAGAAAGGAGCCTGGGCTGGGCCCCTAGACCTAGGGAACCAGCAAGTTAAGGTAGAGTAGATTCTTGATGCCCCACATGTTGCCCTGGAGCAGCAAAACCATGGGGTACCTGGAGCACAGAAAAAGCTTCTGAGCTCTGAATCCAGTTGGGAAAACCTTGGATTTTGTCATTGGGTAGAGGTTGGTTGAGGGAAGTTGTCTTCAGATAGGCATGGTCCAGCTATGCTACAGGCATAGTGTAAAAGCTGCCTGTCTGCTGGTTGAAGGCAGACAGGAGGATTTTCTTCCTTGGCAGAACGTGAATCCAGATCCTCAGATTGCTGATTTTAAGAACCTAGGATTGCGGATGTGAGCCACAACTGCCTGGCTCATTTGGGAAGCATTAATTGCATTTCTTTTTTTTCATATTTTTACCTTCAGGACCAGGACTCCCACAAGCCACCTGATGCTTTCAATCAATGGATATACTAACTTAGCCAGGCCTCCTTACCCCCTTAATGCCTCTTTTCTTTCAATTTTCCTTTTATTTTTTGTTTGACATTTAAACTTTTTATTTAATAAATTTATTTATTTTTCTCGTGCTTCTAGCACTGGAACTTAGGGCTTGGCCACTGTCCCAGGGTGTTTTTGCTCCAGGTTAACACTATAACACTTGAGAAGTAGCTCAAGTTTTGGCTTGTGTGTGTGTGTGTGTGTGTGTGTGTGTGTGTGTGTGTGTGTGTGTGTGTGTGTGTGTGTGTGTGTGTTAGAGACTTTTATTGGAAATAAGAGTCTCATTGAAATGGCTATCTTTTGGTGGGTGTGGCTCACACCTGAAAACCTACCTATTCAGAAGATGAGATCTGAGGGTCCCAGTTTGAAGCCAGTATGGGCAGGAAAGTTTTTGAGATTCTTAGCTTGAATTAACTAGCAAAATCCAGAAGTGGAATTGTGGCTCAAGTGTTAGAATGCTTGAAAAAAAGAAGCTCAAGTTCAGAGCTCAGGCCCAGGCTTCAAACTCCAGGAATGTCCCTCACTAATGAATTATTTCAGGGCTTGGAAATGTGACCCAGTGGGTTGAGTGCTTGATAATGAGCAACAGTTTCCATACTGATTTCAAGTGCAGGCCTGTGGAAGATAATTGGCCTGAAGAGTCTGAAGTTCATTTTCTTTTTTCCTTTCATGTCTCTTGCCTTAACTACCTTAGGCTTCTCTGCAACTTTTACTCCACCTTTCAAATTCAGACAAGTGACTTCAAACTCTTCCCACTGAGCAACAGATTAACTCTTAATGGAAGCATGTAACTTAATTTTGAGCTAATATTAAAGGCATAATTATTTATGATCTTACAATCCAAGAGAGTAACCGTGTTGGGAGCAAACTCAATTTTCTACATGAAAAAGTGTCTTAAAATATTTTCAAACCAGGAATAAAAAATAGTGAATGGGGAGTCATTTATTGAAATTAGGGAAGGTAATGATGAAGCTTTCAAAAATATCCAAACACATAGGATAGGAACTCAGAGATGTTATAAGGAAAACAGATAATCTACTTGCTCTAGCTGAGAAATTGTGTGTGTGTGTGTGTGTGTGTGTGTGTGTGTGTGTGTGTGTGTGTGTGTGTGTGTGTGTGTGTGTGCATCCACCACAGGACTTTTACTCAGGCCTGGGTCCTGTCATCTGCTTATTCTGTGCAAGGATGGCAGTACACCACAGGGCCACAGGTCTTCTTATGGTTTTTTAGTTAATTGGAGATATATATCTCATGGATTTTCTTGTCTGGATTTAGTATTCTGATCCCAGCAATCCTTGGATTAGTGTTACTCGGTGCTACCACAAAGTGACAGTTCATTAAACTGGGAGCAATACGGAAGTACTTGTGCAATATGCAAAGTAACCAGTTCATTAATTTGGGAGTAACACATGATCATATTAGATTGCCTTCAAACACATTGTTTATGATGAGTTTCTCAGAAGTCCAAAGCATAATCAAAACCTATTAGCCACAATGTATGAAGTATCACATATTATGGTGTAGAATATATACAATGAATTAAATCCGTAATCAAAAGTCTTTACTAGGTTTGTTACTTAAAAACAAATCTCAAATGTAGTGTCAATGAAATGAAGTCCAGACAGGAGGCGTGCACCAAGCAGCAGAACACCTGCTTAGTATGCAAAGGCCCAGAGTTCAAGCCCCAGGACCATAAAGAAGTAGAAGAAATTGAAAAAGAGGAGGAAAGAGAGGAACAGAAAAGGAGGAGGAAGGGATGAGAGGAGGGAAAAGAAAACCGAGGAAGAAGGGAAGAACACAAGAAAAAGGAGGAAGAGAAGAAAGGGAAGAAGAAGAGGAGAGGAGGGAATGAAGAGGGAAAAAGACTCAGGGAGGAGGAGAAGAGGAGACAGGAAGAGGAAGAGAAATGCAATATAACAACATGAATTGTTGGCAAACATCTTGGATAAGTGATCTGCATCTCCTTGGCAAGAATTATTTTCTCATCAGAGAGACAACTTATACAGTGAAAATGTGGCTCGGTCATTTTGTCATCAAAGCATTACACTGAGTTTTTAAACTGCATTCTCACTGAATTTAAAGTTATCACAGATGTATTCAAATGAGGCAGGATGAGGGTGAGGACTTTCACATGCAGTGTGGGTTAAAGATCTCTCAGGAATATGTTGGGTATGTTGGAAGGCAATCAGTGATAAGACCATTGCTCCTGACCCTTTCCCGGGTCTATGTAACTGAGACTTCTTTTCAGAAGCAGAAAATAGAATGCACACTGATAAAATAAATTACACTCAAACAAGACTAACTGGAGACATACAATTTCTTCACTTATTTGCAATAACTGTTATATGTCTGAGACAAGCAGAAAGGATCAGATACGTTGATGTTAGGTGAAGTGAACCCCAAGATAAATATTCAAATGTATTTTTTCTCGTTCTTGCGATTGTTTCTAACATATTTATAAAATGATTTCTTTGTTGCTTTGTATGTTCCTCACCCACGGTATAACCCCTGCTTTCAGTGTATTTGATGTTGGTATAATTTGTTGAGGGTAAGGGCAAAAACAAGCCATTTAAATAGGGATACAGGTGGACCCATTGCCACAATGAGATGTACAAGTCATTATGTCAAAAATGAACTTTACAGCTTTGGTTGGGGAGTGGGGGAGATAGGAATGGATGGTAAGGAGAAACAAAGGAGGAGGCAACGATGCTTGATAAGAACTGTACTCATTACCTTGCCCATGTAATTGTAACCCCTCTGTAAAGTATTTTCACAATAAAAATGTAAAAAAAGGTGGTGGAGAAACACTGAGCAGTGGCCACAGCCTGCCATCTGAAACATTGGCCAGCTATGCTATCTCCTGCACAACAAACCAGATCAGGACAAAGTTGCGGAGGCACAGGCACTGTGTGTTCAGGACAGAGAAACTGTGATGCCACCACTTCCAAGTGCTTTAAATATATTACTATCTTATCAGATGTTAATGTTTTTATTTTTCAATAATCCTTTTTGGAAGCAATACTGTTTCATTCTCTCTCTCTCTCTCTCTCTCTCTCTCTCTCTCTCTCTCTCTCTCTCTCTCTCTCTCTCTCTCTCTCTCTCTCTCTGTGTCTGTCTGTCTGTCTCTTTCTCTCTCCCTCACTCACACACACATAAATAAAATTATAAAAAAAAAAACTAACTTATTACAAAAAAAATGAACAGTTATCCAGGCGCTGGTGGCTCATGCCTATAATTCTAGCTATTTAGGAGGCTGAGAGCTGAGGATTGTGGTTGAAAGCCAGCCTCGGCAGGAAAGTCTGTGTTCCTATAGGAACTCTGGGTTATTTTTACAACTTTGCTTTTATCTAAAGCTATTCTTTTAAGAAAATATAGTTTAAAAAACAATGATAACAAGAAATATCCTGTTCAGGAAAAAAATTTATACAGAATTGAAAGATATAAAAGTACTTAAGACTCAGGATCATTGTAGCATTAACAAATATGTGCCCTCTATAGGTTGGATATGTTTTCACTTCTTTCATAGAATTTTGAAAGGTTATCAGTTGATGTTAACCAGTTTGTTCATACTTTTCTTGAGCCACTAATGCTTTCCATGTCAAATTTTTAGAAACCTTTACTGATCCATTGTCATGAATTTTTACATTTATGTTTTGATGGTTTTTACATCTCACATTTAGCTTGATAATCATTTTTTTATTTTAAATTTTTGTATAAGGTTTGAGGTAGTATTCTAAGATCATTCTTTAAAACTAGAGAGGAAATATTTCCAATAAACCCATTTAAGATTCTATTTTTACTTCATTAAGTCATGGCATCGTTTTCAAATTCTGTTGACCATAAAACTAAGAATTTGTTTTTGATAAATCTGTTACATTCTTCTATGTGTCTGTTATTTCACTAATAAACATGGTAATAAGATTCAAATCTAGTATGAGGGCTCAAGCTCCATCATTTAACAAGATTGTTCTGACTGACCTGTATTCCTGGAATTTAATACAAATTTATTGAGCAGGTGGACCAATATTCTACAGAGATATCTAGACGTTTGATAGTCACTCATATTTTGCACCTTGTGAAAACACAAGACCCCAGATATTATATTAAAAAATGTCTTTAGAGAATGCTTGAAACAACTAAAATTAATTTAATTATAAGCTAAGATTTAGTAACACTATAGCATAATAAAGTTCAATGATAACGATTTGAGCTGTATTACAGAGGAGAGTGAGAGGGGATAGAATGATGGACCACATAGGAGCAGTGTGTCATTGGTATTGTGTTTCAAAGAACAGAAAGACTTCAGAGAAGACAAGGAGGAAAATAATCAAAGTGTCTTTAATCAAGTTTCTTTTTAATCCACCTAATAGTGTGGAATGAGAGTCAGAGAAGATGGGAAAAAGTAAAATAGAAAATAACGCATTGTATAGACCTCTTACAATGTAAGTAATTTGTAATAGGAACATGATAATTAATTTCCAAAGAAATAAGAGAAACAATAGGTAAACTCTAAAGGCAAAAAGAATGAAGAGAGAAAAGAAGCAAAGTAAAACCTTTATCAATAACAAACACAAGCGTTTGGAAGTGAAAAGGCAGTGGAAATATTCTAAATAACAATAAAATAACTACTAAAATTGCTAACGTGGATAGAATATGGATCACATTTTATCATATATAATTTTGAAAAAAACATACTAGGAATGAAAATTTTCAATTCATAATGTAAAACACTATTAAATTATAAATAGACAGTATAGTTCAGTGGTAAAACCTTGGCCTAGCATATATGAAACAATGGCATCACTTCCAAGCATTACAAAGTACACACAAAGCACACACACGCAAAAACCACATAAACACACACACACACATAGAGAGACACACACACCACATAAACACATTTAGAACATTGATATTATCAGTTAAAGAGGGAAAGTATCACAAATAGTTAAAGTAGGTTAATATGTGTAATAATAATATTGCTCGTACTATTGAAAAGTTTAATAGAAATAAAATAGTCACAATATACTTGGATTCTTACAGATTAAGTAAATTGAAAATTAAGAAATATAAGACATGGGCTGGGCAATAGGCTCAGTGGTAGAGTGCTTGCCTTTCATGCATGAGGCCCTGGTTTCGATTCCCCAGCACCAAATAAGCAAAAAGAAAAAAAGCTGAAAATGGTGCTGTCGCTCAATTGGTAGAGCGCTAGCCTTGAGTTGAAGAGCTGAGGGACAGCACCCAGGCCCAGAGTTCAGGCCCCATGACCAGACTCCCCCCCAAAAAAGAAATAGAAAACATGAGAACCTTTGCAAACAAGTTTTATATAATAAACATTTTGACGGCTGGGAAGATGGCTTAGTGGTTGAGCACTTGCGTTGAATTGCCTGAGGCCCTGGGATAGATTCCTCAGCACCACATAAGCAAAAAGAAAAAAGCCGGTAGTGGTGCTGGGGCTCAAGTGGTAGAGTGCTAGCCTTGAGCTGAAGAGCTTAGGGACAACGCCCAGACCCAGAGTTCAGGCCCCAGGACCAAACCACCACCCCCAAAAAATAAACATTTTGAAACATGTATCCTTTAATTTTGACAAATAATTAATGTTGCTAGTGTTTTAACTCAAGATTTAGAATATGATAACCAGGTGCTCTATATCTCGCTATGGATGGCTATATCTCTAATCATTTCCCTCTGGATATTTTTATGATAAGGTTTCATAGTTTCTCAGAATCTCCCAAGTTGCAAACCCTATTTGTAGTTCCTACCATAGGTAGAAAATGGAAGCCACAAATCACCATGCCCAGCTCAAATTCTTTTTTAATTCAAGTAAAATATTTATTAAAAAGTCACTAGGAAATGAAGCCTTTCTTAATAAATTATGTGCTTCTTGAAAATACAGTAACTATTTGTTACCTGGAAAAATATGTTTAGAACTATTAGTAAATCAATTTATTTAAATTCACCAACCATATACAAATTAAGAAAATAATTTTAAATATTTACAAGTTAAATATTTTAAAAGCAACATATGTGTGCCCAAATAATTTATATGTGTAAAAACCATGCAAAATTAAATTAATTAATCCTACAACTCTGAAAAAAGAATTACCCTAAAGAAACAAAAGAAAATAAGTAATTAAGTTCAATATTTAAAATCTAAATAATAAAATGAAGTGTACTCTTAATTGACTAAAGTAACTGTAAACCCTCTTTATATCAACTTTATAATAAAAAAATGCATGTACAAAAAAAGCAAAAGTACCCATTGATAAATAGCAACAACAACAGCATCAGTAGTTATTTGAGTGTACAAAAAAAAATCGATGGAGGTGATAACAATGTTCTTTCCATAACAAATGTACTCATTACCTTATTTATGTAACTGTAACCCCTCTGTATATTACCTTTACAATAAAATTATGTTGAAATTAAAAATAAAACCAATAATATAGCAATTAAGAATTCTTAGAAGCCATTGGTTAAAAACTTTGTAAAAAGATGCCCCAAGTACTCAAGGAATATAGTTTGATGATACTATTTAAATACTTAAACTTTATCAGAGAAGCAAAAAGTTTAAAAACTGTTACAAAGTAAAGTAATAAATCAGAATATATTACTATAATAATTATTACATGGATTTTTAGTGGTAGTCAAATATGTAAGAAATGAGGCAATATGCCATTCAGTTGCACTTAAGTGAGAAAGAATTTTCTAGGTCTTTTAAAATATATCATATGTTTAATGAAGAAATTATTCTGTTGCATCATATGATAATCAGATAAAGATTATATTAGAGCAAAATACAGATTTTTTTATGTTAATTTGGTTTTTGTATGTTAATGTATGTAGTTATTTTGGTTTTGGGAATTTCAACTTGGGGTATTGTTCTTACTAGTCTGGCATCATATAAGTGGTTAATATTAGGATAGGGGTTCCCTTTCCACAAAAACATGCACCTGATCTGTCCTTTTAGCCTTCTCATCATCATTGGCATCGGAGTTGCACACCAACTTGTCTAGCGTCCTACCTTGGATAGCCTGGATCCTGTAGTCCTTCCAATGTTAGTCTCTAGATCGTGCAGGATGGTGGAAATAATCCAATGCACTCAACTATGGCTTGAGAAGGAAGTCCACTAAAATTTGTCCTGGTTTCTGTTCTCAAGCCTCCTGAGTAGTTAAGAGTACAGATTGGAGCCCCTGGTGCCAAGCAGTAACAGTATTTTTAAAGCAATTAGACATATATATGACTTAGGCTTGTGATTATCTCAGGAAAAGAATAAAAGACCACTGAAGCATAGAGGAGAGACAGAATTTTAACTAGCTACTCAGAGGGTGAGTCAGCTTAGCTAGCTACTCAGGAGGCTGAGATCTGAAGACCACTGTTCAAAACCAGTCCAATCATGAAAATACATGCGATTATCTCCAAAAAACCAGAAGTGGAGCAGTGGCTCAAGTGGTAGACCACTATCCTTGGGCACAGAATCTTAGGGCAGGAATGATGAATGCATGAATGAACACATGCACATGCAAGTGTGTGTACAGGCACATGTGCACGCGCGCACACACACACACACATACAGATAAGTATTTCAATGCAGAGTTTCTTTAATTTTTTACCTTGCTGTATTTATTTCCCTGTATTATTGACAAAATCAGCTAAGCACCTATTTACATACAACTCATCATGTTTCTCTAAAGTCTACTCTCCTTTTGTAAGCCTGCTTTTATTTGACCCAAAGTAAATTATTCAGGAGGTCAATTCATCTCCCTCAACTCTGTAATGTTAGATGGATGTTTAAGTTCTTCCTAGCAATATAATTTTGTGAAATCCTGCCTCAAGCAGCATATTTCTTTCATGAGAAGGGAAGCCTCTGAAAAAAAATAAATAATAGGTTTTTCTCCTCCTGGCAAGCATCTGTAGTTTTAGTACCTTCATATAATCCATTATCTGTCTGTGTATGACAAAGACGTCTGTGAAAACAAAAAGACCCTTCTCGGTGCATAGCATTCATATACCATCAATAGATATGAAGGTATGTTTTTATTATTTTGAAAATATCATACAGAGGATTTACAATTACATGGGCAAGATAATGAGTACATTTCTTATCAAGCATTGTGGCCTCCTCCTTTGTTTCCCCTTCTTATCCCTTCCCATTTCACCCCTCATAGCCTCCCAATATCCCCCTCCCCCCGCCACCAGCAAAGTTGTAAAGTTTGTTTTTTGACATAACATCTTGTACACCTCATTGTTGCAATGGGTCCAACTGTATCCCTATTTAAATGATTTGTCTTTTCCCTTCCCCTCCACAAATTATACCAACATCAAATACAGTGAAAACAGGGGTTATATCGTGGGGGAGGGACATACAAAGCAACAAAAAATCATCTTATAAATATTTTAGAAACAATCGCATAAAATAAAAAAATATTTAAATACTTATCTTGGGGTTCTTCCACCTAACATCAATTAACCTTAGCTTTTCTGATTGTCTCAGACATATACTATTTATTGCAAGTAAGGGAAACCATGGAGCCTATGTTTTAGGGCCTGGCTTTCTTCACAATATAATTTTTTCCCAGACTTTCATTTTCCTAACAAATGGGGCAATGTCATTTTTTCTGATGGAGGCATAGAATTCCATTGTGTATATATACCACATTTTATTGATCCATTCATATACTGAGGGGCATCTGGGTTGGATCCATATCTTAGCTGTGGTAAATAATATTGCCATAAACACAGTTGTGCTGGTAGCTTTAATATGGTTTTGTTTGTGATCATTTGGATAAATGCTCAAAAGTGGGATTGCTGGGTCATGGAGGAGCTCTATGTGTTTGATCTTGTCCAATGCTTTTTCTGCATCTATTGAAATACCCATGTGGTTCTGATCCTTGCTCCTGTTGATGTGATGAATTATATTAATTGATTTGCGTATATTGAACCAGCTTTGCATACCTGAAATGAATCCTGTTTGATCATGGTGTATGATTTTTTGGATGAATTGTTGAAGTCGATTGGCCAAAATTTTGTTGAGAAGTTTTGCATCAATGTTCATCAAAAAAAATACGGTTCCATTTTGTTAACTTTTTTGAAGAACCAACTCTTTGTTTTGTTGATTCTTTCTATAGTTTCTTGTATTCTAATTCATTTAATTCTGATTTGATTTTAATTAATTTTTTCCATCTACTGGATTGGGGTTTATCTTGCTGCTCTTTTTCAAGGAGATTCCGATGTCTCATTTAATTGTTGGTTTCAGATCTCTCCAATTTTTTTCATGTAAGAACTCAGAGCTATAAACTTTGCTCTGAGTCCTGCGTCCCAGAGGAGCAGATAATTTCTGTGCTCATTTTTTGAATATCTTGAACATTTGAACTTTGTTTCTAAGGTTTTCCATGACCTACTGGTGATCCAAAAGTGTGTTGTTCAGCCTACATGAGTTACTGGACTTTCTTTTGGTGTTTTGGCTTTTGGTGGTGTTGAGTTCTTATTTTATTCACTTGTGGACTGAGACAATGCAAAATATGAATTCAATGTTTCTGAATTTTGACGTTTGATTTGTGACCTAAAATGTGGTGCATTTTGGAAAATGTTCCATGTGCTGCAGAGAAAAACGTGTACTGTGATGCTGCTGGATGAAATATTCGCTAGATGTCTACTAAATCGGTTGATCTATGCAGCTGTTTAGACCGGCAGTTTTTCTGTTTAGTTTTTTGCTGAGATGATCTATGTAGTGTGGATAGTGGTGTATATAAGTCCCCAACAATTAATGTCTTTGGATCTATGTGAGATTTAAAGTTATATTTTTTGGATAAATTTGGGTGCTTTATTGTTGGGCAAATAGATATTTAGAATTGTAATATCCTCCTGAAGGAGAGATCCCTTAATTAATATGTAGCAACCTTCTTTATCTCTTCTCACTAATTTTAATTTGAAGTCTATTTTATCTGATATTAGAATTGCAACTCCCACCTGTTTATGGGGGCTATTTCCTTGGTAGAATTTATTTCAGCCTTTCACATTAAAAATGTGTTTGTTTTTATGGGCAAGATGTGACTCCTGAAGACAGAAGATAGAAGGATCTTGCTTTTTAATCCAACTAGAGACTCTATGTCCCTTAATTCGAAAGTTAAGTCCGTTAATGTTGAGAGATAGTATTGAAAGGTATTTGGGAGTTACTGCCATTTTATCCACCTTCTTGGGGGTTGCAGCACCTGGGTTCTTCCTATGGTTCTTGGATTCTGTTTGGGTTTGGTTTCTTGGCCTTTATTGTGGTCTTGTTGGTTTTCTATATGTAGGAAATCTTTAAGAATCTTTTGTAGGACTGGTTTGGTGGAGATATATTGTTTCAATATTTATTTGCTATGGAAGACTTTTATTTGACCTTCAGTTATGAAGGAGAGTTTAGCTGGGTACAGTATTCTTCGTTCATAGTTGTTTCTCTCTGTGGCATGGAATACATAATTCCAGGCTCTAAATTGTCTCTGCTGAGAAGTCTGAGTTGATTCTAATTGGTTTCTCTTTATAGGTGATTGTACTTTACTCCTTGACAGATTTAATGATCTTTTCCTTGGTCTGAATTTATCCTGTGTGGATTGTAATGTGATGATGGGATTTCCTGTTGTCGTTTGGTCTATTTGGGGTTCTAAAAGCTTCTTGTATCTGAATAGACCGTTTTTTTGCATGTTTGGGTAGTTCTCTGCTAGGGTCCTGTTAAACAAATTTCCTAGACCATTAACTTCTGTCTCTAGGTGCTCCTCTACACACATTAGCCTCAGATTACGCCTTCTGATGGTGTATTCCAAGTGTTGAATAGATCTATCATATTTCTTGAATTTGTCTTGGAGGGTTGTATATTCTTTCTCTATAATATCTATGCTGTCTTCAATGCCCGAGATTCAATCTTCTGCATGGTCTAACCTACTGTCAAGACTTTCTACTTTGTTTTTTATCTTTTCCTTTTAATTGGTCGTCTTCGATGGCTTCAAATTCTTTGTTGGAGCTTTGTTTTAGATCTTGTATGAACTTCTATACTTCCTTAATTTGGTGTTCAGTGTTTATTCGCAAATCATTTAGTTAATTGGTTATGGTTTCCTTGGACTCCCATTCCTTCTGTTGGGATCCATTCAGCATTCCCTTTGTGGTTTCCCTGACTTCTTTCAGCTGTCTGTTTATGGATTCCATGAATGTCTCTAGTAATCTTTGTCTATTCTCATCCCATTCTCCCAATTCTTGTATTACTCTTTGATTAGCTTCCTCACATTCATGCAACTCCTGTAGTTCTCTTTGTTCTCAGACTGCTCATGAAATTTCTTTCTTTCTCTTTGATTGTTCTCAGGCTGCTCACACAATTCCTTTATGTCACTTTGAGTGTTCTCAACCTGCTCACGCAATTCCAGTATTAACCGTAGAGTAGCTTCCTCATGCCCAAGAGCTGTTTTGATCTTTGGTTTGCCTCCTCTCTCTTCCTATTATGCTCACACTGAGTCCTTTGCAGGTTTTTAATCTTTTCATTCACCATGTTTGCCAATAGTGTTTGTAGAGCTTTTTGGGAACTCTCCTCTGCATTATTCATTATCTGTTCTGTCACCTGATTATTTTGAATGGGAGTTGAGATACCCGGAATTGCCATTTTTCTTTTGTTTTTCTGGCTTGTTCTTCCCATTTGGTATGAAAGCAATGCCAGTTTTGTACTAGAACACCATTTTAAGACAAGCATCATCCAAAGTCCTGTAATTGCACAGTCAAAAGTCTGCAGATACAATCTAATTCAAAAGATACAGTCTATTCAACATCAAAAATTATGTATTAATGGGCTCAGAACAGCAAAGAAGAATTTTACAAACCAGAAATTATTAGGTTTAGGGAGAAAGGTGGGAACTTCACTAGCTGCTTTACTAGCTTTGACCTATTTCTTCATTGTATAGGAAAAGTGTGATTCAACTAATTTCAATAGTATCTGTTAAGAGAATTATCAAGGATTTAAATTATTGTCTGTAATTTGGTCAAAGCTATGTCTCTTTATGTAGGCTACTAAAAATGTATTTACTCATTTCAAGTAAATACATAAATTCTATTTCCATCTTTTTTAAAAAATAAAATTTTGTTTGCTCTATAAATTGATCAGAGGCATGGATTTTTGGCTAGTTATGTCATTGCACATCTTTGTCACACTTCTCTCTCTTTCATGGTTCTCATAGATAATATGATTGTTCCATAATTATCCTTATTTATTTTGCTTTTATATTTTTGGTTTTATCATTTCACTTTTTGCTCTGCCATTTCACAAATCATTTATATAGAAGGCATTATTTCCTATTTTTTCATTCCTAGAATAAGCTACACATGAAGAGATCACTCGTCCTCATTTTCAGTCTGTACCTTTGAATACGGAGGAACATCTTTCCTCTGCACTCCATCAATTCCCTACTCTCCAGTTAGAATAATTTTGAATAGTAAAATTTGAAAAAGAGAAAATAAATCGTGGTGAAAAAACATATACAGAAAATTCACCAGACATTTCGGACCAGTTCAACCAATGTGAACTATTAGGGAAATACATGGACACCTCATTCCCACTGGCACTCAAAGTCTCTGGTTTGGCAATTCTTAGGAAGATGAGGAACAAGATAAAAAAGTAAGGAATGGTATCAATTACAAGAAAAAAATGGAGAAGGATCTAAGCAAATTTCTTCATTGGACTGCCGCAAATATTAGGCCTACTACAGTGCAGAGACTACTTTCCAAAAAGGTCACATGTGAATACTAGGGATGATGATGAGTGTACCCCTCTTCATCTGGAAGCCTACAGTGGAAACTTAGACATTGTCCATGAGTTGGTGGCTCAAGCGGCCCATGCAATAACTGTAGATGACTGGACAACCCTGCACAGTGCACATACATAGAATAATACCAGAGTGGCTTCTTTCTTACTTCATCATGATACAGATACCAATGCCCAAACTAAAGGCCTCTTGACCCCCTTACATCTTGCTGCGGAGAATTGAGATAGCAAAAATATGCTGGATCTCCTTCTAACAAAGGTTATATAAAACCAGGCCTGAAGTACAATTTAGAAGAAACTGCATTTGATATTGCCAAAAGGATAAGTATATATCATTATCTCTATGAAGTTGTGGAAGGCTGAACAAATTGTTCTCCTAAGTCCTAATGGTCGGGTTAAGTTTCTTAAATTTCAAAAATGCAAGCCTATCCTTTGTGTCCATACAAAATAATTTCACAATCCAAATAAGAGCAATATCTTTTTTGTCAGACATGGGGCATGAACTCTGGGAATGGGCACTATGCCTGTGGTCAGCTCAAGGTGAGCACTCTACTGCTTAGGCCACAGCTCCACTTCAGGTTTTCTAGTGGTTTATTGGAGATAAGAGTCTCACAGACTTTCCTTTCTAGGCTGGCTTTGAACCGTGATCCTCAGATCTCAGCCTCCTGAGTAGCTATGATTACAGGCATGAGCGACAACCTCCTGGCAACACAAATAACTTACTGGAAAAATTCATGGATTCAGCGGAATTCTTCCAAGAGAATTGCCTGCATTGGATGTCAAAGTGTATTCAAGTGTTTTTGTATACATGTATAATAATTCATACAGAGTTTGTGATTTTTTAATCAGAAATAATTTTAGCTTTATCTGTTGAAATGAGTAATACAGAAACTAAAGTATTTCTGGTGCTTTTCTGAAAAAGTATATGTTAAAATTTCCTATATTCTATGTTTGTATAATGTTCATAATGTATTTTATTCTCTCCTAGATATACTTGAATTTTACATTATTTAAAATATATAGGTTCAATAATGTGTCCTTTCAGATTGCATTCCATATAGAAACAGCTTAAGATTCCTTTTTGTCCTAGGTCCTAATAATTTTCTCTGGGATAAAATGACAATGTTATCTAATTTCAAAAGTTTTGTGAAATTTATGCTATGCAAACGCCTTTCTTTCTAAGGTGAAGATTTAATACACTGATGTCAAACTAAATTTAATTATATGAATTACGTGTATTGTTACACTTATAATTTTGTAATCAACTTTTTAATAACTGTTTTTCATTTCTTGCATCTGAAGAATGAAAAATATGGAATACTTCACAAACTTTCATATCATCCTTGTGCAAGTGCCATGTTAATCTCTGTATTGTAATTTGTGTATACATACTGCTGAAGCATGTAGTATTCTCTAAATTTAAGTAGTTAATGATGCAATCTTTATAGAGGCTTATATCTATGGGTGCCTACTATAACAAGGAAACATTATGGTTCCTAACAATGCTATTTATCTTATTTACTTAAAATTCTGTGAATAGTGGGGAAAAATTATATTGTCCAGTTGATTTATCACATTTGAAATCTTTTTTTGTCGATGACTATTTTAAGTCTTTTTCACTTGGAATTTGATCGTACTTTCAATTATTTATATCTAGGTCCAAAGGTGCTGGCTTTCTCAAATTAGCTTTGTGGAGCTAAAGGATTCAAAGTAAGCCTTGCTTAAGAGCTACTTCTAAATTCTTTAGCTGACATTTTCCCAAATGAGGTCTTACTTGCACAAAGGTCTACCTAACCCTTTACCCTTCTTCCATGTAGGAAAAGACCAACCAGACTATGCTACCTTGACAGCATAGATGGTCCTACTTGAACAAAACTAATCTTAGTTATAAGGGATCATAGAGAGATGAACAGTTCAGGCAGAACTGTTCAGACTAAAAGATATTTTATCAAAATACAATTGGTTATTATACCTACCATTTCAAGAGTAGCTAAAGCCAAGAAGGTGAGAAAATTGTTCATATGCATGTTAACAATGTCTTGCCTGCCTACCATCCAACCAGGCAGGAACTTACATTATTGCCTTTCTATCACCAAATATTTTCATAGTTTCAGGAGAAGTCCATATGTCTCTCCTTGTTATTATGCCTTAAATTGGTAATGTTTTAATCACAGTGTTTCCTCTTGCCTCCAGGCTGTAAATTTACAAATGGTAAAGCTTTAGGTCTAACTCTATCAAACAATGATGTAGAGATAATTGAATATTACTTTAAAACAGAGTTGCCTTTATTGCAGTAACCACAAGTGAACAATGCAAAACATGTGACATTTATTATATTACATATAGTTATATATTTTATATTTATATGTGCTGATTTTGTATTTCACACTGTGAAACTTACTAGAATTAGATGATAATTTGACAAATAAATTGATATTTATTTATTCAAGTAAACAGGATTGGAATATACATAATTAGGTTTAAAATATATATTAGAATAGAAAAAGTATCAATGCAATGTCTTTGGTATAAACTTGTGGTACATTCTAACTGTTCTTGGTCTTCTGAATTCACATGGCCAAAAAAATTTTGTTTTCCTCTAATCTATAAGGGATTTACACTGCTGCTCTGTTTATTGTTTTAACTCACTGGTCCCAAATTGTTTTTCTCCATATTTCTGAAGCATTCCTACAGATTATGCCCAAATTTGCTGATAAGATGTCTAAAAATATTCTTCTTCTTCAGGACCCATGGGTCACAGGATCCCAGATCCCAGTTACCTGTGTCATCAGATAACAGGGGCAAGACTTCTCACCAAGGACCATGCAACATGCCAACACAAAGTAATTGAAGACCCATCTCAGTTTCTCATTTCTTTTATTTCAGGGCCCCGATTCCTTGAGATGCAAGAATTAGCAGTAAGCAATTTCAAAATGCAAGGCAACTTAAAATGAAGGATGAGATCACAAAATTTGAGAGAAGTATTATCATTCAAACATTCATCTTATAGATGAACAGCCCATATGATTGAACAAGATCACAAAGTGCCATAAGATTATTTTTGATTCCCCTTCCCTATGATTAATGAAAGATTTTAGTCCAGTATAAGTGGGCTAAAAAATAGTTCCTGAAAGGATAGATCCATAATTGGTCTACCAAGGCCCGGAAAAATTGACTTAGAAGTCAAATGTAATTCAGAAAAACATTGAGAAGTTCCTTAGTGCTTCAAAACATTGGGCCTTCAGTACAACATGGTTCTGCAGAATGAAAATATCACTCTCAAACCAATGCTAATCTACATTTAATCTCCTGAAAGTGTATTCCTTTTCAAATAAACTTTTTAAAATCACATTAGCCAAAATAACATTTGACAAGTAGTTGATATTTAGTGACATTACAAGTTTTTCAAGTGTAGGGAACAAGTTACAATAGAGTTGAATTATTTACCCAGCACTAATGCCAAACACGTTCAACCATTCATTAAAGTGTAGAAATAGAACCACACACAACTTGTGTTGTTAAGTAGGGGCCTTCCAGAAGTGCATTAAGTAGATCAGCCTCTGAAATTTCCAACCCAAACTTTAGCTAATAAAGTAAATTTCATCATTTAATAAGGTACATTTTAAAAAGTCACAAATAGTTGCCTTATCATATGTTATTTTATGTTTCCCTATCTGTCTAAAATAGTAAGAAATGTTATTGTATGCTTACCCTATCTGTCCAACATAGTAAGAAATATGACTTTAAGTCTTGAATATGGGTTCTCATCAGAGATATGACAAAAATAAAATCTGTCTTCTATTTCTATCATATTCCTCTATAAGAATAAATTTTAGTTTTCTTCTTTTTTGAAAACTTATAGGTAGTAGAAAATATTATCCCATGTAAAATAAAACAATCACAAGATTGTACAAACCCATTTATAAAAATTGGTAGTTAGGAATACATTCTAAGCCATTTTTAACATTCTTTTTGACTAAAGATTAATCTTCCAAATGGATGAAATAAAATCATGTTTAGGTGCTTCATGTCTCCAGACTTGCAAATTGTTACTGCCGATGAATGAATTATGGAAATATAAGCTGACAACAGTTCAAGCATATGCAGGATTGAAACTCCATGGAATGTATATAAACCTTTCAAAGTATTAACAGATAGTTTAACAGAATGACTATCAGGAAGTTGAAACCAGAGCGGAATTATAGTAAAGGCATAGAATGAATTAAAAATGAATAAGGGGCAAGTACAGCTAGAATACTCAATGTACACACGTGATAAGGAAGTGGTAAATCAAAACTAAATCTTGGAGAAAGGGTTGCTTGAGAATGATGGAATGAGTGACTCTGATCCAGGAGGATTGGACAATTAGATGGACAGGTTTAATTGTAACAAACTGGCATAACCTTTTCAAATTCAGTTAAAAAACACAACAAAAAACAAAAACACACAAAAATCACAACCAAACAGCAATCTCTAGGGTGTATGAAAATGACCTCTCAAAATTTTAAGCAGTTAATGAAGAGCAGTCTTGAGAAAGCAAACAAAGCTGTTCAAAGAGGGAAGTTTGGGATAGGGGAGAATTTTTAACAGATTTAAATAGATTGTCTAAGGATATAAATCACCTACATCTGCTGAAAATAGTATTTTTTTAAACGAGTTCTCTGTCTGAACTGGATAATCCATTCCTCATGCACACTTGATAGCTTGTGAAGATAGAATGGCAGAAACAAGAAAAAGAACCCACTACTACACTGGAGAGAAAACAATCTTCTATCTTTTCTCTAATCTCTCTTCACTACCCTTTTTTCATACTTTTAAGTCAATTGATTTTGAATAATATTTTCCTTCTTTCTTCTGGTAAAATAATTGGTCAAAGTAATTGATTAAATATTATTTGCCATTTTTTCAAGGAAATAGAAGAGTCAATCCAAAAATTCATATGGAACAATAAAGGACCCCTCATAGCAAAAATGATACTCAAAAGAAAGAACAGTGCTGGAGGAATATTCATACCAAATTTCGAACTCTACTATAAAGCCATAGTAATTGAAACAGCTTGGTACTGGCACAAGAACAGTCCTCAGGGCCAATGGAGTAGAATAGAAAACCCAGAAATGAACCTTCAGACCTATAGCCATCTAATTTTCTATAAGGGAGCTAAAAAGTGGAATGGAAGAAAGACAGCTTCTTCAGTATATGGCAAAATCGGTTAACTACTTGTACAAAACTAAAACTAAATCCTTATATATCACCCAGCACCAGAATCTACTCCAAATGGATCAAAGACCTCGGAGTCGAATCAGACACTCAAACCATTACATGATAGAATAGGAGAAACCCTAGGTCTCCTTGGTGCAGGCCGAAATTTTCTTAATAGAGACCAGGAACACAACAAATCAAAGAAAGGTGGGACAAATTGGATTGCGTGAAGTTGCAGAGCTTCTGTATGGAAATGGGCATAGCTAGCAAGATCAATAGAAAGCCCACAGATTGAGAGAAGATCTTCACTAGCCCATACAATGGACAAGGGTCTCATATCTAAAATATACCTGGAACTCAAAAAAAAAATAAATCCCCCAACAACAAATCCTCAAAGAAACAACTGCCCAATAAATAATAGATCCCAGGAGAGGAATTGAACATAAAAGAATGACAAAGTTCAGGTTAACTTTTGCTTTCTTTTTTACTGTACAAAAAAGTCCCTGATTTTTCTGTGTGTTTTTACTCATATAAAACTTTTTTGTAAACTTCTGGTTGAAAGTATTACAAAAGAAAACAATATGCCATTTGAAGGCCAGCATACAACAAAAGGAAATAACTTTGTTTTAAAAGTGTTCTTCTGCAAAGAAACAAAGATATGGAGGTTTTTAAAGTGTCTTATGGATGGATTTTTCACTCCTGAGATGATTCTCTTGTTGCAGGAGTCAGTTTTCAATTCCTTTTTTCTGGTCCTGAGTTTACCATAGCAATACGGATTCCAAAAAAGCAGGATACAGTTGAATATGATCAGCAAATCTACTCCTTTAAGGTAAGTCCCAAAGAAATACCCAGGGTTTGTATTGTTTGCTTGTTTGTTTATTTTGAGCTTTTTCTGGGGCAGGAACTCAGAGGCTGGACCCTGTCCCTGAACAGTTGTCTTTCTTTCCCACCTACCTCCAAAGCTAGTACTCTATTGCTTGAGTCAAAACTCCACTTCTGGCTTTTTTGGTGTTTAATTACATATAAGTGTTTGACAGACTCTCCTGACTGGGTTGGCGTTGAACTAAGACAGTAAGAAAGCTAAATGATATCAACTGTATGGACTTCTCTTTTGAACCAAGAAATGTTAGATGAAGTTTATTATAAAGCTAATTAATATTTGACAATTTTTAAGCAAATATGTTCAGCGAAGTATCCATAACTTAAATAACTCAGTAAAAGTAGGTGCACTGAATCATTTGGGAATATTACTATTGACTTCTTCATTTCTTTATGAGAAACTTAAAACCATATTTGCACTTTTTGTTGGTTGTGGGGATTGAACACAGATCCTGGGCACTCTCTCTCAGCTCTTCAGCTCAATTTGAGGGTTCTACCACTTTAGCTACAGCACCACTTCTGGGTTTCTGGTGGTTAATTGAAGATAAGTGTTTCATGGACTTTCCTGACCAGACTGGCTTTGAACCACAATCCTCTGATCTCAACCTCCTGAGTAGCTAGGATTACAGGCACGAGCCACCAGCACCAGGCTCATATTTGCATTTATGTGCAGTTAATGTCACTCTGGAGACAAAGAATGGAAATCTGAATCAAATGATGTGACATTGCAGCTTTTCAGAATAATTGACGTAGCAATAAATATGTCCTCCTTTTCCATTTTGTTACATTAACGACTCATGTGCTATGGGACCCTTACATTAGCATCCTCATTCATTTTTGTAGGTGTATTTAATATCAGGAAATGTTCATAGAGAAATGTTGAAAGACTGAGATTTTTAGAAAGCAAAGGAGATCAGGTATGAAAGAACAGCATAGAAGGAGATACATTTATTACACAGAGATTAAGAACTAGCCAAAGAATTTTATAATGCTACAGGCAATGAGGAATAAGCCTAGTTGATAACTAGCTCTTCAGTAACTAAAAATGGTTCCCTACAACAGTTTCTGCTATACCTTAGTTACTATCATTTTTTCCCTTATATCTGGAGTTATTCCTTCTCTTCTGTCACAACTGTTAATTACCTTTTGCCTTTTTGGTGCCATGACTGGCAAAAAAGTTTTCCAAATCTCATTTAGACTACCCTTCTCATTGTGATTAGCAGTGAACCCACTCAAAAGCCAGGAATCTTTGAATATCCAGAATTAATCTTCACCTCACATCTTAGCACATTCCTGGCATTAATTGCCGTGACCTAATAAACAAAAGCTTTTTGTTTTTTTTTTTTCAACACAGGATCCTAAGATAGGTAAAGTACATGAATTAGCGACTATTGTCAGGTATCAGTATGGAAGGAGCAATTATATATTCCAAGTATGGGTTCTTTATTTTGCATTTACTAAGTAAATATTCATTCTTGTTGTTGCTGTTGTTGTTTTCGCAATCCTGGGGCTGAAAGTCAGGGCTTGGGAACTCTGCTTTTTTTTTTTTTTTTTTTTTTTTTTGCTCAAGGCTAACCCTCTACTACTTGAGGCACAGGACCACTTCTAGTGTTTCTTTTTCAGTTTATGTGGTACCTAGGAATTAAACTCAGGGTTTCATGAATGCTAGGCAACTACCATACCATGAAGCCACATTACCAGAACCCTAACTGACTTTTTAAGATGGCATTAAATTTTCATTCCATAACTATGTATCATAATTTTAGCCAAAAATTTTTGCTAGAAAAGGGCATTGAACACAGTACTGAGTCTAGTAAGGTGAGATGGACAATGAATAACTGTCATGGTTTAGCTAAGGCAGAGAGGGACTTACTTCATGGAGCTGGTGCAACAGACTGAGTGAGGCAGCTGACCCACAGCCCACTTCCTGAATGAGAAGGCCACCTTGGTTACAGCCACATGGGGATGCTGGGCCACCTCCTCCAGCACCCATTCAATCAGTTCCTGAGAGAGATAGAGAGAAAGAAGTTCAGAATTACACTTAAGCCAGGTGCCATTGACTCAGGCCTATAATCCTAAGTAGAATAGAGGCTGAGATATGAGAATCGTGGTTTATACCCAGCTCGGGCAGGAACAACTGTGAGACTCTTATCTCCAAAGAACCACAAGAGAACTGGAAGTGGCACTGTGACTCAAATGGTAGAGTGTTAGCTTTGAGCTTAGGAGCTCGGGGAGCTGTCCCAGGCCCAGAATTCAAGCCCCATTACTGAAAAAAGTGGACTTCCCGCCACAAAAAGTGGACTGAATAGCACTCATTGTCCTAGGGTGTGTGGCAGGGAAGTCATGCCGAGCTTCCTGTCAGCTGGGAGTCATGAGTAGTTCACCAGGCTTCCCTGTGCCTCAGTTTCCCCAGCTTCAAAACTGAACAAATTGAAGGATCCCCTAGCTCATGAGGATAGGGTAATAAAGAAAGAGAGCCATGTTTTGATTCATACTCCCAAACCTGTCGTAACATTAATAACACACACCATCTGAGATCTTTCCCGGTATCTTCCTGTCATATGCTCACAGAATTACCAAGAACCGTATCTGACGGCCCCTCCTTCTATGCTTGGTCCTGATTTAGAGATCCCTCTGTATTAATCCATTTTTTCCTCACAAGTGTTCCATGAGGAGATTGAAGTCCAGTGGTTGAGGCCCAACCCAGAGCTTCACCTCTCGTCAAGAATGGGCTGCCGTGGACTGAGTTTGGGACAATACATATAAACCAATGACTGAGCGTGGCACTACATGTCTACCATCTCAACTACAGAGGACCGAGCCTGGTGTCTCATGCCTGTCACCGATAGGAGGACCGTGATCCAGCCCAGCCTGAGCATATATTGTCTCTATCTCAGAAATGCCCAAGACAGAAAAGCTTGGCTCGCATGGTAGAAGACCTGATGGGCAAGCCTAAGGACTTGAGGTCAAACTTTAATATACCTAAAAGAACCAGAGTCCCAGCCAGAAGCTCATTCCTATAATCCTAGGTACTCAGGAGGCTGAGATCTGAAGATCACAGCTCAAGAGTTAAAATAGGGTTGGCCTCCTCCATTAGAGTTCATCATGAGAAGACCCAGAGTCTGTCCTATGCTGTTGCAATCCATACTAGCAGGACTCATATCCTTATTAAGTGTTGGACATGCTCTCTGTCCTCCTGGGAGGCCACCCCCTGTAGGTTGCACTCCAAGGTGCTCCAAGCTCCCACTGCCACCAACCAGGCCCAAGGGAGTACACAGCTCCAGGGCACACAGATCCCTCGTTCTTGTAATTTAACAGTGCTGAGACCCCTTCAAGCGTCTCACTCTTCCAGGCCCCCAAACCTCAACTGTGAAACCCATGCACACCCCAAAGTTATTTGTACTTACCTATGGATGTTCATTCCATTCATGTTTAGTGTGGTTATTCCTTGTACTTTTGTTTTATTTATTTATTTACCATTGATTTTACTGTGATGACACCCATTCCATTTATTACATTGATTACATCCTACCACATGGCATCTAAATTTGTAGATGTTTTCTCCATCATGCCTGACACCGAGGACTCTCAGAGAAAAGGAAAAAAAAGTTTCACACTTTGCTTCTTACTCCATGATCCAATTTTTGGTAGTGTTATCATCTGAACTCAGGGCCTAGCAGGACCAATTGGCAAATAGTTCAAGGTGACCACACCAGCCTGTGAGCAACAAAGGAGTTAGGTCATTCCCAGGATATGACATTGATCACCAGGGTGGGTCACAACAGTCATAAATTTGTAATTCAAACATACGATCTATATTTACATATATGTGTGGACAATATCTTTCATTTGGTGTAATTCTTATTTTCTGCCTTATGGAAGTATTGTGTATTTTACTGAGTAAGGTGACAGATATAACAGTGCTTACATGGATGACAACATATTGAGATGTCTATAGGGTTTCCTATGCATTCTCCATCCTAGCTTAGACCCAGGACTTTCACAGGACAGCTGAATCGATGGGCTTCTCACATCAGGATCCATGTTTTGGCAATGTTGGGATTTGAACTCAGAACCTAGCTGGCCCAATTGGGGAAAGGGTCAAGGTGAGGACACCAGCCTTAGAGTAACGGAGATAGGCTGTTCCAAGGACCTGACATTGAGTCCCAGGGAGAGCCAGATAGTCATAAATTCATAATTTAAACGTAGGATCTATATTTACATACATTTGTGGTCAGCATCTTGCATTCGGTGCACTTCTTATTTTGTGTCTAATTAATGGAGTTATTTCTATTTTACTGAGTATGGTGACAGGTATAACTGTGCTGACATGGATGATAACCTGTTCCAATGGTTATAGTGTTGCCTATGCATTCTACATCCTAGCTGAGGCCCGGGAGTTTTACAGGAGAGGAAAACATGTTCAACGACTGGCTTCTGACAACAGAATGAATCTTTTGTCAATGCTGGGATTTGAACTGAGGTCTGGGTAGCTCTGTTGCATTTTGGAAAAGGGGAAGCTCACCATCCTTGAATATTAGAATTTCAGGCCTGTTCCAAGGCCTGATTTGAAGCCCCAGTATTGGACAAAATAACAAGCCCACCTTTTTTAAACATAGGATTTCTCTTTACCTACAGGTATTCTATGCATCTTGCATTCATTGTAGTTATTCTTTTTATTTTTGTGGCTTAGTCATGGATGTATTGTGTATTTTATTGAATATGGTGATAGATATAATTGTGCTGACATGGATGACAAGCTATTCCCATGGCTATAGAGTTGTCTCTACAGAATTGTCCATCCTCGCTGAGACCCAGGACTTTCACAAGACAGGACAACAGGTGGATCTATTGGCTTCTCACATCAAGGTTAATCTTTTGGTAGTTCTGGGATTTGAACTCAAGATCTAGCAGGCCCAATTGGTGAAAAGGTCATGGTGAACACACAGCCTGTGAGGCACTAAGGAGCTTGGCCGTTCCCAGGACCTGAGATGAAGCCCTGGTGGGGGCCAAAATAGTCATAAATTCATCATTTAAACAGAGGATCTATATTTCCATACATGGTTGGGCAGCATCTTGCATTCTGTGTAGTCATTCTCTATATTTTGTGTCTTATTCATTGATATATTGTGTATTTTCTTGAGTATAGGTTGACAGATATAACTGTTGTGACCTAAATGACAACCTATTCTCATGAGTATAGAGTTACCTATGTATTCTCTATCCAAGCTGATACCCAGGACTTGCACAGCAGAAGAAAACAGGTGCAATGACAGGCTTCCCACATCAAGGTGAATCTTTTGGCAGTGCTGGGATTTGAACTCAAGGCCTAGCAAGCCCAATTGGTGAATGGGTCATGGTGAACACACAAGCCTAGAGCCACAAAGGAGCTGGGCAGTTCCCAAGAACAGAGATCGAGCCCCAGGGAGTTCACAATAGTCCTGAATGGATCATTTAAACATGGGATACATATTCACATCTGTGTGTGGACTGCATTGTGCATTTAGTGTAATTATTCTATTTTGTATGCTATTCATGGATGTATTGTGTATTTTATTGAGTATATGATGACAGGTATAACTGGGCTGACATGGATAACAACCTATTCCCATGGCCACAGGGTGGCCCATGCATTCTCCATCTTAGCTGAGACCCAAGACTTGCACAGGAAAGGAAAACAGGTGCAACAATTGGCTTCTGACATCAGGGTGAATGTTTGGTACTGCTGGGATCCTAACTCGGGGTCTAGCAGACCCAAGTGACAAACTGGTCCATGTCATCAGCCTGTGAGCCACTAATGAGCAAAGCCTTTCCCAGAACCTGAGATGGAGCCCCTAGGTGGGGGCATGTGGAAGGGCACACAGCAGTCATCCATTCCTAAGTTGAAGGTAGTATGCAAATAAGTACATATTTGTATAGAATAGGAGAGATGATGACCTGTTATGGAATCCAATCCACCATGTATCTACCAATTCTTGGATATTACCAGATGACTCCATTTCATGGCTGTGATTATTATTGTCACGCTTAATCAACACTTCTTTACAAATAAACAATACCCCATGATTCTTGCCTATCATTTCCTACTCACATCACGCACGAGTTACTCATTCAAGTATGAGATCAATACTGGTCCAGAAACCAGTATCTCATGATTTCCTGCCATTGCCTTCTCATAGCGTTGCTGAATTCAAGGTTCAAGTGTGGAAAACATACTCCTTATATACATTTTAAAGCTAAGATTTATACTTCCATACAGATGTTCAGTCCATATTGTGTTTGGTGTGGTTATTCATTTTATCTCTTGTTTTATTCATTTATTTACCATTTATTTTATTGACTCTGATGACACCTATACCATTTATTACATTTACATACTATCACATAGCATCTCGATTTGTAGATATGTTCTCCATCATGCCTGACACCTAGGACTCTCCCAGAAAAGAAAACATGTGTCACACTCGGCTTCCTAATCCAAAATTAAATATTTGGCAGTGCTGGGATCTGAACTCAGGGCCTAGGAGGCCCAATCCATAAATGGGTTACTGTGAGCACAGCAGCCTCTAGCCAACAAAGCTGTCAGGTAGTTCCTAGGCGCTAAGATTGTGCCACAAGTTTGGCCCAAACAGCAATACGTAGATAAGAAGATGGTAGTATACAAATAAATATATATTGGTAAAGAGTGCCAGAGAAGTCTCTCTATGATTGAATGACATCTACTACGTTCCTACCAACTCTTAGGTATGTACTATATTGCCATTGAAATAATATTATACTTTCCATGCTTAATAAACTATTAATTATGATGAATCAGCATCCTACTATTATTGCATCCAATTTTAGACTAGACAAATTCATGAACTACTCATTCAATCGGTATTCTTAGGGATAGGAAAGAGTCTCTTGTGGTCTCCTGCCATTGGTAGGTGTAAGGATCAGGATTTGAACCCAGAGCCTATGTTGACATGTTGGCTTATGGCTTCCCTGATAGCCTGCCAGCCATCAGCAATGGCAGGTTATGTCCACTTTGCAACCGTGTCATTCAGACCTAGGATGGTCACCATGCAATGAAAAAAATTATAAACCCACCCAGCCCTCTACAGATTGCCAATTTTTCTGCTGTCCCAGTTTTTTTAAATTCCTGCAAGCCTTCTGGGCCTATGGTCCCAGGATAGGCTATGGGTCCCAAGGCTGCACCCCAGCCTAGGGAGATCAAAGCTCAGGCAGAGTTGCCACAACCTGAGTGTAAGCCCTGTGGTTGGCAAAAATAATTAATTAATTAACTAACTTAAAAAAATAAAGCTCACTTTTTTGGAATTTCTTCCAGTTTTCTTTCCTAGCCTGGGATTTGAACTCAGGGTCTTGCTAAATCCGTAGAATTGTGAGGGAAGTTGCAGAGTTGCCAGTACTTGAGTTCAAACTCCATGCCAAGTGAAAAATATTTAATTAAGTCACTGAACTCAGCAGGCAAAGGTAGCTGTGGACATGGGAGGGATAGGATGGTAGGGGAAAACAAAGGAGGAGGCAACAATGCTCAACAGGAAATGTACTCATTACTTTGCTCATGTAATTATGACCCCTCTGTAAAACATTTTACAATAAAAAACGTACAAAAATTAATTTAGTGCTGAAGAAGCATTTTGGGGGTAAGTGAAGGATGTCTGAATAGCTGTACAAAATTATACACTGCTTATTTTTAATGTTCAGTATGTAATTGAGTAAACATAACTGCTTCCAATACAAATATTAAGTCACTGTCTTGGAACTGAGGCCAGTATGTCTGGCATTGATAGGATTTGAGCTCACCATCCGGGTAACACTTTTACACCATTTGTGAAGGGAAAGCTCACTGTTCTTGAGGAAAAGAAATTCAAGCTAGAGTTCCCAGGGCCTGAATTAAGGCCCTGCAAGGGAAAAATATATTTTTATACATGTGTAATATATGATATATATACATATGTATGTTTATTTCATATTATGATTATTATTATTGATTTTGTATTATTTTATTTTTATTTTATTCATTTTATTGTTTATTGTATTTAGTATTATTATACACACAATTTTAATTATATTTTGTACATCTATTATAAAATTATACCCAATTATTTAGGATATTGACTCATTTTTATTCATACTTTATTGTGTTTAAACATGATACATAATTAAATGGAGTCATTTGTCACAGTCATCACATATATAGAGTCTGTTTCAGTATGAGCTTTGTCTTATTTATCTTTGAAAAACTTCCTATAAGGACTTCTTTAGATGATTTATACTCAGAAGCCTTTCCTTGAGGATCGGCAAGTTGAGGGATAAAATTGGAATTTTGGGGCTGGGAATGTGGCTTAGTGGTAGAAAGCTTGCTAAGCATGTATGAATGCCATACTCAGTACCATATACTCAGACAAAGCAAGAAGCTGTGGAGTGGCTCAAATGGTACAGCACTAGGCTTGATAAAAAGGAGCTCAGAGACAGTACCCAGGCCCTTAGTACAAGCCCCAGGTTTAGCAAAAAGAACAGGCCAGATATCGGTGGTTCACACCTGAAATCCTAGCTTCTCAGGAAGCTGAGATCTGAAGACCACTGTTTGAAGACAGCCTAGGGAAGGAAAGCCTGTTATACTCTTACTTCCAATGAACCACCAAAAGACCCTATTTGGAGCTGTGGGTCAAGTGGTAAAGGGTTCACCTTGAGCTGGAGGGCTCAGTGACAGTGCCCAGGTTTTAGTTTGGGACACACAACAGGAAAAAGAGTGAGGGATAATCAAAGTACTTTTCCTATTTGCTAATTATGGAGAACATTTTCTGGAAAATGAATGCTGTTGTACACCAGAATGGAGTCAGAGCTCAAGATTCAAGTGTAGCACATCCATATGCCCAGCCTCTCAGACTCTAGCATTATAACCTTGTTTCCTACAGGGTTCTGAAAGGTCCATTGTTGAAAGGCTTAATATACTCCCAAAGCCCTTTGTGATAAGCAGTTGATTTGTGTTGAAAAAGCTGTTTTTAAGAAAAAAAAATCAATAAAACTGATGGACCACTGGCAAGAGTAACTAACAAAATAAGAGAGGAGACCCAAATCATTAATATCAGAGATACCACAGGAAAAATTATAACAAACATACAAGACATCCAAACAATCATAAAGAAATTGTTCCAGACTCTACTCACAAAGGAAGGAAAACCTAGCAGAGATGGAATTACTATAGAAATACAAATTACTAATCCCCCCTTTCCTTTTCACACATGCTTGTCCACCATGTATGGTGGGGGCAGCAGTTCAGTAAATAAACGTCTTTTCCTGCCTTAATCATGTGTGATATTCTCTTCCTACGCTAACTAATGAAACCTGCCTATTTCATATATCTAACATATGGGACCATGACTCAGATTGGGTGTTTGAGTTGGAAATGTTAGAATTTCCTAACCACCCTTTTCTGTGAACCAAACTGCCTTGAGACACCACGCAAGACTTTTCCCCAATACCATTGCTGGCCTTCACATCCATGTCCACACCACTTCTCTACTCTGGTGAGTGAAACTAGTCTCTATGGCTCTCGGTTGCTCAATCTCTTTTCAGATATGGCACCACACCAGAGAGCGCCTATGGCCTTTAGCCTAAAGGCTGTTCACCTCCAAAGCAGAGGATGATTGGTTTGGGGGGCTTGGCCATTTCTCTCTAGTGGGCTCTGGGAGAAGTCAGGAGGCCAATTCTGCCAGGTCATCTCTCCTTCACTCACCAGACTGACTCTCCTACACATTTAATGGTGTGTTGGGAGTCATGCCTGAGCTGTGAAATCCCTTTGAAATGCCTTTTGTGCTCACTGGGTATCAGAGCACCTAATATTTTATGCTGTTCTCAGATTTAGAGAATTTTTGCTGCTGCAATGGTACATGATCAGAAGTCTGTTTACTATCAAGCTCTTTTTGCTCTCTGCTATTCATGTCCAACTTTCTATATCTCTCCCTATCATTTCTACAACTATTTGTATTGTGCTCTGAAGAGTGCGACATGGGCTGGGTCCAGGGGATCCCCTCTAGGTTCCCTCTAAAAGGCTAGCCAAACTAGGCTTCATTTTTTGTTCAGGCTTTCTTTGCATTTTATAAAAGATATTTGCCATCTTGAATTCACCATATTGGCCAAATGGTGGGTTAAGGGTTTAGCTGCCTCCAATCCTTACCCTTCCCCCAAGCTTACTTCTCCTCCATCCATTTATTCAAATGTGCCTTGCTAACAAGGCGCTCTTTTCACAGACCCTGCTAACTGAGGCCTAACCATCTGACCTGCTTTGTTACCAAAGATGTCTTATAATTGTTGTCAAAAATTTTAGGTTTTGAGTTTTGCCTTTTTTGTTTTGTATTGTGTAGTCTAGTACTGACTACGTGATTCTAAAATATTGGTATATCTGTGCTAAGATTCTCCCATCTAACAATTTTGTCATTGAATAATATTTGGTCAATTCTTGATAAGGACCAGGTAAGCTCGACTTATTCTACTTGATCTCATTGTTGCATTAACTGGAAATAACAAAGGGCTTTTGTAGCAAAGATTGCAATTCAAAGCCAGCCAGGACTGAAAAATCTCTAAGACTCCATCTCCCAACTAACCTGCAAAGAGCCAGTCTGGAAGCATGGCTCAAGCCTCTTATCTCTAACCAGCAAACACTGCAAGTGTTATATAATTCAAAGTGGTAGAGTGCTAGCTTTCAGCAGAAGTGTTCAGGGAAAGTGCCCAGTCCTTGAGTTCAAACCTCCTTGAATACCAACTGGGACAACCATCCCAGCAGTGAGCACCCTTTTTCATAATTATCAAAAGGCTGTAATGTAAGGTCTGAACAGGGACATCTCTCCTTCTTGGCTAAGTTTCTGCCCAATATCTGTTACATAGATAACTGGCAGACCTGGAAGCAGTCACCTTCCCCTCCTGCTAGGTTCCATCCTGGGCGACCTCTGGTCACCAGCCTCCCATCTGAACTTAGGAGGGTCTCAGACACTGAGGTCACACCCAGATCCATTGTGGCATTACCTTTCTACCATCTGGCCACATCTCTTCCTGTCCTTGGCCTAGATAAGTCCTGGCCCAGACATGGGTTGCCCCCCTTCTTTTTCAGCCATGTTTCTCCACCATGCATGGTATGGGCAGCAGTTAAGTAAATAAAATTCTTTTCCTACCTGAAAAAAAAAAGAAATACAAATTGCCCAAACAGAACCAAGAAGAAATAAATCAATTAAACATGTCAATATCTTACAATGAGATAGTAGAAGTAATCAGAAATCTTCCAACAAAAAAAATCACAGGAATTGATGGATTCACTACAGAATTCTTTAAGATCTTTAAAGAGGAACGAATACCACACTACTCAAGCTCTTCAGAGAAATAGAAACAGAGGAAGTAATCCCAAACTCATTCTATGAAGCCAATATCACATTCATCCCCAAACCAGGCAAAGACACAACAAAAAATCAACTACACACCAATCTGTTTGATTAAGACATATGTAAAGCTCCTCAATAAAATTGCAGCCAACTGAATCCAGAATATAAAAAATCATACAATATGACCAAGTAGGCTTCATCCCATAGATTCAGGGATGGTTTAACATATGTGAGTCAATAAATGTAATCCATTACATCAATAGATCCAAGGTCAAGAACCACATGATTATCTCCATTGATGCAGAAAAAGCTTTTGATAAAATTCAGCACTCATTCATGTTAAAAGCTATGGAAAAATATGAATAGAAGGAACATTTCATAAGACAATAAAAGCCTTATATGGCAGATCAAAGGCCAATATTATACTTAATTGGGAAAAACTACAACCAATTCCCCTAAAAACAGGAACAAGGCAAAGATGTCCACTCCCTCCACTCTTCTTCAATATAGTTCTGGAATTCTTAGCCAGAGCAATAAGGCAAGCAAAAGATATTAAATAGATCCACATAGGATAGAAAGAAGATAAACATCTCTTTTTGCAGATGGCATTATTTTATAAATTAACGATCCCTAAAGCTCCATCTCCAAACTCTTAGAGCTTATAAACAAATTTGGCAAAGTAGCAGGATACAAAATTAACTCACAAAAATCAGTATCCTTTCTGTACAGCAACAATGTACAAGTAGAAAGGGAAATCAAAGAAAAAACTCCATTTGCAATAACCTAAAAAAAAGTATCTAGGAATTCACCTAACCAAAGATGTAAAAGGTCTATTTCATGAAAGCTATAAAAGGCTAAAAAAGGAATCATAGAGTTTACCAGGAAATGGAAAGAAATGGGAAAAATATTTATCAGCAATATATCAGACAATGGTCTAATATCCATTATATATGGTGAACTCAAGAAACTAACCCTTCACAAACCTAGCAAACCAATCTTGAAATGGTCAAGGGAGCTAAAGAGAGACTTCTCAAAAGAAGAGATAAAAACGGCAAAGAAACCCATAAGGAAATGTTCATCATCCCTGGCTCTAAAGGAAATGCAAATAAAAACAACTCTGAGAATACCACCTTTCCCCAATCAGAATGAATGGCCCACACCCTAAATTCAGCCAATGACAAATGCTGGAAGGGATACAAAAAAGAAACATTACTGCATTGCTAGTGGGAATATATACTAATACAACTTCTTTGGTAAGCAGTCTGAAGGTACCTACAAAAGCTAAATATCGACCTCTCCTATGAACTGGCCATACCACTCTTAGGCATCTACTCTGAACAACAGGAACCAGTATACAAAGACACACACACACAACCCTATGATTATTGCAGCACTGTTCACAATAGCCAAGATTTGGAAACAACCCAGATGAGCCATAAGTGATAAGTGGACCCAAAAATTGTGGGACCTATATACAATGGAATACCTTACAGCCATTAGAAAGGACAAAATGATGGTATTTTCAGGGAAATGGATGGAACTAGACCAATTTATTTGAGTGAGGTAAGCCAAGAACGAGACAAACGGCACAGGGTCCAACTGATACGTGGATGCTAACGCCAAAATGCAAGAAGGTATGACAAAGTAAACAGGAATCAAGAAACAAAGGACAGCCACTCATTTTGTTGTATCACCATTAATGACTCCATGTTCTTGACCATTTAGATGGTGGAAATATGCACGCAATGAAAGGAAGCCCGGAGGAGGAATAAAATAAGTAGGAAATGGAACAACATACAACAAAGGGGCCCATCAGCTGCACTGGTCAGAGAAGAAAAATAACTAAGCAACCCAAATACAGTGATGGGAAGGGAGGAATGAAAGAGAAAGAGGGAATAGCCTACATTAAGCAAAAGGAAAAAATGTAAACATCACCTGAGGTGGGAAAAATAATTTGGATTGTCAAAGCTCATAGAATTTACAAACTTTATACCATGAAAACAGTAATTTGCCTTGTCAAGGTTAAAATGTGTCTGTGACTTTAACTAAGAATCACAATTCCACAGTACTTTGAAATATGTGAAATATATGTAATCACCTATCTCAATTTTTACAAAAAAGTGTGAGAAGGGAAAGGTAATGAGGGATGGGTGACAATGTTGTCAGACACCTTGTATAAGTATACTGTTTTGTAGAATAGGAACTTCTTTGTACAACTACTTAAAGATAATAATAATAAGCGTTTTAAAATAAACATTAGGATGAAAATAAAAATTTCAAGTATAAAATAAGGAATTAAATCCAGTTGGAAGGAAATTTTCTTTGGGGAGAGTAATTTAGTTTATTCTATAGCAAGTCTCACTTCAGAAATAAATTCAAAAACTAGACCTCAGGTAAGTGAAATAAGCTAAGAAATGGAGTTGAAAAAAGAAAGAAAAGAAACTCCACCCTTCTTTCTTGCCTGGACAACTGGTGTGGGAGAGCAGGAGGGGAAGAATGCCAATTGGCCACCAGGCCAGAGAAGTGTAGGCTTGTGGATAGTGGAGAAACCTAAAGAGAAGAAAGAAGTGATGGAAGGGAAAAAAGGGAAATGAAGGAAAGATCAATAAAGAAGGAGGGAGTAAGGGAAAAGGCAAAAGCCTTACTATTGAAGTTTTGAGCGTGGAGATGATAATTAGTGGGGTTGGTAGTTTGCAAATCAATTAACTACGTGTGGGGCTCCCCATTGGACGTCTGAGATTTTGTGGTTGGGGCGGGCCTTTCACTAAGTGTACAGCCCAGGACAAGGTAACTGCAGGCCCATTTCTAGTGTAAATAAAGTTATCTTCAATGTGCCTCATTGGATTGTCTTGTGTTTTAATCAATATTTAATAGACTCAAAGGCCACGAGTTTTGTAAAATATTATAAGGTCATAATAATTTTGAAAAACCCAATGGGACAGTGATATCACAATGGCAATATGACATCACAAAATCAAGATATAATAATATTTTGATGTTATAATTAGTTGGTGATGCCATAATGGTGATAAGGTCACAATAGGTTTATGATGTCACAATAGGTCACAATAGCTTTATAATGACAGTTATGATATCAGTTATGATGTCTGTTCCTCCCTGGAGAATGTTACCCTGCCCAAGTAGGAAAACTCAGCCCACAGAGGAGTGACTTTCTTCACCAGGTAAACAGAGCCAGAGGCTCCCCCTCCCTACAGAAGACTAGACATACAATTGAAATTCAGCAAACATAAACCCTGAGTAACAGTCCAAGCTGGGCTCTGTGAGTGTCTTAGGAGCTAACACCTCAGGAAAAACCTACTGTTTGCTGAAAGGCCTCAACCCTACCTAGAACCTAGCCTCATCACAGCATCTCCAAACTAAAGGAAACAGCCAACTCCCTCTTTTGTGATACTCAAAGCAAATCTCCCACTGAACTAGCCTGGGAGGAGGATCACAAAATCATGTCTAATACAGAGCAGTTTCTGCCTGCCCAAACAGATTTAAGAAACCAATCAATCCATAAGAAAACCAAATACCACAAGCAGACCAGAGACTCCATCAAGAGACTAGTTAGGGACACAGAGGATATACAGATCTTCTTATTCACCACCCCCCCCCAAAAAAAATCAAGGAACTCTTTTTTGAAACTTTTCTTAAACTTTTATTTTTATAATGTGTTTTCTGTTAATCTTTTTTTCTCATAATTTTTATTTTTGGTGTGTTTGTGTGTGTGTGTGTGTGTGTGTGTGTGTGTGTGTGTGTGTGTGTGTGTGTGTGTGTGTTTCGCCTTTTTTTACCTTTTGGTCATTTTTTATAGTTTTCATTTTTTTCTCTTTCTTTCATTTTTGTTTCTGCTCATCCCCAGACATATACCTGTCGTCAATTATTGGACCTTATTCCCCATTGTGTACATACTTAATCCAGAAATTTATTACTCAATTCACAACTTCTTAGGCTTAACTGCTTTAAGAGCAGTATTATCTCTATAAACCTACATAATTATCAAATAACTAATTTAAATTTTTTTAAATTTTTCATTTTTATGTTTCCTTTCTATCCCTTCTCTCCTCTCATCCTATCCTTTTCTATTCTCAATATCATTTCTTTAAACTTACATAATTTTAAGTGTTTCACTTCTTAAATTTAATTTTTGTTTTTCCAATTTTCTTGTTTTTATTTTAATCTCACACCTATCATTCTGTCCAATGGATTTCCCTATCTGAGATTAGGATTTGGTAAAGTTACTCTCGTTTTACCTCTCCACATCCCTCTAGTCCTATTGGTCCCCACATTTCTTCCTAAAGATAATAATTTCTGGTTTGCCAAATCATTTTTTGCTGTTTGTAGCCCATTAACACATAGTTGTTTGATGTTGAATAGGTTGTATCTGCAGCAATTTTGATTGTGAAACTACAGGACTCCAGTTGATGCTTGCCTTAAAATAGTGTTCTGGTACAAAATTGGTGTTACTTTCATACCAAATTGGCAGACCAAGCCGAAAACCACAAGAAAAATGGCAAGTCTAGGTATCTGAACTCCCTCTCATGATAATCAGGGGACAGAATAGTTAATGAATAATCCAGAGGAGATCCCAAAAAGCTGTACAAACACTATGGGTAAACATGGTGAATGAAATGATTGAAAACTTGCAAAGGACTAGTGTGAGCATGATAGGGAGCCAGAGAAGGCAAACCAAAGATTAATAAAGGAATCTTGTAAGCATTAGGAAGCTACTTAAGGATTAGATTAATGCAGGAATTGCATAAGCAGGTTGAGAAAAATGAAAGAGAAATAAAGGAATTGCGTGAGTAGGCTGAGAACAGTCATAGAGAATTATAGGAATTGAGTGACCCTGAAGAAGCTAATCAAAGAGTAATACAGGAATTGAGAGAGCAAGATAAGAATAGAAAAAGATCAATAGAGGCATTCATGGAATCCATAAACAGACAGCTGAAAGAATTCAGAGAGATCACAAATGGAATGCTTAATGGAGTCCAACAGTAAGACTGGGTGTCCAAGGAAACCATAACCAGTCAACTAAGTGATTTGAGAATAAACACTGAACAACAAATTAAAGAAATAAAGATCATACAAGATCTAAAACAAAGTAGAAAGACTTGACAGTAGGTTAGACCATGCAGAAGATCGAATCTCGGGGATTGCAGACAGCCTAGACATTATCGAGAAAGAACATACAAGTATCCAAGAAAAATCCAAGAAATATGATCGATCTATTCAACATTTGGAAGGCACCATCAGAAGGAATGATCTGAGGATTATGGGTATAGAGGAGCAACTACAGAAAGAAGTTAATGGTATAGGAAATTTATTTAACAGAATGCTAGCAGAGAACTTTCCAAACGTGCAAAAAGTTAGGCCTATTAAGATACAAGAAGCTTTTAGAACTCCAAATAGACCATAGCAGAACAGGACTTCCCACCATCATATTATAATCTGCAAAGGATCAATTCAGACCAAGGAAAGGATCTTAAAAACTCTCAAGGGAAAAGAACAATCACCTATAAACAGAAATCAATTAGAATCACCTCAGGTTTCTCAGCAGAGACGATTAGAGCAAGAAGAGCCTGGAATGGGGGAATGCCATGTGCTAAAGACTAACAATTATCCACCAAGAATACTGTACCCAGCCAAACTCTCCTTCATTACTGAAAGTCAAATAAAAGCTGCCCATAGGAAAGAAAATTTGAAACAACTTATCTCTACCAAACCACCCCAACAAAAGACATTAAATGTATCCTGCACATAGAAAACCAACACGACCACAGTAACAGCCAAGAAACAAAATCCAAGGGAACAAAATTAGAAATCAACACCAAAAGCAAACAAAGAAAGTCCTGTACAACATGGAGGCAGAAAAACAAACTGTTGAATCAACTGTGGGTCATGGAGGAGATTAGAAAGGAAATGCAAATGTTCATGATATTCAACAAAAATGAACACACAAATTACCAGCTCCTCTGGGACACAGCAAAGGCACTACTCAGAAGCAAGTTTATAGCTCTGAGGTCCTACAACAACAAATTAGAGAGATCTGAAACCAACAATTTAAAAGACATCTGAACCTCCTTGGAAATGAGCAGCAAGATAAAACCCAATCCAGTAGACAGAAAGAATTAGTTAAATTAAATCAGAATTAAATGAATTAGAACCCAAAAACACCATAAAAAGAATCAACAAAACAAAGAGTTGGTTCTTCGAAAAAATTAACAAAATTGACAGATCCTCAGCAAATCTTATCAGAAAAAGAAGAGAACACACCAAATAAACAAACTCAGAGATGAGAATGGAAACATCATCACAGAAAAAACCAAGAGTCCGAAGAGTATAAGGGAATACTTCTCGAACCTTTATGCTAATAAGTTTGAGACCTGGCAGAAACGGACCTTTTCCTAGCCAATATCAACATGCCAAAACTCAGCCAAGATGAATTATATCAACTTAACATGCCCATATCAAGCATAGAAATAGAAACAGCAATAAGAGAACAGGATCATATTGATTTACAGCAGAATTCTACAAGGCCTTCAAAGCAGAGCTCCCACCAATATTTCTCCAACTCTTCAATGAAATTGAAAGGGAAAATTCACTACCGAATTCATTCTATGAAGCCATTATAACCCTCAACCCAAAACCAAGCAGGAACTCATCAAATATAGAATTATAGACCCATTTCTTTGATGAACATTGATGCAAAATTTCTCAACAAAATTTTGAACAATGGACTTCAAGAATTCTTCCAAAAAATCATACACAACGATGAAACAGGATTTATTTCAGGGATGCAAAGCTGGTTCAATATATGCAAATCAATTACAATAATTCATCAAATAAAAGAGCAAGGATAAGAACCACATGTTTGGGCTGGGAAGGTGGCTCAGTGGTAGAGCAGTTGCCTTGCATGCTTGAGGTCCTGGGTTAAATTCCTCAGCACCACATAAGCAAAAAGGAAAAAGCCGGAAGTGGCGCTGTGGCTCACGTGGTACAACGCTAGCCTTGAGCTGAAGACTTGAGGGACAGCGCCCAGGCCAAGAGTCCAGGCCCACGACCATACCCCCCCCAAAACAAAAGAACCATATGGCTATCTCAATAGACACAGAAAAAGCATTTGACAAGATCCAACACTCCTTTATGATGAAGTTTCTTGAAAAATTAGGAATCCAGGAAACATTTCTCAATACAATAAATGCAGTATATGACAAACCTACAGCCAGCTTTATACTTAATGTTGGAAAACTAAATCCATTTCCTCTTAACTCAGGAACAAGACAAGGATGTCCAATCTCTTCACTTCTCTTCAATTTAGTATTAGAATGCCTACCTACAGCAATAAGAAAAGATGCAAACATAAAATGGATCCAAACAGGGACAGATGATATAATACTCTCCCTATTTGCAGATGGCATGATGTTGTATTTAAATAATCCCACCAACTCCACTCCCAAATTATTCATGGTGAGTCAAATGGTTGGCAAAGTAGCAGGGGAAAAATTAACTCTCGAAAATCAATGGCTTTTCTGTATGCTAACAATGAGAAAAGCATGGCTGAAATAAGGAAAACAACTCCATTCATAATAACCCCACAAAAAATACAACAATTAGGAATTAACTTAATCAAAGAAGTGAAGGATCTTTATGATGAAAACATTAAAAACCTGAAAAAGAAAATCAAAATGGAAATTAGAAAGTGGAAAAGTCTCCCAAGCTCCTGGATTGGAAGAATCAACATTATGAAATTGGCAATAATTCCCTAGGCTATATACAAATTCAGTGCGATACTTATTAGTATCACAAACTCATTCCTCAAGAAAATAGAAGAGGCAATCCAAAAATTCATATGGAATAATAAAAGACCCCGAATACCAAATTTCAAACTCTACTAAAAAACCATTGTAATCAAAACTGCTTGGCACTGGCACAAGAACAGACCTCAGGACCAATGTAATAGAATTGAAAACCCAGAAATAAACCCACACTCCTGTAGTCACCTAATCATCAATAAGGGAGCTAAAAAATAGAATGGAAGAAAGAGAGCCTCTTCAGTAAATGGTTCTGACAAAATTGGTTAATCCGTTGTAGAAAACTAAAGCTAGATCCACATATATCACCCTGTACAAGAATCAACTCCAAATGAATGAAAGACATCGGAGTCTCATTGAAACATTGCAGGACAAAGTAGGAGATAACTTATGTGTGAAGTGTGAAGTGAAAGTAGTTTGGAAGATTTCATATAAATTAGTACATGCTACTTTAGCATTATATATATATATATATATATATATATATATATATATGTATATATATAAATTCAAATCTGTTATTTTATTTTATTTTTAATTTTTATTTTTTGTGAACATACTGTGCAGAGGAGTTACAATTACATGGGCAAGATAATGAGTACAATTCTTACCAAGCATTGCAGCCTCCTCCTTTGTTTAGCATTCACATCCCTTCCCAGCCTCCCCCCACACCCCCCGCCCAATTCCCCTCCCACCTGAACAATATTGTAAAGATCGTTCTCGACATGACAACTTGTACTTCTCATTGTTGCAACAGGTCCACCTGTATCCTTAAACGATTTGTTTTTCCCCATCTCCTCCACAAATTATACTGACATCAAATATAGTAATATAGTGGGGGAGGGACATACAAAGCAACAAAGAAATAATCTTATAAATGCGTTAGAAACAAATGCATGAAAGAAAAAAAACATTTAAATACATATCTAAGGGTTAACTTTCTACCATCACATCATCTGACCTTTTCTGCTTGACTCATACATATACTAGATATTGCAAATAAGAGAAACCATGGGACCTATGTTTCTTTGGGTTTGGCTTACTTCACTTAATATAATTTTTTCCAAGCCTTTCCATTTCCTAACAAATGCGGCAATGTCATTCTTTCTGATGGAGGCATAGAATTCTATTGTGTATATATACCACATTTTCTTGATCCATTCATCTACTGAGGGGCATCTGGTTTGGTTCCATATCTTAGCTATGGTAAATAATGCTGCAATAAACATAGTTGTGCTGGTAGCTTTAGTGTGGTCTTGTTGGTGATCAATTTGTTAAATGCCCAAAAGTGGGATTGCTGTGTCATAGGGGTGCTCTATGTGAGGTCTTTTGAGGAAACTCCGTACTGCTTTCCAAAGTGGTTGAACAAGTTTACACTCCCACCAACAATGAAGTAAGATTCCCTTCGGTCCACATCCCCTCCAGCATCTGTTGTTGTTAGAGTTCTTGATTTTTGCAATTCTAACTGGGGTGAGGTGGTCTGTCAATGTTGTTTTGATTTTCATTTCTTTTATGGCAAGGGAGGTTGAGCATTTCTTCATGTGTCTATTGGCCATCCTTCTTTCTTCTTCAGAGAAGTTTCTCTTTAAGTCTTTAGCCCACTTATTTATTGGGCAGTTGTTTCTTTGAGGATTTGTTGTTGGGGATTTAATTTTTTGAGTTCCAGGTATATTTTAGATATGAGACCCTTGTCCGTTGTAAGGCTACTGAAGATGTTTTCACAATCCGTTGGCTTTCTATTGATCTTTCTAGCTATGTCCTTTGCCATTCAGAAGGTCTGCAACTTCATGCAATCCCATTTGTCCAACCTTTCTTTGATTTGTTGTGTTTCCAGGTCTCTATTAACAAAACTTCAGCCTGAGCCAAAGAGACCTAGCATTTGTCCTATTCCATCCTGTACTGTTTTCAGAGTGTCTGGTCTGACTCCCAGGGCTTTGATCCATTTGGAGTTGATTCTGGTGCAGGGTGATATATAAGGATCTACCTTTAGTTTTCTACAAGTAGTTAACCAATTTTGCCCGCACCATTTACTGAAGGGGCTGTCTTTCTTCCATTCTATTACTTTAGCTCCCTTATCAAAGATTAGTTGGCTATAGGTCTGTAGGTTCATTTCTGGGTTTTCAATTCTATTCCATTCGTCCTGAGGTCTGTTCTTATGCCAGTACTAAGCTGTTTTTATTTCTATAGCTTTATAGTAGAGTTTGAAATTTGGTATTGATATTCCTCCAGTAGTGTTCTTTCCATTGAGGAGCATTTTTGCTATTCTGGGTCTTTTATTGTTCCATATGAATTTTTGGATTGCCTCTTCTATTTCCTTGAAGAATGACCTTGGAATTTTGATAGGTATCGCATTGGGAAGTTTTACCATTTTCATGATGTTAATCTTTCCAATCCAGGAGCATGGGAGGTTTTGCCATTTTCTAAGTTCTGTATTGATTTCGTTTTCAAGATTTTAAAGTTTTCATTATAGAGGTGCTTCACTTCTTTGGTTAAGTTAATTCCTAGGTATTTTATTTTTTGAGGGGCTATTACAAATCGAGTTGCTTTCTAATTTCAGTCCCACTTTTCTCCTTGTTGGCATACAGAAAATCCATTCATTTTGGGGGGTTAATTTTATACCCTGCTATTTTGCCAAAGCTTTGTATCAGCTTGAGTAACTTGGGAGTGGAATCTATGGGAATCTTTAAATACAAGATCATATCATCTGCAAAGAGGGATACTTTTATTTCTTCTTTCCCTATTTGGATCCCCTTTAGGTTTGCATCTTGTCTTATTGCTGTGGCAAGGCATTCTAATATTAGATTGAAGAGAAGTGGAGAGAGTGGACATCATTTTCTTGTCCTGAGTAATGAGGAAATTTTTTGTTTTTCACCATGAAGTATAATGCTGGCTGTAGGTTTGACATATACAACTTTTATTGTATTGAGGAATGTTCCATGGATTCCTCATTTTTCCAAAACCTTCATCATAAAGGGGTGTTGGATCTTGTTGAATGCTTTTTCTGCATCTATTGAGATAACCATGTGGTTCTTATTCTTGCTCCTGATAATGTGATGAATAATATTAATTTATTTGCGTATATTGAACCAGGTTGAATCCCTGAAATGAATCCGGTTTGATCATGGTTTATGATTTTTTGGATGAATGGTTGAAGACGATTGGCCAAAATTTTGTTGAGAAGTTTTGCATCAATGTTGATCAAAGAAATTGGTCTATAGTTCTCTTTGTTTGATGAGTCCCTGGCTGGTTTTGGGATGAGGGTTATGATGGCTTCATAGAACGTGTTCGGTAGTGAACTTTCCCTTTCAATTTCATTGAAGATTTGGAGGAGTATTGGTGTGAGCTCTGATTTGAACGCCTTGTAGAATTCTACTGTAAAGTCATCTGGTCCTGGATGTTTCTTGGACGGGAGGTGTATTATTGCTGTTTCTATTTCAATGCTTGAAATGGGCATCTTAAGCTGTTTTAACTCATCTTGGTTTGGATTTGCCATGTCAGTGTTTGCTAGGGAAAGGTCCATTTCTGTCAAGTTCTCAAACTTTTTAACATAAAATTTTGAGAATTATTCCCTTATAATGTTCTGAACCTTGGTTGTTTCTGTGGTGATGTTTCCATTCTCATCTCTGAGTTTATTAATTTGGGTGTAATCTCTTCTTTTTCTGATAAGATTTGCTAAGGGTCTGTCAAGTCTGTTAATTTTTTCGAAGAACTAACTCTTTGATTTCTTGATTCTTTCTGTAGTTTTTTTTTGTATTCTAATTCATTTAATTCTGATGTAATATTAATTGTTTCTTTCTGTCTACTGGATTGGAGTTTTTCTTGCTGCTCATTTTCAAGGAGGTCAGATGTCATTAAATTGTTGATTTCAGATCTCTCCAATTTGTTGATGTAGGAGCTCAGAGCTATAAACTTGGCTCTGAGTACTGCCTTTGCTGTGTCCCAGAGGAACTGGTAATTTGTGTGCTCATTTTTGTTGACTAGCATGAACATTTGAATTTCCTTTCTAATTTATTCCGTTACCCACTTTTGATTCAACAGTGTGTTGTTCAGCCTCCATGTGTTACCGGACTTTCTTTGGTGGCTTTTGGTGTTGAGTTCTAATTTTATTCCCTTGTGGTCTGACAGAATGCAAAGTATAACTTCAGTTTGTCTGAATTTGGACAAGTTTGCTTTCTGGCCCAAAATTTGTCTATTTTAGAAAATGTTCCATGTGCTGCTGAGGAAAACATGTATACTGATGCTGCTGTGTGAAATATTCGGTAGATGTCTGTTAAATCTAGTTGATCTATTCAGTTGTTTAGATAGTAGTTTTTCTGTTGAGTTTTTGCCAAGTTGATCTAACTAGTGGGGAAAGTGGTGTGTTAAAGTCCCCAACAATTAATGTCTTTGCATCCATTTGGAATTTGAGGAAAAGTAGGGTTTTTTTTGGATAAATTTGTGTACTTCGTTTTTTAAGAACGTGGATATAATGAGAATAGGGGGAGATAGAAAGGAGATGTGAAAAACTTAAAAGTAAAAATGCTTAATATATTATATAGGTATAAAGAGGTCATACTGCAATTAAGGAATTTAAGTCTAAGAGGTTTAAAAATTAGTAAGAAATTTGTGCATTAGGTGTGCACACAATGGGGGATAAGGTCTAATAATCGACTACATGTATATCTGAGGATGTGCAGAACAACAATTAAGTCACACAAAGAAGAACGAAAGAGAAGAAAAGGTGAAAAAATAAGTAAGAAAGCAAAAAGATCAGAAGTTCAGTAGAGTTAAACAAAAAACGAAAAAAGAAATAAAAACGCACGCAAATATACCCCTAAAATAAAAATTATAAGAGGAAATAAAAGATACTAGAAAGCAAATTTTTTCAAAAAAGGTAAAAAATTAAAAATTAAAAAAAAATTAGAAAAAAAAATTTATAAAAGGTACAAAAAAAAGAAGAAAAAAGTTCTTTGATTATTTTGGAGAGGTGGGAAAAATCCTGTATCACCCTCGTGTCCATAAACATCTTCTTGTTGGAGTCTCTGGTCTTGTTATGGTGTTTGATTTTCCTGTGGCTTGGTTGGTTTCTTAAGTCAGATTGTTTGAACAGGCAGAAAAATGCTTTGCTTTACCCAGGATTTTGTGATCCTCCTCCCAGATTAGTTCAATAGGAGGGAGATCTGCTTTGAGTATCACAAAAGAGGGAGATGGCTTTTTCCTCAAGTTTGGAGATGCTGTGATGAGGCTAGGTTCTAGGTAGAGTTGAGGCCTTTCAGCTTTTCCTGGGGATGAGCTTGTGAGAAACTCACAGATCCCAGCGTGGAGCCACTCTCAGGGTTTATGTTTACTGAATTTCAATTGATTGTCAAGGCTGCTAAAGGGAGGGGCAACCTCTGGCTCTGATTACCCAGTGAAGAAAACCACTCCTGGCTCTGGCGACCAGAGGTGGGTGACTTTTCCCTGGGTGGAACTGAGTCTGGCAGGTCAGGTCAGGTTCTTCCTACCTGCTAAATGACTCTAGTTTTCTTCCAAGGCCTGAGTTGGAGCTAGCAGCTCTGCCGAGCTTTGTCGGTATCCAAGATGGAGATCTCTGGTAGTGGGCAGGGAGTGGTTGGTGGCCTTCCCTCCTCTGCTCCCTGAGAAGGAGTAACAAAGTTAGGTTTCTACTCACACCGAGTCTTGGTTCCTGGGTTGTCTCTGGTCTGCGAACTGCAGGATGAAGATGTCTGCTCCTTGTCGGTTCTTGTTCTGCATCTTGCCCCTTCGTCTTGGACTCTCTGTGTTGCTGACACAGCGGCAGCTTCTGGCAAGTGCTCAGATCTGTCTCCTTGCCTGGATTTTCCCTCTGTGGCCTAACTCTCTGTCCTGTGATTGCAAAGTTTGTGTGATTCTCTGGCTTAGTACTGTTCCCTGGAACTCTAAAACTGCTTTCTATGCGAGAGCTTGTTTAGTATCCAGCTTCTCCTCTGCCATCTTCCAGGTTTTAATCCTTTTTAAATTACTGCCTGCATAGTGTTCTATGAGATGAACTTTTCTTTACCGTATCATAGGAAAAACTTACTCTAATTCCAACTTGGGCTGTAGCTAGTTTATTCCCTCCCATAGAAAACTATCTGTCCAGTCTTCTTTATAGGTCAACAAATGCTCATTTATTTGCAGAAATCTGCCAGTGAGTCAAACCTAACTCACCCAAGTGAGGTGAATTCCTCTTCCATGTTTCCCTTACATTAAAAATGGTAAATATGTGCATGTTTAGCCATGCACATACTTTTAAATGGAAAGTGTGGCTCCTATTTTCCATAATGTAAATTAAGCAGAGGAATCAGGATAAGAAGTGAAAGTGCCTTTGAAAGAGTCTTTGACCTTGAAATTTTTCCTGGGTATGAATTTTTGGAGAAATATCCCCATTCAAAGAGGAAGGACGCATTTTTTATATTGTCCTGGTACTTGGGTTTGAACTCCTGGCTTGAATTTTATCTGGGATTTAATTTTCAATGTTTGGACTATACCACCTGACCCCCACCTTTACTTCTTCCTTTTAACAACAATGGAGAAAAGAATCTCTTAGGTTTGTGTACTTGGAATACCTTTGAATTGCAAATGTCACATTTGAACCCACCTAGTAGCTAGGTGTAAGCCACTGGTGCTCTGCTAGAACTCACTTCTTAAAAATAAATCATCAAAAAAAGAGAAAAAATAGTTTTTCAATTACTTGTGTGTTGTCTGATAAACCAAATCACTTGCTACTGGAAGATAGAAAACATGAAGTTAAAGAATAATATGGAGGATGGAAACACAAGGAAAGAAGAAGGAAAGGAGGGTAAATGAGAGGAGGGGAAGGGAGGATGTAAGAGGAGGGGGATGCTGAGTAGAATTGTCTATAAGGTATTATTAGACAATCAGTGCCTTTGAATTTATGTAGCCATAGCTTTATATTTTTGGTAGTAATAAGTTGGAATATAAAATACCAATATACAGGTAATAACCTGTTATTGTGCTTCCTTCTGCACCAAGGGGTGACACCGTGATGTACTGTTACAAAGAAGGCAAGAGTAAGCAGTTTAAATGATTCTCAGAAACTATAATTTACATGCCCGGAATACTCCCTTGTATGGTGAAGTCAAGCATCACTCATTCCCTAATCTAGTCTTCCTCTCAACAAGAATAGCACAAACGGAAGAGGAAGGATATATCTGAGTAATGATCATCTCTCTGTTTTCCCTCTTCCCTTGGCCTCTCAAACAATAAAGTCAAAGGAGACTTAACCTGAACTAATGGAGGAAATGGGAGGAAAAACTTCAGTTTAGCTTAATGTGAAAGTTTTAAAATACTTGGGGTAGTGTTTCAAATACTGAAATAAAATGTTTGTAATTAGTAATAAAAGGTAACTCTAAATGTATTGAAAAGTTAGAAGACTAAAAGGCTCATTCCATAGTGGAATCTACATAATTAAGCTGACTCATGTTTCTATCATCAGAAATTGAAGACTGTTCCTAACCTTACAATACTAGATAAATTACCCTCGATATTCACTTAAAGTGTTTGAATATGATGCAGAAAATATTACTCATGTAACTGTAACCCCTCTGTACAATAAAAAATGGATAAATAAAAAAATTAGATTGCTGAAATGATAAGTGATGGAAATTCATGATGAATAGCATAATGCTGAGAGCTTGGAAATTATTTTCCTTCCATCTTCTGTGTGTGGAGGAGGAAAAAAGCTTTAATTGATGACCCTGAAGACCCAATTCTGAATTTAGGACAGAAGGTGAATAGCAATGGAGACCTATCTCAGCCATTCAGAGATTAGAAAAGTGGAGAAATAGCCTCATTTATATAGGTGAAACATGGAAGAGAGAATGTTGCTAGCCCAAAGCCAAATGCCAAAACGGCAGAGAAATTTAACAAAATACCATGAAGGAAATAAGTCTTAAAAGGGTGAGCTGGGCTTAAGGTGAGTAGGGCAGAAGAATGGACAGGGAAATGGTGGCCTAATACAGTCATAACACTCAATGTGCATATGTGAGAATTTAAGTAGTAAACTTGAAGGGATAGGTGTTGTTGGGGTAAGAGAAGGACGAAAAGTGGAATATTTGACAATGATCTAGATGAACATGCACATACACTTTATTCAATTGAAATGCACATACACTTTATTCAACACTAACATGATGAAGCAAAACTCCTTTGCACAACTTGCTAAAGATGAAAACAATTTTGAAATTTTATTATGAAGAGACCAGAAGCATAAACCTTTAGAGATAAATAAGAGGGTAGCATTGACATATTGTTGAGGCTTGTGTTCCTTTCAATATACAAAAATTAATGTGTTAAGTCTGCTGCAAATGTAAATTTTATTTTGCCAATTTGTTTTGCAAATTGCTTAAAACATAGAGTAGCAAATTCCACTATCCCTACACATCCAGTAAAAAATTCTTATAGACTTTTAGCTTTCTCAGTTTTTTCTAAATAACTTAATGTAATGCATTGGGGCTAATTTCATTCTACATTTAAGTGTAAATTTCAAAAACCCTAAATTCTTTTAAAATGCTCTCACTTGGACATATGTATAGATAGATAACTGATGTGGGCAGAATCAAAATTATTCAGAAGGTTGTAAATGGATGCTTACCTAATTTTCTCTCTTCTGGATCATAGAATACAGACTGTCCTTGTTAGGAAAATGGAGGAGACTGGAAAAGGAAGAGGCCGGACTTGATCATCAACAGGTGAGGACAATTTATTGATGAACAGCTAGGGGCACAGCCCTTCCAGCAGGTTTGGAGGTTTTGTGAGGGAGCTGGGACAGGATCTGGGTTTTTATAGGAGGTCTGAGCAAGGAGGTAGAGGCTAATGAAAAGCCCCAAATTCAAGGAATGTGGGGGCCTTTCAGTTGGGGCAACAATGGGATGTTTAAAGCTGGGATTAGGTGGATTGCCCTGCCTACACTTCAAAGGAGTTCACATATACCTGGGATTTTGCCTGTAGACTATATGGGCCTATGACAGTAGGGTGGGAGTCAATCCTTCATATTCCATCTTTAGATACATAAAATGATAGGGCTAAGGGAGGAGAGGCAAGTTCTTCATATAGGATCTTTGGATACTTAAAAAGAATTGGGCTGAGAGAGAAGTATCATGGAATTATGAGAACAAAGAGAACAAAGCGGATTCCATCATTTTGAACTCTGGAGTATAAAAGATGGAGGGGCATAGTGGTCTTTTCTAACTATTTCCAGCTGGCATGGGGGTGTCAAGGAGTTACTGGGGCTGCGGTCTTCAGGTCCAGGTCTGTGCTCTCTCCAGGGCCCTGTAAGCTAAGCCTCTGGTTGCCTGCAGTAACAGGATGGCCTTGACTTGGTCCCAGATCTTGAGTGAGGGCAGTTATCCTGTTAGAGAGAAACTTGGAAACGCTGAGCTCAAGCAAAAGTCTGACAAGGTGGCAGGACAAGTTGACATGAGTCACATAGGAAAATACACCCTGGGAACAAGTCAGAAAAGTTCCATTTGGATGATGAGCCCATAACCAGTCAGAAACTAGGACTGGATTGGAGTAGTTAAGGACCTGGTGAGAGACCGTGATCATTTCCTATAAATAGCAGGTAACAAAGGCAAGAATTTAAATTCCTGTCCAGTTAGAAGTTAGATAGATGTGGATATTAGATGGACAAGCTTCGCAAATTGTTTCTATTGACCTCCTGGCTCTGGTTAATTTTGAAAGGGCAGGCACAAAGTGGCTGATGTGACATCATCTTCTCATTCTTTTCCACTTTGTCCTGGGATCTAGGTGCTTGTGGCTGAGATATGGGCTTTGAACTCAAGGCCTGAGCACTTTCCTTGAGCACTTCAGATCGAGGCTAGCATCCTACCACTTTGAGTCACAGACAACATTTAGCATTTGGCTGGTTAATTTTTTGAGACAGCTTCCAGCCTGGCAGTTTGCAGATTAGTTGGGAGATAGAGTCTCAGAGGGATTTTTCTGCCCGGCCTGGCTTTGAACTGCAATCTTGGCCAAAAACCCTTCATTATTTCCAGTTAAAGCAAAAAGGAGATCCATGGGAACAAGTAGAGCTTAGGTGCATCCCGTCAAGAATTGATCAACAAATACTTGGCAGAACTCTGCAATGACAAAACTTAATAGATGGGATGAGAATTTGAGCATAGCTTGGCTTCCTGGAAAACCTGATAACCAAAGTGTATAAGAGGCTCTCCTGGCCTATACATGTTTCAATTGCATAACAACATATCTGGCTTTTTCAGATCAGACTGGGTAAAGTTTACAGAGAGTGTCCCACAAAAGTCTTAGTTTTTGTAAATGTAAAGCAGTCTTTTACCATTAATAAGCTGTGTGTGATGGAGTCAGGCAGGAGTCCAGTGTACTGTGGTGGAGGTGGGATGGTCCAGGCAGGATCTGGGCTAGGCTGCATCCCTCAGATGAATGATCAAATCTCCTGTTTAGTTGCTTACAAAATTATACACAGACTGCTTAAAGACACGACTTTAGATGAAAATAGAGAATGACATGCTAGTTTTAATGTTAAATCACAGCCAAAAATTGCATACCAACTTTACTCATAAGCTGTCTTTTAAGGCATACTCATACCATCTCATACATACTCGAACTTTCTGAGGACAGAAACAGATACGTGGAACAAACAATTTAAGTCAATTCTTACCTCCTTACTGGTGTCAAAGTCAATGTTTAAAAAAGCAAGCTTATTGAAACTTCTAGCTTTTTCCAGTAAACAATCTTATTTTTCAGGATTAGTTTATAACTATGAGTTATTTTTAGATATAACTGAATTTTTAATAGAATCAAATATAATTCTTACTATTATGCAGTATTTCACAAAAATCCACTGTAATGGACTTTCCCCAAGGTCAATTATTACATACTATCTCAAACACTATTATTATTACATTGCATATTGCATATAGTGTGAAGTGAAAGTAGTTTGGACCATTTCATAGAAATTCTAGGTGCTATTTAACATTATTAATTCACACCTGCGGTTTTAAACTAAGGAAAAAATATTTTAGAGTTAAAATCAAATATGAATATATAATGTGTCTCAATTAAACCAAAAATTCTGAGTTCATACAGATTAATTATTTTCTTTCCACTAAAGAATTTGAAGTAATGCCATTGGAAATATTGAGGCAAGAAGTAGCAGACTTCAAATCACGTCAAACGACGTCTGTTATTCTGCTAACCCCTCCACTAAGAAGACCTCCCTGTTCCCAGTTGCCACAAAACTTCAAGCTTCTCTCTTCGAATTCAATTTGGAAAAATCCTAAATCACTGATTCTTTCTGCATTTTCTGTTATATGAAACAAAATATAGACAAAAAACAATTGAAATAAAATGCACACATATATTGAAGTCATCACAGCTGGAAAAGCAACCAACAAATAGAAACTTGCCCAACACCAAAAATATATTGTGCCCAGTTTATTTTTTAAACTACAAAACTTTCAAATACATGGTAATTTGAGTAGAGCTATAAGGATAACTGTCTCTCAAAAATAAGGTTGTGTTAATTTGTAATTAAATTTATCTGTATACACCTAATGCAGCAAATACCTTGAATGGATCAAATTGTTTCAAACGAATGTAACTGTATATGAAGTAAGATCTGCATATATTTAAATTAAAAATGTTACAGTATCAAATCAAAAAGGTCATGACATACTTAAAAATTCAGAAATGCATTTAGTACGTCCAAAATACTCATAATGAGAACTAAATACTACAGACTTAACAACAACAAAATATGCAAAGAATAGAATCTGAGAAGTGCACATGAGTGTACATAATTTAAAAGTACTCTAAATTAGACTGCTTATAGTAGACTGAATGTGGGTTATCTAAAGGAAAACATCAGCACATTTTATAAATGGATTTAAAAATCTCAGGAAAAAAGAGAATAGAAGAAGTTTCTGGAAAATATTATTTAAATAAAGGGTGGTCAAAATCTAGTACTGACAAAATTGCATACCTATTTATTTAGATCCAAAAAAGACCCAAGGTACTCGAGGTGATTTGAAATTTTGGCAAGTAGTAGAATACAACTGTATTATGGATGCTGACTCTGGCATGGAATTCATTTCCTTTGATCTGACAAATGAATAAATCAAAGAACATAAGTTCTCCAACTAAATATCAAGATCTAACTAAACATATAACCATAAAAGTCATCATGCAAGCCATATTGCAACTGGTATAAAAGAAAAATAAGTCATACTGATTCCGTATTTATTGTAAATGTTTATTGTTTTCATAAATTAATTCCTTATTCTTGCATTTTTAAAACATTGTGTTCAATGATGTATATATTGATAACAAATTTTGGATGCCTCCTTAAATTTTGTTCAGAGTATAATATCTCACTTCAATTCCTAATCCATGAAATGATGTAGTTTACAAAACATGCGAATAACCACTGTTTATAATACACAAAATCTCATAAGCATGATTTCAGGAAGCATAGGATAACATTTGGATATCGTGGTCTCATGATTTATGAGGCCTATCTGCACGAGTATAGTTGTACCTAGATTCCTCAGCCTAAATTTAGCCACTGTTAATAAATGTTTATATCTTTATCTGTCACCCATCAGAGCTTAAACCTGTGTATAAATTCTAAGGAAAATCATAAGGTAAGAAGTTAGCTTTTCTGGATATAAAGTAAACAAAATGCAGCATAGAGTAACTCATTGGTCTAAAGTCAACCTATTTCTATAAAACATGTAAATCATTTTCTTACATGAAAGGATTCACACTGACGTGTATAATTACAAGAAGAAAAACGATCAATATTCACAGTGGGACAAAAATACCGTAGGTGCCTACAAGACTGCACCTTTCTCTAGACACTGCATGTGATGTGAGCGGTTTGCAACCCTAGTGACTGTAGAAGATATTGGACCCTAAACAAAACTGACAATTGCATAAACCCAGTCCTCTATGATAGATTTAGCAAGACCTATCTTGGAGATTCTTGTTAAGGACATGATGAAAATTGTATAGTTCGGTTGTTATTATACATGTCACTCAGCCATTAACTATATTTAACATAGTTCCTTTTGCTCTAACATATTTTCTTGACACAGAAAACTGTTTTTTGTTTGTGAAAACTTGGCTGTTCAAAACATAGACATGGATTTTTAATCCTTTTGAAATTACTGTCTGCATAGTGTTCTATGAGATGAGCTTCTCTTTACCATATCATAGGAATAAACTTACTCTGATTCAAACTTGGACAGCAGCTAGCTCATTCTTTCTCCTAGAAAACCATTTATATAGACTTCCTTACAGGTAAACAGTCCGTAATTTACTTGCAAAAGTATGTCAGTGAGTCAAACCTAACTCAACCAAGTGATGTGAATTCCACTCTCATGCTTCCTTTATATTAAAAATTGTAAGAATTGTTCAGCACTGGGCATACTTTATAATGTGAAGTGTGACTCCTATTTTCCGTAATGTGAATCAAGCAGTTGAATCAGTTTAATATGTGAAAGAGACTTTCAAATAGATTTGGACCTTGAAAATTGTCCTGGGTATGAATTTTTGGAGAAATATCCCTTTTCAAGGACAAAGGATTCATTTTTTTAATATTGTGCTGATACTGGGCTTTGAACTCCTGGCCTTGAGTTCTATCTGGGCTTTAATTCTCAATGTTTGCTCCATACCACCTGGGCCACAACTTCACTTTTTCCTTTTACCACAATTGGAGAAAAGAATCTCTTAGGTTTGTCTACTTGGAATAACTTTGAATTGCAATTGTCAAATTTGAGCCTACCCAGTATCTAGGTGTAAGCCACCGGTGCTCTGCTAGAACTCACCTTTTTTTATTCAGTAGACCTGCTGGCAAGAGGCAAGATTAGAACTCCACGTGGCTGGGAAAGGCCTGGGAATGACAGACAGTTGGGAAAGAGAGAGGAAAGAGCCAGAAAAGGGCAGAGAGAGCAGAGAGAGAGCAGAGAGAGCTAGAAAAGAGCAGTGAAAGAGCTAGGTAGCAGAGAGAGCTAGAATAAAACAGAGAGATCTAGAACTCACTTCTTAAGAATAAATAATCACAAAAGAGGAGAAAGAAATATTTTTCAATTATTTATGTGTCATGTGATGAACCACATCACTTGCTAATGGAAAAGAAAAAGAGAGAAGATAGAGATGAATATGGAGGAGAGAGACACAAAGAAAGAAGGGAAGGCTGGGAAATGAGGGGAGGGGAGTGGAAGGGAGGGGGTAGCTGAGTGGTATTGTCTACTCCTCACTAAGTTATTGTTGGGCAATCAGTACCTTTGCATTTATGTAGACAAAGCTTTCTATATGTGGTAGTAGTAAGCTGAGATATTAAATAAAATTTACAGGTAACAACCTGTTAGTGTGCTTCCTCCTGCACCAAGGTAGCCACAGTTAGGTTACTGTTACAGAGAAGGCAAGAGTAAGCAGTTTAAGTGATTCTGCGAAACAATAATTGACATGCCAGGAATGCTTCCTCGTATGATGAAGTCAAGCATCACTCTGCTCCAGTCTTGCTCTGAGCAAGAATAGAAGAAACAGAAAAGGAAGGAGATACATGAGTAATGATCATCTCTGTGTTTATCCTCTTCCCTTGGCTTCTCAAACAATAAAGCTAAAGGAGACAATCTGAACTAGTGGGGAAAATGGGGGAAAAGTTCAGTCTAACTTATTGTGAAACTTTTAAAATAATTGGAGCAGCATTTCAAATACTGAAATAAAACTTTTAAAATTATTAATAAAAGTAACTCTAAATTTATTAAAAATTTATAAGACTACAGGGCTCAATAAATAGTGTTATCTGCATAATTAAAACTCACTGCTGCTTCTATCATCAGAAATTGAAGGTCATCCAATACTAGGTAAATTACCCTTGATATTCACTTAATCTGTGTGAATATAATGCAGAAAATATGACTTTAAATGTAGACTGCTAAAGTAATGTGATGGAAATTCATGATTGAACCATAATGCTAAGGGCATAGAAATTATTTCCCTTCCATCTTAAAAGTGTAGAGAAAAAAAGAGCACTATTGGATGGCCCTGAAGGTCAAATTCTAAATTTAGGAGAGAAGGTGAATAGTAAAGCAGACTTATCTTGGCCATTCAGACATAAGAAATGTGGAGAGAAATATACACATTTATGTAGGTCTAACATGTAACAGTGGATGTGGCAAGCCCATAGCCAAATGCCAAAGGTAGAGATATTTAACAAAATACCATGAAGTTAAAACAAGTCTTAAAAGGTGATCTGGGCTTGAAAGGAGCAGGGCAGAATAATGGAGAGGGAAATGGTGGACTAATATAGTCAATGTACATATAGCACTCAATGTACATATGTGAGAATATAAGTAGGATACTTGAAGGGATAGGAGGGGTTGGGGTAAGGGAAGGAAGAAAAATGGAAAGTTTGACAATGATCCAGATGCACTATACATTGAAATGCACATACACTTTATTCAACACGGACATGATGAAGTGAAACCCCTTTGCACAACTAGGTAAAAATAAATTTTTTGAAGTTTTATTATTAAGATAACAGAAGCATAAACCTTTAAGGATAAATAAGAGGATAGCATTAACATATTTTTGAGGCTTGTGTTCCTTTCAATATACAAATTTTAATAAGTGTCAAGTCTTCTGCAAATGTAAATTTTATTTTGCCAATTCTTTTTGCAAATTGTTTAAACTGGAGAGTACCAAATTCCAACATCCCTTCATTCAATTAAAAAAATTCTTATAGACCTTTAGGTTTCTCAGTTGTTGCTAAATATCGTAATGTCATGCATTGGAACTAATTTCATTTCATATTTCAATTTAAATTTTAAATGACTAAATTCTTTTAAAATCATCTCACTCAGGCAAAAATATGGATAAATAACTGATGTGGACAGTATCAGAATTATTCAGAAGGTTGTAAATGGATGTTTACCTAGTTTTCTCTCTGCTGGGTCATAGAATACAGAATGTCTCCTAATTGGAAAAAGTTAGCCTTCCCAGGTTTTCTGTATATAAACAAGACATCAACATTTCGTTATTGGAGGATTATTCATGATGAGCTATATGTTGATTAATAATGACTGAGCATGTCAGAAAGTTGAGGGAAAACCATCTACACATCACTGAGGTTCTGAATTGTGCTTCAATAAGTGTTCTGAAAACTCCCCTTGAGAAAACTCGCAGCTGCATTTCTTAAAAGTCCCTGGGTTTGAATAAATATCTTAGGGTTCATTTCCCTAACATCACCTTATCTGACCTTTTCTGCTTGACTCAGACATATACTAGATATTGAAAATTGTTTCTAACACATTTATAAGATTATTTGTTTGTTGCTTTGGATATCCTTCCCCCACAGTATAGCCCCTGCTTTCACTGTATTTAATGTCGGCATAATTTGTGGAGGGGAAGGGGAAAAACAAATCGTTTAAATAGGGATATAGGTGGACCCATTGCAACAATGAGATGTACAAGTCATTATGTCGAAAAATGAACTTTACAATTTACCATAGCTAAGATATGGAACCAACCCAGATGCCCCTCAGTAGATGAATGGATCAAGCAAATGTGGTATGTATACACAATGGAATTCTATACTTCCATCAGAAAGAATGACATTGCACCATTTGTTAGGAAATGGAAAAATTTGGAAAAAATTATATTAAGTGAAGTAAGCCAGGCCCAAAGAAACATAGATCCCATGGTTTCCCTTATTTGTAATATCTAGTATATGTGAGTCAAGCGGAAAAGGTCAGATAATGTGATGTCAGGAAAATGAACCCTTAGTTGTGTATTTTAATGTTTTTTTCTTTCATGCATGTGTTTCTAACGCATTTATAAGATTATCTCTTTGTTGCTTTGTATATCCCTCCCCCACTGTATAACCCCTGCTTTCACTATATTTGATGTCAGTATAACTTGTGGAGGAGATGGGGAAAAACCAGTTGTTTAAGGATACAGGTGGACCTGTTGCAACAATGAGAAGTACAAGTTGTCATGTCCAAAACTAGCTTTACAAAGTCGGTGCGGGGGAGGGAGGGAAAGGGGGGGAAGGACAAGGATTGGGATTGGGGGGAGGGGGGAGGTTGGGAAGGGATGTGAAGGGTAAACAATGGAGGAGGCTGCAATGCTTGGTAAGAAATGTACGCATTATCCTGGCTACGTAATTGTAACTCCTCTATACAGTATGTTCACAAATAAAATAAAATTAAATTAAAAAAAAAGACTTGTTACTTTAAGCTTCCTTTAGGTTTATGCTAACATCCATCACCTTACTTCTAATCTGTGTATATCTTTATATTCACTAATGTTAGTTTCTGTCTTTTAATTTGTATATTTGGACAATTTACATTTAAAGTGGTTATTGATATAGTTGGGTTAATACCTGTCATATTTGCAACCATTTTGTATTTACTTCATTTGAACTTTCTTTTTTGAAAAAAAAATCTTCCCTTCTCCCATCCATTGTAACACTGCTGCCATTCATTTCACTTAATACCCTATACCTTTATTTGATTATGTTGAATAAATAATTATTTATTTAATAAGAAAAAAAAAGAAAAATGAACTTTACAACTTTGGTGCGGGGGTGGGGAGTAGCCAGGAGGATTGGGTAGGGGGGCGGAGGGAGGATGGAAGGGATGGGAAGGCAAAACAAAAGAGGCTACAATGCTTGATAAGAAATGTACTCATTATCTTGCCCATGTAATTGTAACCCCTCTGTACAGCATTTTCACTATAATAAAAAAGTCTCATAATAGTATGGAGTGCCATACTATTAAATGATGCTGTATTAGCTCCTTGTTATAACTTGCAGACCTGTCTTGGTGATGAAATTTGTGCTTTTCAAAATTGCTGTCCCAATTCCACCTACAAACTTCAGACAAAATTTATTTGAAAAATTTGAATCTGTTGATAGTGCATATACTATTATTTTTCATTACAAACATAGAATGCAGTAAAAAAATTCATAGCAATTACACTGCACTAGCTTGTGGGCAGATTCTTATGTAAATAATTTACTGTGTTCATGTAGAGAATTTTAATATCCAAAGTTTTAATATACCTCTGGTCCTAAAACCAATACCTTACTGATATTGAGTGACAAATACAACTTCTTATAAGTACAGAAGTTTTCCTTGTATCTATCTATCTGTCTGTCTATCTGTCTATCTATCTATCTATCTATCTATCTATCTATCTATCTATCTATCTATCTATCTATCTATATGTGTGTATACATAAAATATAATGTACTGAAATGTTACAATTACATAAGGAAGGTAATGAGTTCATTTCTTTCTTTTTATTGTGAAAATACTGTATAGAGGAGTTACAATGACATGAGCAAGTCAATGAGTACATTTTTTCAAGCATTGTTGCCCCCTCCTTTGTTTCCCCTTCCTATCCCTTCCCACACCCTCCTGCAACCCCCACCTGATCCTCCCCCCACCCCGACCAAAGTTGTAAAGTTCGTTTTTTGACATAAAGACTTGTATATCTCATTGTTGCACTGGGTCAAACTGTATCCTTATTTAAACAATTTGTTTTTTTTCCCTTCCCCTCCACAAATTATACCAACATCAAGTAAAATGAAAGCAGGGTTTATACCATAGGGGAGGGACATACAAAGCAACAAAGGAATCATCTTATAAATATGTTAGAAAAAATCCCGTGAAAGAAAAAAAAACATTTAAATACTTATCCTGGGGTTCATTTCCCTATCATCAACTTCTCTGACCTTTTCTGTTTGACTCAGACATACACTTGTTATTGCAAACAAGATCACACTACAGCTACCAGTACAACTATATTTATTGCAGCATTTTTTACCATAGCTAAGATATAAGCACATTATTATTGAGCACTGTTACCCCTCCTTTGTTTTTCCCCTACCATCTCTTTCTTTCACACCTCTCTAACTCCCCCATTCACTCACCCCACGCTGATAGAGTGTCTTGTACATCTCATTGTTACAATGCCTCAACCTGTATTCTTTCTATATCTTAATTGAAGTAATGCTGGCTTGATTTATGCTGATTCTACTTGTGTAGACACACCTAAAATCACTCACCAATCCAAGAACACATAAATGAAACATCATTCTTTGTCAGTTCATATAATTTTATTCTACACATTTATTGACTGGTTACAAATAATTTTCAAACTTTAATACATTAAAAATACTTTCTTTTTTTCTTTATTTTCTTGACCAGGAAATCAGCAAGAACTCAGTCAGCATTTCTCACATAGGGCTTTTCACGTGGGCTGCTTAAATGTATATGTAGAATCCAGTCTTCTGAGGACTCACTGTTTTGCTTAGGAATTGATGCTGCCTGTTGGAAGCATCAAGTAAGCTCAAGGAACCTCAGGGAAGCATGCCATTTAAAGCCTTATAACTCTATTCTTTACCAGGGTATTCTCCTAATGCTTTGGTTGTTGAGAGTGTCTACAAGAGCAAGCATTCTGTGAGGAGCAGGGAGACACCATATGACTTATACTTACTGAGATTTCCGAGTGACTTGCTATCACTTGTACTGCATTTTACCAGTCAAATCTCTCAAAAACCACCCGATTTAAGAAATAAGAGGAGTGGTAAAAAACTCTTAGGGACAAATACATCTTCAACATATATTGTTCCAAGCATTCCGTGTAAGGCATATTCAACAACTAGTGAAACTTGTGTTGGCTGTACCTAGGTGTCTTTCTCCATGTGTGCATGTATACATGTGTATATGTATGCGTGTGAATAGTAACGTACATGTATACATATATAAGAGCATATACACACATATATGCATATATAAGTAAATATACACATATAACTATATGTGCATATATCAGTTGTTCAGTGATTTACTCTCTAGTTACCAGCAAGTTCTCATTCTCACAAAGTGTACAAGATAAATTGCTCTGAGGATCTGTGCTCTATGATGTGCATCCGTTGTACTCACTTCGCCCATTCCTTTGTTTTTCATCCCTGTGAACAATTTCTGTCTACTTTCCATAGGATAGCTTTGTTTTCATTACAGGAAGTTACTAACTGATAATAAAAGAAAAAGACTGTTAAAAAAAGTACTTTTAGGTTACATGTTAAAAGTATCTTATTTATCCCAATGATTCCTATGAGATAAAATTTATATAAATAGTAGTAAAAGTGAGATCTGGTGTTTTGCCATTTAGAATCGCAAAGAATAATATCACGTCACTTTTATAACTTTTAAAGAATGCAAAAGTAACTGATGGTCACTATCATGTTGCCACAAAACCCGTGGATCCATAAGGATAATAGTAGACCAGCAGAAATTCTAAGTTGCAGACATGGAGCATGAAAAAAAAGGAAATGAGAGAAAGTGAAAGAGAGAGAGAAATATCATAATACTTAAAGTGCATAACACATAAACAAGAGAAGTATGAGAATATTCATATTTGATGTATTATAACCCATCAACATGACATATTTTATTTTGATAAAAAATAAAAATGACGCAGAAGAAATTATAAATGGAAAAACAATCTTCACAGAAGCAAATTCTCAGAGATATTTCATGACTTTGTAAAGGATAAAGTGGCTGAATGTTAGTATAAATTTAGAAGTACGACAATTCACAAAAATATAAAAAGATATTCATATTTTTCATTATAAAACCCAAAGCAGAAAGCAAATATTGTTTAGATGATTTTTTTTAAAACACAGTTTCTCAGGTGTGGGGAAGGTGGCTCAGTGTTAGAGGGCTGGGCTTCCATGCATGAGGTCCTGGATTTGGTTCCTCAGCACAACATAAGCAGAAAAAAGATGGAAGAGGTGCTGTGCCTCAAGTGGTAGCGCTAGCTTTGAGCTGAGGGACAGAACCCAGGCCCCATGACCAACAAAATCAACAAAACAAAACAAAACACAATCTCTCACTTTTGTGACCTCAACTCAGCAATACCGCTGTGTCAGCCTAGGGCTAAGATTTTAGGTGTTTACATTTATCAACACTCCTGATTCAGATTCTATTTGTTCATTTTTAAATAAATATTTTGTTCTTAATTTTCCTCTTTGTAAATTCACATGCACATATAAAAATTGGTATGTACATCACAGTAACCTTCTCAATGATGACCTCCTAATGATTACTTACAAAAAGTTGTACTATATTACATCAAGTAAAAATTGCTACAAATAAATGAAACCAATAATTAAATATTAAAAATTAAAAACATAATAAAACAAACCAATTACCAGTGTTTTCAGCCTTTGAAGTATACTGCATATTAGATTTTACTATTTTCTCATATTCCTGTAAATTTAACTCTGGCTAAGTTTATGATGTTCAAAAAGAGTTTTATAGAATATGAGTAGTCTTTAAAATTAGCCACTAAGATTACCATTTATTGCTCTTCTCATCATTTGTTTATGGCTTATATCATCATTTGTTAGGAATCCCTAAAATTTTAAAAGAAACTGTGTAGTTAAAGTCTTAACTCTTCACTCTGCTTCTTTACAAAAAGACTTTGCAACTTCTCATTAATAAGGTTTCTATAAACTCTGAAATGTACATATTTAGTAGTATATATCTGATACCATAAATCTTAAATATTTTGTAGAAAAGTTTATACCTGCGAAACAGTCCTAATTTTGGCATATATAAACAAATTCCCAACATTAAACATATTTAAAACATTAAAAATTTTAACAAACATTAACACTTGCTGCAGTGTTCATTATGACAGGTGCCTTGAATAGAATAATTGAATTCCTCCTCCTACAAATCTCTTGAACAACAAATATCTGGAATTATTTTGTTTTTGACATATCAATTTAGACTTTACACTTATATGTGTGTTTATGTAAGAAATATTTGGTTCTAAAATTTCATGACAATTGTTTTCAACTTACTTTTTGTTGAATTGTCTAGTTTAATAAAATCAATTACACTTTTTATATAAAAATGTTCTGTGCTCAATTCAGCATCACATACACTAACATTGGAATGATTCAGAGAAGATTATCATGGCCCCTGCACTGGGATAACTTGCAAATTCCTGGATCAATCCATATTTTTACAACAACAGATGCTGGAGGACATGTGCCCACCCTGGAATCGTACGGCATTGTCGGTGGGAGTGTAAACTGTTCAACAACTTGGGAAAGCAGTCTGGAGGTTCCTCAAAAGACTACATAAAGATCCTGTATGACCCAACAATACTATTTTTGGGGATTTAACCAAATGATCACAAACAACAACATACTAATACTACCAGCACAACTATGTTTATTGCCGCATTATTCATTATAGCTAAGATATGGAATCAACCCAGATGCCCCTCAGTAGATGAATGGATCAAGAAAATGTGTTATATATACACAATGGAATTCTATGCCTCCATCAGTAAGAATGACATCGCCCATTTTGTTAGGAAATGGAAAGACTTGGAAAAAAAAACTTTATTAAGTGAAGTAAGCCAAGTCCAAAGAAACATAGGTCCCATGGTTTCCCTTATTTTCAATAATGAATATATGTCTGGGATAAGCAGAAAAGGTCAAAATCTATGTGCATACGAAGAGATAAGATGATTAAGGGAAATGAACACCAAGATAAGGACACAAGTGGTTTTTTTGTTTGTTTGTGTGTTTCTTGCTATTGTTTCTAACGTACTTATAATGTGCTATATGATTTTTTGGTTTCTTTATATGTTCCTCCTCCACGCTATAACCCCTGTTTTCATTGTATTTGAAGTTGATTCCCCTACATCTTGTATGTACGCTTCTCTAATTTGGGGAGGGGAAGGGGAAAAATGCTCAAATAAGGATACAGTTTGACCCATTGTAACAAGGAGATATGCACAAGACACTATGTTGAAAAATGAACTTTAAAATTTAGGTGGGGAGAAAAGGGGAGGGGAGCATAATTCTGGATGTGGGAGGGAAGGGATGGTAGGGGAAATATAAAGGAGGACATAACAATGCTTATTAGGTAATGTACGAATTACCTTGCTCATGTAAATATAACCCCAATATTCAATATGAATATTGAATTGAGACAGTAAGAGAATGGAGCAAATATGAATAAATGTGCATGTACGAGTTACCTCATGCATGCCCCCACACACATATGCATGTGTGTTGGCGTTCTCAGAGTTTGAAATCAGGGTTTCAAGGTCTTGCTAGGCCTTTCCTCTCTAGATTGTTGAGCTACAATATGAGCTACATCTCCATTGCTGGCTCTTTGCTAGCTCATTAAAAAATTTGAAAAATAATTTCATGATTTTTTTGCCCTGATTGGCTTCCAATTGTTATCCAGAGATCTCAGGCTCCTGAGTAAATATCCCGAGTAGATAGGATTACAGGTGTGACCAACCAATACAAGGCTTTCAGAATAATTTTAAAAAATGAAGAAAATTTACTTCATGGGGATCTGTTTTATCATCTCCTACTTTGAAAGCATTTAGGAGTGATTATCGGTGAATTTATTTCTTTTTTGGATTCTTAAAAGACAGTAATGGATGATATTTAAAATTTTCAGTACTTTTTAAAAAGGATAATGGAACCGTGAGACAGAAGAAATTTGCCTCTATTTGGACCTCAATTTATCGGCTCAGCTCTGTGCATGATAACCCAATGTCACCAACACAGTCTGTGTTGAAGACAAAATGTGACAGAAAACAATCACCATGGGCAATATTTTGTATGCTATTATTTCTTGGACAATATGACTATTGAATTGAGAGTAAGAAAGTGTAGAGATTTTACCTACCTTTTTTGTATTGCTGAAAGACCTTTGGAAACTGACTCATTTCCTTCCTCACCGTGTGTCTTTGGGCCATGCACTTACTGCCTTTAATTACAATTTTTCTCAACACTAATATGGTAATAACATTAGTTTTATAACAAATGTTATCTTAAGAATTTAGAAACAATAAACTCGTGAAATACTTAAAATAAACTTCTATGAATGAGCTTTGAGTTGAGCCAAGAGATTTTCAAATACTAAATAGAATACAACAAATATTAGAGAAACCATTACATGCAGTGAGCAACCAGAAGTAATGTTATCTATTGACCATACTCTGCTTCCAAGGAAGACAGGTGGATAAATTCTCATGCTGTAAATCAAACTGGTTATCTTATATTTTGGTAGTGTAAAAATATCAGGGAGAGAATCATCAAGGAATGTTGTAGACTGAGCTGAAGACCATATGAAGATGTGCAAAACTGATAAAACATAAAAGTATCTGAACAGTATATTGTGTTTTACATCATTTAAGTTACATCGTAAAGATAAGGAAGACCGAGAAGAATGAAGTGTCTTTTTGATATTCTATCATATGTCCTTATAAAGATGAACTCTTTCCTCGTTCATGTAGAGGCATCATAAGATGAGAGGAACTGTATTTTTGTTTGCTTTTTTCCATTTATTCTTCATTTTGAAATCTGAACTACATGAGATAGAAGGAAACCAAAGGAAATTATTCACACAGGTTTAGAGAGAACAATCAACGTAAAATAAATAAAACACATATAGCCTTGTAAAAGGTCTACCTAAATTGATTTATAAAGTCTCAAGCATAAACAGAAAATAATTTAAGCAGTATCATGTTATTGAAATTGAAAAATGTTAGGAATTTAATTTTTTTCCTTTCTACTACCTTGAATTAATTATTGACTTTGTATAGAGAGATTAAAGATGAGATTAACAAGAAACTTGATTAAAAATGGACAAAAGTTCTGAATAGACATGTTTTCCAAAAAGCCCTGAATATCGCAAGTCGATTTACAAAGTTGTGTTTAATAAAACTTCTATGCTGGCTTAATGCTTTGTGAACAGAAGTCATTAGAGAAATGCAATTTAAAATTATGATGATACAACTTCATAACTATTATAACTCTTATCAAAAAAAAAAACAAAAACGAAGGAACCAGATTTGGTGGTAAAGGCTTGTAATTACAAGCATTTAGGAGTTTGGAGTAAAAGGATTTGAGTCTAAGTCCAGTCTTGGCTATTGCACACAGTGAAAACCTTCCCTTTAAAAAACTCAAAATATAATAATGTTGTCTGGTGAGAGTGTGGAGAAAAGGAAATTTTCTACACTTGTGGTCAAAATACAGGTTAGAATTCTCCTTGTAGAAAGTAGTATGCCGTTTTCTAAAGAAAAGTTGAAATATCATCTGACCCACCAATCATGTGATTATTTCTCTCTGGGTAACTCATAAACATATCTGTAGTTCATTGTTATTCACATTATTCACAAAAACAGCCAAGATATAAATCGAAGTTCAGTGTTCAACTACAGATTAATAAAGCAACTGTGTGCATGCACAAATATATTTTTCTGTTTCATCCTTAAAATAGCAAGAGACTTCTCCCATTAGCCAAAACTTATAATGACCTCAAAGATCTATTCTATATGAGGAAAAATGTTGTCTTCTGATTTTTGTACACACACACACACACACACACACACACACAAACCAACCTCAAACATTAAGGGAGAATTTTTTTTTAAGTGAAGCAAAGTGGAATTTGTGAGGCATTTAGTTCACAATGTAGAAGATAGTAGATATACATGATGATGAATAATACAGTTGTAAAGTATGACATGAGGATATAGGGGACAACACTAGTTTTACATAGGAATGAAGCTAAGTAAGTAGGAGTTGTTCTTCCTAGTAGGGTTTGCTCTTTTAGATGTTCTTTCTTCAGTAAAGGATAAGAAGAACATTTTTAAAAATATATCTGCCTATTTGCAGAAATAATAACAAACAATATAGCAATAATGTTGGATGCTCAACATAGAATAAAATGTCAAATTAAAATACATGAGATTATCCTTGATGTTAACTAATTAATACAAATATGGAAAACCATGGGACTTATGTTTCGTTAAGTCTCGCTTATTTCACTTAATATGATTTTCCCCAAGAACTTCCATTTCATTGCAAATGAGGTGGTATCAGTTTTCTGATGAAAGCATAGTATTCATGTGTGCGTGTGTGCATCTCATTTTCTTGATCCATTTATCTACTGAGGGGCATCTGGGTTGATTCCATATCTTACCTATAGTAAATAATACTGTGATAAACATAATTGTTCTGGTAGCTTTAGTGTGGCCTTGTTTGTGGTCACCTGGTTAAAAATGGGATTAGTGGGTAATAGGGGAGCATTATTGTGTATATAAAGAATAAATTTAGTAGATGAGCAGAATAGCTCTATAACTATATACATTTGACCATATAAGGTGATTCTAAGTGAAATGAATTCCAAGATATGTTCTTTGTTTTTATTGTTCTTAATATACTATGTGATTCTTTTTCATCCTTTTGTGTTTTCCCCAACTATGGTTTATACCCTGTAGCCACTGTATTGGATTTTTATACCCTGGGTATTGTAAATATGTTTATCTGAACTAGGGAAGGAAAAGGGAAAAATGGTGAGACAAAGGACAAAGGAGTAACCTATGCAACAGTGAAATACACAAGACAACATGTTGGAAGTAAACTTGGAGGGGCCGTTTGGAGGGAAGAAGGAGAAAAATGGGTGAAGGGGTAACAAGTTAGAAAAGAAATGAACCCATTACCTTATTTATGTAACTATAACCCTTCTGTAAACTAAATTGACACTAAAATTTCAGTAAAATATAGGATATGGTACTGGGGAAAATACTGTACTGTACAAAGATTAGAACAGCTGTGGAGAGCAGTAATTTTAATTTAACATAGCAAGTAATAAACTAGCATACAGATTTTCAGCCTCATATCAGTCATTAAAAAGGGAAAACAAAATACACAATCAGCAAACCAATAGAGATAAAATAGAAAACTAAACAATTAAGACAAAACTTGGACCAAAAATAACAAATGACACAATTAGGAAACCAATAACAAGCTGGTAAGTTTAAAAATATTACCCATAATTTTATTAAATGTTGTTTACATCACAATTTGTTAGAACTATGGTTAAAATCACAGTTTAGTACTATATCATTTTAATAATAGATTACTTATTATTGATTTCTTAATGTATATTTAATATATAATTTTACTTTTAGCTGCTACAAAAAAGAAGAAAGTGAAACTAGTTTCAATAATATATTTCATGCATAGTGAAATTGACAAACATTAGAATATAAACAAATAATGTATCATTACTGCTTTAATTCTGGGAATTATTGTAATAATTCAAAGTGCATTCTACACTTAGCACTCATCTTAACATCAAATAATAAGTTATTGCACATGACTCGGTATCAGGTGGAAAGGTTCAGCACTGTGGGAAAATTTACACCACACAGTACATGAGGGTATGATTCCTCTCATCTAATTTAAATTATGGAAATTTGATTTCTACATGCATGTTAAATTCCTGTGTAGGTGACATCTATAAAATTACATACAATTATGTACAAGAGGAGTATTTCAGATGACACATAAAAGTCATATTCATTAGTTAAATTTTTATTATTCTGTACCAAATAAATATTTATAAAGAGACTGAATTTCTGAGTAGATGGTGTATGTGTGCCAGATTACACGTATTGAGGCTTACTTTATATTTCTAACATTGTTTCTACAATTGAATTTAATTTTCCATAATGGGTTAAGTATATTATATTGGATATATGAAAGTAAACTGAATGTTTATTCCATTGATCCTTTGCCAGTTGTCTAATCCCAATATAAATTATCCATGTGTTGGAAGTAATGAAAATAACAATGGATATAAGCAAGATAAATCATTATGTAGTAGACAATTATTTTCACCTTTATTTTGATAGTTGGTCCTCTTTTACACAACAGAATATTCTTGGGGAAATGTGCTCCAGGCTGACCACAACTGTAGAATATTATGGTTTGATTTATCATAAGATAAGGAAGGAAGGGGAACCTTCCTTCCAAAAGTCTGCTCCAAGGGATGTGATCAGTTTTATGGTGGAGACTTGGAAATGAACATTTTTCACAGTCAACCCTGAAAAGCCAATTTGATAGACCATTTCTGTATGTGGTTATATAGAAGTATTTATGGCTTTGCAAGTATGCCAGATTCCCTCGTTTTGAGAAAATTAAAACAGGAATTCAGTCAGCTGTTCTTTGTATCTTTAGGAGAAAAACCCATTGAATATAGGTCAAGGGATCACTGGGGCCCAAAGAAGCTAATACTTTGAATAGTAATCCTAGACCTCTAAAAGAAAACAAATAAAGAAAACAAACAAAAAACTCCAGTAAGCACAGCTAGTCAGGGCTGCTATCACAGATGACATGAAGTCAGGCAAGAAATAGAAGCTGAGAGTCATTTAGCTAATAACTAATAAAATTTTTTATGAGGCAGACTGCAATGAGACTCCAGAGAGAGGGTCATAAAGACTGATGAGAGAGACTGAAAATGGTCATATGAAGATTGGAAAGTAGAATTTCTTCTAGAACTAATAAATCTTATAAAGCTTGTGTATGAAAGAACAAGACAGCAGACCAAATTCCAGAAATGCACAATTTCTTAGATGTCAGCTTAGTGAATTATCAATGGAAATCTTTGAAATCTTAAATATTTGACTACATGTGGAAAAGGACAACTGCTGAAGAGAAAGAAAATGTCATCAATCTGTTAGGAGGTCCAATATCACATTAGGAAGTAATCAAGCAAAGATTTGTAATAAAAAGAGAAAAAAAATTATTCCAAATGAGGGATTCATTTGTTTTGTGTAATAGTTCTTGATGTAGGTGCTAGCAATTTAACATACAATTGATCTAGTCCCACAGCTGAGTTCATATTGACTGCAGTAATCCTACATGAAGGAAAAGAGAAAATTTACAAATGTCTGATGAAATGAGTTGAGGTTGAAGTATCCTAATAGTGATATCTGAGGTTTAGACAAAGGTGAAGAGGTGGATTTTCTTTTCTAAAAATACCCCATTTTCAGCCTGGTGCCAGTGGATCACAGCTGTAATCCTAGCTACTCAGGAAGCTGAGATTTGAGAACTGCGGTCTAAAGACAGCCTGGGCAGGAAAGTCCCTGAGACTTGTGTCTCCATATAACAATCAGAAAATCAGAAGTGGCACTGTGGCTCAAGAGGTAGAGCACTCACCTTGAGTTGAAGAGCTCAGGGACAGTGCCCAAGCCCAGACTTCAAGCCCCTTGACCAACAACAAAAAACCTCCCTTTTCTTGGACTACCTACATCTTTTCCTAACATTCAACAAAGAAGCCATTTTATAACCCACTACATTTAATTCCTATCCTAGCTACTGCAAGTAGAATGATTTGGTATCTTATGTCAAAAGGTTCTTATTTGTGGAAACAAACCCAGCAGTGGTAACTTTTTACCATTCCTTGAACTCTGGGCCTCGGCCCTGAACATGGTTATGCTAGTAGCTTTCATGTGAGCTTGTTTGTTATTTATTGGATTACTGCCCATGAAGGAATTACTGGGTCTTAAGGGAAATCTATATTTAGTCTTTTTAGAAAACTCCGTACTGTATTCCACAGTGGTTGAGCAAATTTAATTTCCCTTTAACAGTGTAATAGAGTTCCCAATTGGCTACATCCATGCCAGCATTTGCTATTGTTTGTTTTCTTGATAATGGCCATTCCAACTGGGACTAGTTAGAATCTGTCTTGTTTAATTGTAGATTTGTGGGTATCTTCTAGCTATCATAAATGAATGAATCCATGAAACCTATATTGATCTGAGTCTGCATTTCGTTCTCTATGCTCTTAGTATAATTTTCCCAAGCATTTCATTTTCCTAAAGACTGGTGAAAAGTCTGGGTGAATAGAATTTCAGTGTGTGTGTGTGTGTGTGTGTGTGTGTGTGTGTGTGTGTGTGTGTGTGTGTGTGTGTGTGTGTGTGTGTGTGTGTGTGTAAGATGACTAAAGGCCCATGAGTTCACTTGAAAGCCTTCTGTTTCGTCTGTAATTTTGTAATTCCATATTAAATTTGGATTGCTTTCTCTACTACATTGAATAATATTGTTGGGATTTTGATGAGTATTGCATTGTCAATTGCTTGGGGGCAGTATTGCGGTTTCATCATGTTAATTCTGCCAACCAGAAACATTAAAAGCTTTTACATTTGTTTGAAACTCCTTCAATTCCCCTTTTTATATTTTTAAAGTTTTCAGAGAAGAGGTCTTTCACATTTTTAGTTAAAGTAATTACTTTCTAGTTTTGTTGTTGTTGTTGTTGTTTTGTTTAGATTTGATTTAATTTTGAGGCTTATACATATGAGGTTGTTTTTTAGATTTCAGCACAGATCTTTCCATTGTTGGTAACACAGAAAAACTACTGATTCTTGTGTGTTTTATACCCTGCTACATTGCTGAAATTTAGCATCACCTTTACTACTTGAGGGAGGAAGCTATAGGGTCCTTTAAATGCAGAATCATTTCATCTGTAAAAAGGGATAATTTTACTTCTTTCCTATTTGCATCCCATTTATGTTTTTCTCTTGCATATTGCTCTTGCTAGAAAGTCCACTACCATATTGAAGTGTAGTAGAGAGAATGGACATCCTTTTGTCATTCCTGATTTTAATGTCTTCATGCTTCCACCGATAGGTAAATGCTAATTATCTGTCATATACATGCTCTGTATTATATTGAGGAATGTTCCATGTATTCCTAGCTTCTAAGTCCTTTTAATCATAAAGTGGTATTGGAGCTTGTTCAAAGCTATTTCTACATCCCTATAGACAATCATGTGTTTCTTGTCCCTTCTTCTGCTGATGGTTTGTATGATGTTTATTGACAAGAATATTGAATCCTAATGTATCCTAGGATGAATTTTATTTGATTATAAAATATGACTTTTTTGTTAGCTGCTGAAATTGGTTGGTGAGAATATTATTGAGAAGTTCTTCATCATTGCTTGTCAAACAGTTCGGTTCATAGTTCTCCTTCTTTGGTGAGTCCCTATGTTATTTGGGGAAGAGTCTAATTCTAGCTTCATAGAATGTGTTTGATAATTTCATTTCCCTTTCTATTCCATTGAAGAGTTAGATCTGAGTGCTGTAAGTTCTTTGCAGGCCTTAATTTCATGATAAATTCATTGAGTCCTAGATTTTTCTGGAATGGGAAGTGATTTATTGACATTTCATTTTCATTTCTTCTTATGTGTCACTTCTTGGTTCAGATTGAGTATAGAAAAGCATCAATTTTTCCAGGATTCTTCAGGTGATAGGCATAAGGTTTTCAATGTTCTGTCTTATAACCTTCTCAATTTTGCTTATATCTGTTGTTTTGTCTCATTTTCGTCTCTAATTTTCTCTATTTGGATGAGTTCTTTTATTGTTTTGGGTATTTTTTATGAAGGTGAGATACAGAAGGGTGGGTTACAGTTACATAAGTAATTACTGCATTTTTAACAGTGTTACCCCTTCCCCATATTTTCCTGCTTCCCCCAACCCTGACACCCCACTCCCACAAAGTTGTAAAGTTAATTTCTAACATAGTGTCTAGTGAATATCATCGTTGCTTTGGTTAATCTTTGCCCCACGATTTCTGTGATTTCCCTTCCCTTCCCCAAATCAGATTAACATGTGTAAAACAAAGGGTAAAGAAATCAAAATCAGTGACTCAAGGGAATAAACCAAAGGGTAAAAAAATACTTAGAAATAGCTAAAAACAGTTCACTATACAATCATCTTTTATCCATTTCTTGGAGCTCATTTCCAAATGAGTGAAAACATGTAGCCTATGATTTTTTGTGTCTGGATTATTTGACTTGTATGTTTCCAAATGATTCCATTTCCTTACAAATGGGGCAATATCATTCATTCTGATGGAAGCACAGAGTTTTGTTGCGAATATCTATGACATTTTCTTGATCCATCATTGCTGGGTCGTAGGGGAGCTCTATTGACGAACCTCTATATTTCTTTACAATGTATTTGAACAAGTTTACATTTCCACCAATAGTGCAGTAATGGTCCATTTTGGCCACATTCCCCACCAGCCCAGTATCTGTTATTATTAGTTTTCTTCATAATGGTAATTCTAACTGGGGTGAGGTGGAATCTCAATGTTGCTTTGATTTGCATTTCTTTTATGGACTGAAATGTTGCATATTTCTTCATGTGTCTATTGGTAATTCATATTTCTTCTTCAGAGAGGTATCTCTTTAAATCTTAAGCCCACTTATATTATAAGGGTTGTAGTTTCTTTGAGGATTTGTTTTTTGGGGGCAGCGTGAACTTTTGAGTCTCTAAGAATATTTGAGATATGAGGCCATTGTGTGTTGCAGAGCAACTAAAGTTCTTCTCCCAATCTGTATGCTTTCTATTTATCTTTCTATCTACATAAGGTCTCTTTTTAGTCAGCTTTGGTAAGGGTCTGTCAAGTCTGTTAATTTATTGAAAGAACCAGCTCTGTTTTGTTGGTCTTTGTCTTTAGTTATTTCTGATTTAATTTTTTCATTTATTTCTGTCTACTTGGTTTTGGACTTGTTCCTCTTTTCAAGGAGCTTGAGGTACATAACTAAGATACTGATTTGAGATTTCCCCAATTGCTTGATGTAGGCATTTAAAGTTTTACATTTTCCTCTAAGTACTGCATTTAATATGTCCTAGGGGAGCTAGTATTTTGTGTGTTCATTTTTGTTAAATTCCAGAAACTTTCAGATTTCCATTCTAATCTCTTCAGTGCCTCACTGGTCATACAGCAATGTGTTGTTCACTTTTCATGGGTTTGACTTTTTTTTTGCTTTAGCTGTTCAATTCTAGTTTTATTCTGTTGTGGTCTGACAAGATATGAGAATTCAGTTAATTTTTCTTTCAACTTGGACAGAATTTCTGTGTGACATAGGATAGGTTCTATTTTGGAGAAGCTTCCATGACCTGCTGTGAAGAATGTATAAACTGATACTGAATGTATATTCTGTAGATGTCTATTAGGGCTAGGTGGTCAATGTAGTTATTTAGGTCTTCAGTTTCTTGGTTGAGTTTTTCCAGTTTAACCAATTCATGGATGACAATGGGTTGAGATGTGTTTTTAGGTTATGTAATATTTGGTTGATGATGTGGCATGGTCCAGGATTCATGGCATTGATATTTAGACAGGTTATATCCTCCTAATTGATGTTGCCTTTATCAAAATATAATGTCTCTTCCTACTAATTTTAATTTGAATTCTATTTTATCTTATGTTAGTAATTCTACTGTGGCCTGTTTATGTTGTCCATTTGCTTGAAATTTTTCCTTCCAGCCTTTCAGTTTGAGTATGTTTGTTTTGTCAATAACATGTATCTCTTGTGGACAATGGATGGACGTGTCTTGTTTTTTGATACTACTATCTAATCTATGTTTTCTAATTGGAACTTTCAGTCCATTCATATTGAAAGTTGAGACTGTGAAATATCTAATAATTCCTGCTATGTTATACACCTACTGTTAAGAGCTGTGCCTCATCTACTCTTAATATATTTACCTTGTTCTCTGGTAGGGAGCATTTTATATAACCAGTTCCTGTTCTTCTCGTCCTTCTTTATGTAGGAACTGTCCTGAATTTCTTACCTTCCAGGACTGTGAACTTCCCCTTTCTCCACAGTGCACCAGAGTTACTCAGACTCCGAGTTCAAACCCGAGGCCTGGCAGAAATAAAGGGCACACATTCCAATCCAGGGAGCTTCATTAGTCCTTTTAAGATTTTTAGGTTTTTCTTATTTATTTATTTATCTTTTTTTGCCAATCACATGGCTTGAACTCAGGTCGTGGCAACTCTGCCTCAGCTAACATCACCATAGGCTGGAATGGTGCAGCCTCTGGACCCACAGTCCATCCTGGGATCCTAAGCCTCAGGGGATGACAGGAAAACAAAATGAAAATGGCATCAAAAAAAGCTGTGAACTGCGGATGGTTAGTGGTTTCTCGGGTTTCCTTTCCTTTTGTGGTGACCATCCCCAGCCCAAATGGCAAGGCTGCAACCTGTAGATCACCTGGCATTGCTGAAGGTTGGAGGGCTGACATCAAAACCATAGGCCAACCTGGACACTTAGGCCCTGAGTTTGAATCCCGGTTATCCCTCTTACAAAGGGCTGGAGAGCCTACGAAATTATTGCCTGTCCCTAGGAACACCAGAGGAATGTGATCTATGTCATGGTTGGATGAGTAGTTCATCAATCAGTTTAGCATAAAATTAGACCCAATAATCACAGGACACATGTTGACTTTAATTCATAGTTTATTATGCATTAAAAGAACACTATTGATTAAATGGAGTCCTCACTAAAGAGCTGAGACTCCATAGGAATGTAGTATATGTCATTGAATACCAGATAGACATTTCTGACAGTATCTAAATATCTAAATTTATTTGTATACCATCATCTGCATAGAAAGTTATTGCTATGTTTGCCAAACCTAGGGCTTGATCCCAGGTACTGGGATCCACTTGGCAGTTGAATGGGCTAATGGCTCCGTGATAACACTCACCCATTCATGAATTGTGCCTCATTGGCCCTTAGTTTAGGTCCCATCATTGCCAAAAATTTCTTCCTAGTGTAAGATTCCATGTGTGACACCTGTTTTCTTTTTCTGTGCGAGTACTAGGTGTCAGGTATGATGTACATCATATATCTGCAAAGCTACATGCTATGGAATAGATTGGAATAAATATAATAAATGATATAGGTGCACTGATAGTCCAGAAATAAATGCTAAACCAATCAATAATAAAATATAATGAATCACTCCAACAAACACCATATAGACTGAATATGTAGATGTAAGTATAAATCATATATTTAAAATGTCTATAAATGTTACGTCTTTCAGGCTGGTGCTTGAATTCAAGTCTAGGGAAGAGTTGCGAAGTTAATGTATGATTCACATAGGAAATGATAGGCAAGACCTTTGGCACAACCATAATTTTTAATTAAGACTTAATGAAGTGTGACAATACTTACATTCAGGAAATTGAGGCATTGGGAAAGATCCAAGAATCAGTACTCACATGGTAGATAGGATTCTAACACAACTTGCCACATCTCTTTTCTTATACAATTAGGTATTTATTAGCACACAAGTCCCAGCTTATGAATGGATGAATATGGTGCACCAGCCCCACCCCAAGGCTGAATCTCAGGTTATGGGAATGGCCTAGCACCTTAGAGCTCACAGGCTGGTGTGCTCATCTTGATCCATTCACCAGTTTTGCCTGCTAGGCCCTGAGTTCAAATCCCAGTACTGCCAAAAGATTCATCCTTATGTGAGAAGCCCATCAATCCACTAGTTTTCCTGTCCTGTGAAGTCCTGAGCCTCAGCGAAGATGGAGAATGCTATATAGGCAACTCTATAGCCATGGGAATAGGTTGTCATCCATGGCAGCACAGATATACCTGTCACCATACTCAATAAAATACACAAAGTCGCAGTATCAGCTCCCGAGCCTGTGCTGCGGCCCTGGCCGGTCAGTGTAGGAACCTTCTCAATAAATTTGCTTCTTTACTGACAAAAAATACATCCATGAATAAGACTCAAAATAAAAAATAACTACATTTAATGGAAAATGGATACCACAACTGTATGTAAACAGAGATCTTATGTTTAAAATAGGTGGGCTTGTTATTTTGTTCAGTGCTGGGGCTTCAAATCAGGCCTTAGACCAGGCCAGACATTCTAGTCTTCAAGGATGTTGAGCTTCCCCTTCCCCCACAGTGCAATGGGGTTAAACAGACGTGAGTTCAAATGACAGCCCTTACAAAAGTTTCATCCTGATGTCAGAAACCAGTTGTTGCACCTGTTTTCCTCTAGTGTGGAAATCCTGGGTCTCAGATAGGATGGAGAATGAATGCATACACAACCCTATAACAATGGGAACAGGTCATCATCCATGTCACCACAGTTACACCTGTCACCATACTTAGTAAAATACACAATACCTCCATGAATTAGACACAAAATAAGGAGAAGGAGAGCACTGAATGCAAGATAGTGTCCACACATGAATGTCAATATAGATCCTATATTTCAAGGATGAATCTATTTCTATCCTGTCCCTACCTGGGGCTCGATATCAGGTCCTTGGAACAGCCTAGCTCCTCAGTTGCTCACAGGCTGTGACCTCTCATTGACCCTTTCACAAATTGACATGCTAGGTTCTGAGTTCAATCCTAGCCGTACCGTAACATGAATCCTGATGTGAGAAGCCCATCAATCCATCTGCTTTCCTGTCCTGTGAATGTCCTGGGTCTCAGCTAGAATGAAGAAGGCATAGGCAACTCCATGGACATGGGAATTGTTACCATTCATGTCAGCACATTTATATCTGTCATCATACTCAATAACATGCAAAATGCATCCCTGACTAAGACACACACTGAAAGCATGATACATTCTACACATGTACGTAAACAGAAATCCTATGTGTAAAATTGGTGGGCATATGATTTTTGCCAGTGTTGGGGCTTCAATTCCGGCCCTGGGACCAGGCCTGACCTTGTAGTCTTCTTGGATGGTGAACTGCCCCTTCCCCCACAGTGCAACACAGTTGACCTGAGCTGAATTCAAATCCCTGCTCTGGCAGTAAAATAGCACAAATTCTGAACTAGGGTGCTACATTCATAATTTTTTAATTTTTTTCCATACCCAGGGCTTTAACTCAAGTAGAGACAATTCTGTCTCACCTCCGATCATCCTAGGCTGCAGACTCTGGACCCACAGAGCATCCTCGAATCCTAGGACCCCAGGGCTTAAAGGAAAACAACAACAACAACAAAATGACCATGAGAGGAAAAACGCAGCAGGGAGTTCCATCTAATGTTTTTGGTTTATTTTCCTTTGCATGGTGACGTTGCTGGGTCTGAACCTGGCGGCCTGAAGATTGAAAGTGACTTGGCATGGCTGAAGGCCTGCTGGATATCGGAAGAGCCCCAGGCCAACCAGGAAACTGAGGTCCCAATTTTGAATCCCGGTCCACCCCCCTACATTGAGGGAATGACGGGACATCCTGAGACATGCGTTTCAGGACCCAGTAAGAGTCATGGAATGCTATTGATCTCATCCTTGAATGAGTAGTTCCTGCAGGATGCAAGTAGGAAATGATAGGCAAGACTCATGGAGTATCGATTATTTTTCATGAAGAGTTGATGAAGCATGACCATAATCATCACAGTCATGAAATGGAAGCATAGGGGAAGATCCAAAAATCAGTAGTCACAGGGTAGATTGGATTTCATCACAGGTCGCCATCTCTCCTACTCTGTTGAAATTTGTGCTTATTATCATAATATCTTGAGCTTATAAATGGATGACTATTGTGCTCTCCAGGACCCTGGCCCCTGGGCTCAATCTCAGGTCTAGGACCAGCCTAGCTCCTTAGTGGCTCACAGGCTCTTGTGCTCATGTGGACCCATTCGCCTATTGGGAATGCTTGGCCCTGAGTTCTGATCCTAGCAGTGCCAAAAGATCCATCCTAATGTCAGAAGCCAGTGGTTACATCTATTTTCCTTTCCTGTGGGAGGCCTTAGTCTCAGCTAGGATGGAGAATGCATGGGTCACCCTATGCTCCTGAGAATAGGTTGTAATCCATGTCAACCCAGTTATATCTGTCATCATATACTCAAGAAAATACACAATACATCCATGAATAGCATACAAAATAGAGAGGAACACTACACTCATTGCACAAGAGTCCACACATGGATATGAATGGATATCCCATGTTTCAGTGATGCCTTGAGGACTATTGTGGCCTCCCTAGGGCTAGATCTCAGTTCTTGGGAAGGGGCCAGCTCCATAGTGGCTCAAATGCTGGTGTGTTCACATGGGCCAATTGGGAAGTTGGGCCTCCTAGGCCCCCAGTTTGAACCCCAGCACTGCCAAAAATTTACCGTGATGTGAGAAACCAGTCATTGCACCTGTTCTTCTGTGCTGTGCAAGGTCTGGGTCTCAGCTAGAACGGAGAATGCATAGGCAACTGTATACTCATGGGAATAGGCTGTCATGCAGGTCACCATAGATATATCTGTCATCCTATACTCAGGAAAATACACAATACATTGTGAATAAGACACCACATAAAGACAATGACTACACCGAACCCAAGATGCTGCCCACCCATGTGTGAAAATAGAGATCCTCTGGTTTAATTATGAATTTATGACTATAAAGGCCCCCACCCAGGCTTGATTTCAGGTCCAGGGAACAACCTAGATGCTTAGTGGCTCACAGGCTGGTGTGGTCACCATGACCCATCCACCACTTGGGCCTGCTATGTCTTGACTTCAAATCCCAGCCCTACCAAAAGATTCATCCTTATGTAAGAAGCCAATCGTTGCACCTGTTTTCTTGTGCTGTGAAAGTCCTGGGTCTCAGCTAGCATGAAGAATACTATATAAGCAAGTCTATACTCATGGGAATCGGTTGCCATCCAGGGCAGCACAGATATACCTGTTACCATACTCAATAAAATACACAATGCATCCGTGAATAAGACTCAAAAAAAAAAAAAAAAACAATTACATTGAAGGCAAGATGCATACCACACCTATATGGAAGTAGAGACCCTATGTTTAAAAAAAGGTTGGCTTGTTATTTTATCCAGTGCTGGGGCTTCAAATCAGGCCTTAGACCAGGCCAGACATTCTAGTCTTCAAGGATGTTGAGATTCTCTTTCCCCCACAGTGCAATGGGGTTAAACAGACCTGAGTTCAAATGACAGCCCTTACTAAAAGTTTCATCATGATGTCAAAAACCAGTTGTTACACCTGTTTTCCTCTCGTGTGGAAATCCTGGGTCTCAGAAAGGATGGAGAATGAATGCATACACAACCCTATAACCATGAGAACAGGTCCTCATCCATGTCAGAACAGTTATACCTGTCACCACACTCAGGAAAATACACAATACCTCCATGAATTAGACACAAATTAAGGAGATGTGCACCGAACACAAGATGCTGTCCACACATGTATATCAATGTATATCCTATGTTTAAATTATGAATTTATGCTTATCCTGGTCCTCCCTGATGCTCAATGTCAGGTCTTGTGAATGGCCTAGCTCCTCAGTTGCTCACAGGCCAGTGTCTTCACCTTGACCCTTTTGCCAATTGGACCTTCTAGGTTCTGAGTTCAAATCCTAACAGTAACGAAACATGAATCTTGATGTGAGAAGCCACCTGTTTTCCTCTCCTGTGAAAGTGCTGGGTCTCATATAGGATGGAGAAGGCATAGGCAACTCTATAGACATGGGAATAGGTTGCCATCCATGTCAACACAGTTATATCTGTCATCATACTCAATAAAATACAAAATCCATCTCTGAATAAGACACACAATAAAATGAATAACTACACTGAAAGCATGATGCATTCCACACATGTATGTAAATAGAGATCCTATATGTAAAGTAGGTGGGCATATGATTTTTGCCAGTGCTGGGGCTTCAATTCAGGCCCTGTGACCAGGCCTGACCTTGTATTCTTCAAGGACGGTGAGCTTCCCCTTCCCCCACAGTGCAACAGAGCAACCCAGAACTGAGTTCAAATCCCAGCTCTGGCAGTAAAATGGAGTGAATTCTGAGCTAGGATTCTTCCTTTTTAATTTTTTTAACCAGACTCGGGGCTTGAACTCAAGTCGTGGAAACTCTGCCTCAGTTCCGATCATCCTAGGCGGCAGCCTCTGGACCTACAACCCATCCTCGGATCCTAGGACCCCAGAACCTGCAGGAAAAAAAAAAAAACCGCGAGGGGAAAAAAGTGGTGGGAAGTTCCACCTGGCGCTTTTATGTTCATTTTTTCTTTAGCATGGTGACCATATTGGGTTCGAAATCGGCAGCCTGCAGAGTGAAGGTGACTTGGAGTGGGTGAAGGTCTGCTGGCTCTCGGAGAAGCCCCAGGGAGACAGGATATCAGAGACCTCAAGGTCGAATCCTGGTCGTCCCCTTCCATTGTGGGAATGGCGGGAGATCCTGAGATACTCGTTTCCAGCACTTGGAAGGGTCGTGGAATTCAATCAATCTCATCTTTGAATGAGTACTTTCTTCAGGATGCAAGTAGGAAATGATAGGCAAGACTCATGAGGTATCGATTATTTTTCATGAAGAGTTGATGAAGCATGACCATAATCATCACAGTCATGAAATGGAGGCATCGGGAAAGATCCAAGAATCGATAGTCATGGGGTATATTGGATTCCATCACAGGTCACCATCTCTCCTACTGTATACAAATATGCATACTACCTTCAGCTTATGAATGGATGAGTATTGTGCTCTCCCCCTCCCATTCCTGGGGCTGGATCTCAGGTCCTGGGAACAGCTTAGCTCTTTATTTGCACACAACATGGTATCCTCACATTGACCCTTTCTCCTATTGGGTCTGCTAAGCTGTAAGTTCCAACCCCAACACTGCCAAAAGAGGAATGCAGATGTGAGAATCTAATCCGTCCACTTGTTTTTCTGCCCTGTGAAAGTTCTGGGTCTCAGCTAAGATGGAGAAGGCTTAAGCAATGCTATAGACATGTGAATAAGTTTCATCCCTGCCAGCACAATTATGTCTGTCATCATAAACAATAAAATACAAAATGCATCCCTGACTGAGACACACAATAAAAAGAATAACTATATTGAAATCATGATGCATTCAACACATGTATGTAAATAGAGATCCTATGTTTAAAACAGGTGGGCATATGATTTTTGCCAAACTTGGGAGCAGGCCTGACCTTGTAGTCTTCAATGATGGTGATCTTCCCCTTCACCCACAGTGCTATAGTGTTACCCATATCTGAGTTGGAATCCCAGCTGCGGCAGAAAAATGGTGCAAATTCTGAGCTAGGGTGGTTTATTATTTATTTTTTTATTTAATTTTATTATTTTTTGCCAACCAAGTAATTTGAATTCAGTTCATGGCAACTCTACCTCAGTTTCTATCACTTTAGGCTGGGTGGGATGCAATGGGTGAATAGCCGATCCTGTGATCCTAGGCCCTGAAGCCTTGCAGGTGAAAAACAAAAAACCCTCACAGAAAACTAGCCATGGGATGGATATTTTACATTTTCTTCTTTTGCATGGTGACCAACCTGTGTCTGAATGACACGGCTACAATAGTACTTCACTTTGCATTGGGCAAGACTAGCAGATTTCACGGAAGCCACAGGCCCATATGTCATCATAGGCCCTGATTTTGAATCCTGGTCCTGACACTTACATATGGGGGCATGTCCCAAGAGACTAGTTCCTATGCACGGGAATAATGATGGAATGTTTGGAATCTCATGATTGAATAAGTTTCTGCAGGCATCGGTCTAATCTAAAATGGGATGCAATGATCCTAGGATGTTGATTGATCTTAATGAATGGTTTATTAAGCATGAAAACCATACTATTCCTTCAATGGGGGCATAATAAATACCTAAGAGTTGGTAGGAATGTAGTTGATGTCATTGAATCCTAGGTAGATGTCTCTGGAATTCTATACAAATATATATTTATTGGCATACTGCCACCTGCCTATCAATGTATGTTTATTTTGTCTACCCCTGTGGCTCAATCTCAGGGTCTGGGAACTCCTGGCAGTTTCCTTGGCTAGAGGTTGCCGTGTTGACACATTCATTCATGAATTGGTTCTGCTAGTCCCTGAGTTCAGATTCCAGCACTGCAAAAAATTGGATTGTGGAATAAGAAACCAACTGTGACACCTGTTTTCCTTTTCTCTGAGAGTCCTGGGTGTCAAACATGATGGGGAACACTTGTACAAATTTAGATACTATGTGATGGGATGTCATCAATATAATAAATGTAATGCGTGTCATCACATTCAGTAAACTGTAAATAATTGAATAAAACAAAAATACAACCAATAACCACAACAAAAAGGATATGGACTGAACATCTATAGGTAAGTACAAATCCTATCTTTACAATGTATATAAATAGTATGTTTTCCAGGGCTGGAGCTTGAATTCAGGCCTAGGGAACAGGCCCGACGTTCTTTTCTTCAAATATGGTGAAGTTCCTCTTCATCCACAGTGCTACAGAGTTACCCAGACCCTGAGATCAAATCCAAAGCCTGATAGAATAAATGGCATGAATTGCAAGCCAGGGAGCTAATTATTCTTGTTTTGTTTTTGTTTTTGGGAAACTAGGTCTTGAACTCAGGTCATGGCAACTCTGCCTCAGCTTCCATCACCCTAGGCTGGGGTGCAGCCACTTGAGCCATAGCCGATCCTTCGATCCTAGACCTCCAGGCCTTGCGTGGGGAAAAATATGCACTGAAAAAAAGTGGAGGAGCCAGGCGCCGGTGGCTCACAACTGTAATCCAAGTTACATAGCAGGCTGAGATCTGAGGATCACTGTTCAAAGCCATCCCAGGCAGGAAAGTCCGTAAGAATCTTATCTCCAATAAACCAATAGAAACCTGGAAGTAGCGCTGTGACTCAAGCAGTAGAGTGCTCGACTTGAGCTGAAGAACACAGGGACAGTGCCCAGGCCCAGAGTTCAAGCCCTATGACCTACCAAAAAACAAGTGGCATGATTGCATTTTTACATTTTCTTCCTTTGCACCGTGACCATCTGGGTCTGAATGACATTGCTCCAAATGGTACTTCATCTTGCACTGCTGAAGTCTGGCGGCCTATTGGGGAAGCCATAGTCCCCGAACATAGGTCTAGAGATGGAATCCCAGTCATGCCACTTCCAGATGGCGGGAGATCCTAAGAGACTGGTTCCCATCCATAGGAATAACGATGGAACGTTATCAATGTCACAGTTGAATGAGCTGATCATGAATGCTACTCGTATAAAATTAGATATCATAATTTCAGTAGGCTGATTTTATTTAATATGAAACATTAAAAGAATACTATTTCTTACAGGGACGCAATAATTTCAGGACCCTGATTTACTTAATAGTTTATAAGGATGAAAACAATAACATTAATTACATGGAGGCATAATAAGTACTGAAGAATTGGTAGGAAGGTAGTCTATATAACTGAATAATGTGTAGACATCTCTGACACTCTATAAAGATGCATATTTATTAGCATACTACTATCTGGATGTCTCTCTGTTCTTATTTTGTCAACCTCTGGGGCTCGATCTCAGATCCTGGGAACTGCCTGTCAGCTCAATTTGCCCAAGGATGGTGTGCTTACATTCACCCATTCATGAATTGGGCCTTGTAGGCTGTGAGTTCAGATGCCAGCACTCCCAAACAATGAATCATGGAGTAAGAACTCATGGTGACACATGTTTTCCTTTTCTGTGAAAGTCCTGGGTGTCAGTAGTAAGTGGAATACATATGCAGACCTATATCCTATGTAATCAATGTATCATGTGCCATAATAGTCAATAAAAAAGTCAACACATGAATAAAACTAAAAATAAAATGAATAACTACACTGAACACAATATGGAGTCAACACATGTATGTAAATATAAATAATATATGTAAAATGTACATGAATAGGATGCTTTCTATTGCTGGGGATCGATTTCAGGCCTAAGGAACAGACTTGAATTTCTTGACTTCAAGGAGGTGAGCTTCCCATTCCCACACAGTGCAACAGAATTACCCAGACCATGAGTTCCAATCTCATTCCTGACAAAAATAAATGGCACCTTTCTACTCTGTGGCACCCAATTCTTAGGTATTTCATTATGCGTCCATTTAATGAATGTGATTCTTTAAATGCTTCATAAAGTGTTAGTTAAAATCAATCAGTGTCCTAGCAAATAATTGTGTATAATTTTATCCTAGAATCTTTCAAGAACTTCCCATTCAATCATGACATATATAACATTCCATTGGTATTCATATGGATAGGAATGAGTTTCTTAGGATTTCATGCCATTTGGAGGTGACAGGACCAGGATTCAAACTGTGGGCTCCAGTTCCCACCATTTCAACCCGAGTATAGGGAACACTCAGGTCTGTCCAAGAACATCAGCAAGACCAGTGATTAGGGAGGCACAAGTGGTGTTCAGGAGTCCTCCTTAATACTTACAAGGTTGTGATAGGAGGATCATGGTCAAAGTCACCCTAGGCAAGAAAGTCCTTGAGACCCATGTCCAACTTCAGTGCCAACAAAGCCAGAAGTATAGCCTTTTGGCTCAAGAGGTTGAGGGCTGGCCATGAGTAAAAGCATCTCAAGGACTGTGCCAGATCCTGAGTTCAAGGTCTGGAGCTGGCAACAAACAGACACACACAACTATTTGTGCAGCCATCCAGCTAAAGCAGGTCACCCTCTTGTCCCCAACTGTATTGGACAGAATTTCCTGGGAAAGGGACTTCTGTCATCTTGACTCTGCCCATTCTGCCTGCATCACAGGATTCTTGTCACACCCCCATTCTTTCATGGTTCTTTCTGACCAATGGGATACAAGAATAGCGGCCACACCCTTATTCCATGCTGCCTGATAGCACCAGGATTCTCTCTGTTGTTTGACACTACTACAAACAGTTGAGAAAGATTGAGGTGGCTAAGTGGTGAGCAAGAGACTCCAGGTGACTTTGTATTAGAGTAGGAAATTGATGTCCTTGTCTGTGAGTGGGAGAACAAAGGATTTCCCAGAGCCTGGGAACGTGGCCAGCCCATCTTTCCCATCCCAGTGCTCAGATGTCTGAAACAAGACTCCATGAGAGAGCTACTGGCAAGAAACTGCCCCCAGAACACCGCCAGAAGAATCCTCCTGAAAGACCTGCAACATTCAAGAAAACAAAGAACATGAAACAGGTAAGGATCCCCAATACAAACGCCACTGGGGAGCATGATTCAATGGAGGGTCCGGCCAAAGGTGATGCTCACCACGGGCCTTGCCTGCCTTTGGACACAGTCACAGCCACCAGTGCCCAGAGTGTCAATGGACCTGATACCACCAAGGATCCACAGAGGTGCTACCAACACGTGGTGCCCACCCTGGGCCCAAGCAAAGGAAGAAACCAGGAACTCTTTGCCAAGATCCAACCACTGAAGCAGGAAAAGACCGACCTGCAGGATCAATGGGAGAAAGAGAGGGAGAAGATAGCCCAGGTGCATGCAGTACCGAAAACGGAGCTAGAGATTCACAAGGCACCCATATACAGAGGTTGGTTTCGGCAGAAAGCAATTTACAATGGGCACCCGCCCGTGTGCAGCAGGCTGCCAATGACAGAGAAAGGGAGCAGGAATCTCTCACCAGCTGCCTGCAGGCTGCAAAACAGTGCGTGGCAGACCGTAGATGTCAGCTTCTGTGGTCACTGTTCACAGAATGAGACAGAAATGTTCTTCGAATAGCTGAATGCTGTGACATTTCAGCTCGAGAAAAAGACCAGAAGCTTCGATGACCTGGCACAAGTGAACTCAAAGTTGCAGGACAAGCTGGAAGTGCTCTGGACACAGTGGAACAACAGGAAGAACAGAATCTGCAAGTTCTAACAAGCACTGGTTGGGCGTGAGGTATTGAAGAGACTACTGGACAACGTGAGCTGGCTGGTGAGCACAGCGAATTTAGAGAGAGACACCTTCACAGAAGACCTGAGCCTTGAGAGGTCCACTTGGAAGGAGGAGGACATGGCGGCTGACCCAGCAGGTGAACCAACTGACAGAGGAGAAGGAGTGAGGGACAAGGCAGGTGTTCGACCTAGAGGATGAGCTGGGGGAACTCAGAAGGAAGCTGGCAGAGTCATGGCCCCCCATGGGACCATCTCAGACCCAGTGGCACTTGCAGGCCTAGGCCTTCTGTACGCAGATGGAGTTGAAAAACATGGAGAAATAACTTCACATTCAGGTCCAGGAAAACCAGAGGCTTCATCTCCATAATGCAGAGCAGCAGGAGCAACTGTGGAGACTGGAGGAGAAAGCTAAGGATTGGCAGGAGATCCACGCGATCCTATGATGCACATACGTGTGTGACAGACAGCTGGAGGAACAGCTGGCCCTGTTGCAGGACACTCTCCACAGGCTGAGAGATGAGGAGGAGCTCACCAGCATCCTGGACGCAGAGTGCAGAAACACCTGCGAGAACAGCTGGACCGCACAGAGGAGAAGATAGAGGAATGGAAAGAAGTTACTGAGAGAGAAAGCCAAGCATCTCAGGAGCAGCAGGAGCAGTCCCTGGCACAGCTGCAGGAGCTCAGAGCCACCTGTGATTGACACATCACCTCCAATGAGTGGCTGAGCTCTGAAAAGGAGGCCTTGCAGTAGCACCTAGAGAGGCAGACCCAATTCCTCGAGCAGCTGAAGCAAGTTCATGGCCCGACCAACTGGGGGGACCAAGTCGTGCCCCCCAAAATGGCAGGACACTCTCGAGTGCCTAAAAGCAACCATACCACAGGAGGAGAGGCTGCAGGCCCAGCTGAGCTTCTTGGCTTTCCTTACAGAAGGGGAAGTCAAAAACCCTGGATACGCAGGGGGAGGTGACTCCCCCCAACATGACCATCGCAGAGGATAGAGACATTCCCCAAACTGACAGGGATGTGCATTTGTGAGCACTCTTAGTGGCTGAAATCCACAGGGGGAGAAAGCTTGAGCCACCGGCCCTCCATCCCGTGAGCTGGCACCACAGCCTGTGTGGGGATGGGAAGCGGGACAGGTGGGCATCCGAGAAGAAAATCTACTTCATCCATGACCTGCCTGATGAGATTGACTTCCATATTCCAGAGGGTGATCTCCAACATAGCTGCAGCCAGCTGTCGGCACACATCACACTGTCGAGGAGTCCCTCGTGGCATGTAAAGAGCAGATGTTCATTCTGGATGAGCTGTGTCAGAAGAAACCTGAGCGTGTGTATCGGCTGTCCTAGGAGAAGATGGAGAAGAGGAGAGAGCTGCAGGAGCCGCTCTCACTCCTCACAGGGGAAGACACGGACAGTGGGCTCCAGATGCAGCGCAGGCTGAGCTTCCAGCCACCACCGCCGCTTCGGTCACCTCAGGCTCCAGGGTGGACGAAATGAGGGAGGAAGAGAAAGGTTTTGAAGAATTGTCACTTCAACTCAGTGGGGAAACTGCCAGAGGAGAGGTAGGGGTTTTCAACCCCATAGAGGACTCCCCCATAGAGCATGTCCTGCTGCAGATGCCCCACATCCAGAGCCACCCACAGCTCACGGGCTAGGGTGAGGAGTGCTCCTTCCCTTTCTTCTGTAGACTGATGTAGATGATGACTCTCTATGTGAAAACTGACTCTTCAAAACCTCAGCAGCCACCACAAGTAGGTGGCCAGGTAGCCGTCTCTCAGGCCTCCATCTGCTGGGTGATGGGAATGGTAAACTGCGGGTTGAGTAGGGCAAAGGCTGCCAGGAGGCGGCCCAAAGTCTAGGGACATTTAATGGCCTATTGTTGGCCAGGGAAGAGGCCCATGTTATGCTTATCACAAAGAATAAATTGTTTCCAAAGATATAAATTATTTTCAAGCCTCCAATAAAGATTTGTTCTTCCAGTCCTGGGGCTTGAACTCAGGTCCTGGCTACTGTCCTTGAGTTCTTTTTCTCATGGCCAGCAGTCTACCACTTGAGTCACAGGGCCACTTCTTGTTTTCTGATGGTTCATCGATGATAAGAGTCTCAAACACTTTCTTGCCCAGGCTGGCTTTGAACTGTGATTTTCCAGATCTCAGCTTCTAGAGTAGCTAAGATGACAGGCATGAGCCACCAGTGCCCAGAATGTGATACCTTTTGAAGGCATCTTGGTGAGTCTATAAAAGGAGCCCCAAAGGGCCTCGATAGATGTTGACCCAATCAAGGAGCTGTGATGGTGGAAGGATGGCCTTCTAGCCATTTTGTTCCCCAAAATTAAAGATGCCAGGTGGTGTTGGATGCATCAAACACCTAGGCCAACAGCCACCAGGCTCAGTGGAGAAAAGGTTGAGAATACCCAAAGATTTCAGTGTAGAAATCTCTAATTGTGTGTGTGTGTGTGTGTGTGTGTGTGTGTGTGTGTGTGTGTGTGTGTGTGTGTGTGTGTGTGTGTGTGTGTGTGTGTACCCAGGGCCTAGGCCCTATCCTTGAATTTTCTTGCTCAAGTCTAGTGCTCTGCCACTTGAACCACAGCCCTACTTGCTTTTCGATGGTTAATTGTAGGTAAGAGTCTCAAGGTCTTTCCTGTCCAGGAAAGAAGCATGTTGGGGCCCCAGGGAAACAAGAGTAAACACACTCATAGGTACAATTCCTATGGTGGGCGCCTCCTGCCCCCTGGTGGCCAGACGCGGAACATGTGGCCCCATGCCATTGTGGGGGACTATTTTCCTCTAGAGTTCAATTTGGGGAAGTGACCAGGGTCAAGCTGACTTTGCTCACCTTGAGTGCTGATTCCAGAGCAGATCTGTTCCACCCTAGGCAAAGAGAGCTCCAGGAAGCCTGGCTCCCAGGGGCACAAGGAAGTGAGAAGTCAGCTCCAGGCCGAGCAAAGAGCCTTTGTCCATGGACACCCCAACTTGGCCTTCCTGATCGCTGTAAAGTCTGTCAAAAAACAAACCAAATTGGAGCTGTGGATCACAGTGGTAGAGCTCTAGCATTGAACCGAAGAGCTCAGGGACAGGGCCCCCATGCTTTGAGTTCAAGACCCCCAGCTCACCCTCCCCCATAAAACACACGTTAGCTAAATGAGAACTAGTAGGATTTGTGAAGTGTTTCTGAAAAATGGTGATAATTAAGAAAGCACCCTAATTCTAATGACAGTTGAACTTGTGACATAGAGCTATGTGCTGAGTCCTTCACAGAGTGCTGTTTTCTGGGTCCTTCCCGTACTGAAGAAAGCACCCTAATCTTAATGACAGTTGAACTTGTGACATAGAGCTATGCGGAGTCATTCCAAAGGGTGCTATGTTCTGAGTCCTTGAGAAGAGTGGGCCATGATGGGTTTTTCAAAGGGTTCTGTGTGCTGAGTCCATTACACAATGTATTTTATGCTGAGTTCTTCAAATGGTGCAGTGTGCTAATTCATCCCAAAGGGTGCTATGTGCTGACTCCTTGAGAAGGGAGGGACAGGTGAGTTTTTCAATGGGTGCTGTGGGCCAATTCCTTTACACAGGGTACTTTTGCTGAGTCCTTCAAAGGGGAGGGGCAGTGTGCTGAGTCATGCCAATGGGTGCAATGTGCTACATCCTTGAGAAGAGAGGGATGAGGTGATTGCTCTATGCTGAATCCTTTACACAGGGTGCTCTGTACTGTCTTTAAAATGGTGCTGTGTGCTGAGTCCTTCCACAGGGTGGTATGTGTTGAGTCCTTCAAAACTGTGCTATGTGCTATGTGCTGAGTTTTTCAAAGGGTGCTGTGCACTGAATGTTTTACAAAGTGTGTTACATACTTATCTCTTCAAAGGGTGGTGTGTATGGAGTCTTAACACAGGGTGCTATGTGCTGAGTCCTGAGAAAGAGTGCTATGTGCTCAGTTTTTCAAAGCATGCCTTGCTTGGGTCCTATACAGTACATGCTATGGACTCCATCCTTCAAAGGGCATATTTTGCTGAGTCCTTTACACAGGGTGCTTTGTGCTATTTTTTAAAGTGTGCGGTGTGCTGAGTCATCCCAAAGGGTGCTATGATCTGAGTCCTTCAGAGGTAGTTATCCCGAACAATCCCTCTCTCTCTCTCTTATTCTCTCTCTCTGTCTCTCTCTCTCACACACACACACACATAGTGTCACCGTGCACGTGCTTGATATGTGGAGTGGAGAGGCTTGGAGAAGAGTCTCCTCCAGTTGTGGGTCTGAGGGGAGATTTGATCCCCTGAGAAAATACAATGGTTGGTGCGGAATGCTGAGCTGAAGTGACGCTGTAATTCCAATGGCATGGAAGACATAAGGCCCAGTCAGGGCTGTCCTTGTGGGCAAAGGTGGAGGCTGAGCCAAAGGGAAGAGGGGGCGGGGTCGAGGAGAGGAGGAGCCAGGGCCCAGGAGCCTCACTGTACTGACAGCAGTGTCCAGGGTCTCACAGGGCAAATGCCCAGATGAGGAGAGGTGGCCTGCAAGAGGAGTGGAGGCAGATAGAGAGAGAGCAGAGAGGAGTGAGCACACACACTGTGGGAAGCAGCTTCAGTGTCTTGCTGAGGCCACAATTGAAACGCAGGTCTTGGCCAGAAGCACAGAGCATGCAGAGCTGGTGCAGCAGGCGCATCACCTTGCACAGCCCCAGGAAAGTGCATCAGCCATGACTGCCCCGAGTCTGAGGTTCCGGCATGGGGAGCATGGTGGAGGAGGCAGCCATAGAGGAGGAGACCGCTGAGGAGGAGGCACGTGAAGAGGCGGTTGTGGCAGCAGCCTTGGCGGTGGTGATGGTGGTGTGAGTGGAAATGGCAGCGGCTGTGGCAGCGGCCTCTGAGGAGGAGGCAGCTGAAGTGGTGGTGGCTGAGCTGGAGATGGAGAGGATTCGCTGAGCCTTGTTTCAAACATGGTGCTGCCAGCTCAGATCACAGGGTGATCACATTTCCCAGCTCTGCCAGCATCTGCTGGTGCTCCTGGTCCATCTGGTCTCCTCGTCCTCCCCAAGAATGTGCTACATCACCCAGAAGCAACTAGGAAGGACATAGGGAGTCCATCCATCTATGTAACATTTAGGACCCCATCCGATTCCCCAACACCACCCCCACCCCAAGTCAGACACTCCTCTGCGGGCACCATGACCCCCTGATTGTTATCTGTCCCAGCTCTGAGAAGCCACCTTCTCGGGAATCCTTCACCCAGCATCCTGGCCTAGGGTTTTGGTGAATGGGGAGTCAAAATGGGTTGTTCCCAAGAGGATGGGTCTGGCCCTGGGAGATGCAGGGTGGTTCTTTGTTATTCGAGCAGTGCTCCCCTTTGGTGGGAGCCCCTGGTTCTGACAAGGGAATCTTCATGCTCTAGCTTGTACATTGTCCAAGATGAGGAACTGACAAACTCAGGAGAGGCACTGCTCTGAGTCTGTGTGTTTATGAGTGTATGAGTGAGAGAGGAGTGAGAGAGAGAGAGATAGAGAGATCATCTTTCTCCTTGTACAGCCTGACTGTGCTCAGGTGAGTGATCAATTGGCAAATTGCAGCTGCTGCATGGACAAGACATCTGGATTTGTGTGTGTGTGTGTGTGTGTGTGTGTGTGTGTGTGTGTGTGTGTGTGTGTGTGTATGTGTGTGTGTGTGTGTTGTGTTGAGAGAGCAGGGAGATGAGAACAATGGAAACATATTTAAGTCACCATGTCTATAAAGATCAAAAGCATTTTATTTGTCCGTATGCATATTGTTCTTTTGTCATCAATGCTAATAGGTACGAACCCAGCCACAATATTTTTTTCTCCTTCACTGTTTCATGGCTCCTTTGGGGAAGGTTTCAGTAGATGTTCCTTTCCACCTCTCTCTTCTCCCTTTTCTGTAGCCCACAGTAGGCCTGCGTGGGTCTCCCCTAGGAGAATTGCAGACCAGGGTGGACACCTGTTCTTCTGTCTTCAGCCAGAAGGCTGGTGAGGCAAATGTGACCACAGCCGCACTCTTCTAGTCAGACACTCTGCTATGGTGTGTTGATTTGGAGCTAATTCAGGGGTTGGGAATGTGTTTGCCAAACATAATTAGGGAATGAGATGGGGGGAGTAGGGAGGGGGCTGTGAAGCTTGGTGGGGGCGTCTGGGGAGTGGCCTAATGGTGTGACATGGCAGAGGGTTCACCACAACTGAGGATGAGAGGGGAACCTTACCCTGGGCATTGACAGTATCTTTGGGCCTCTGGGAAGGGGGCTCCAGGCCTCCACTGGTGCCATGGATTCCCTCTGGGGCAGTGCACTGGAGGGCAGTCCTCTCTGGAGTCCTACAGACACCAATCTGTGTCCTGCCTGGGCCATTTCCAGTGTAGGCAAGTGCATTCCCTCTGCTGGAGCGTGCTTGGTATGAGGCTGTGACAGTTAGCTAGGGCTCGCTGAATGCCAGTTTCTGTAACCTGCTGTAGGCTATCTGGAAGGTAAAGGGGACCACTGACTTTGGAACCCTTTAAGTTTCATTGGGACAACTGAAATGCCAGCTTTTCCAGTTTTTTTTTCTTTAAGTTGGCAATTTCCACTAACACCTGGGATTATGGGTTAAATTAGACGGAGGTTTTCAGTGCCAAACAATGACATTCAAAGCGGCACGGGCAGAGTTCCCAAGCCAGATCGTCTCCTACTATGTACGTTGTGCCTTGACTGCCTTTCTCTGGCAGCTGTTTATTCTCTTCCAGTTCTCTCCAGTGTGACCACCACAGTCCAGGACATCGTGGGGAGCACAGATTGTGACCTCACCATCTCCAGCCTGCCAGCTGTGAGCAGAGATGATTCCCAGCACCTGCACTGGAATCTGGGAGATTCAGAGACCCGGAATGCCTCGAGGATCCTTTCTCTACAAAATGAAACTTGGGGGCTGATGTGGTGGACCGTCCTCTCTGGCCCCAGGGGGAGGAGAGGAGGCCCATTGAGCCGAGCCTTCAGCTCACATCAGCCTCATTCATATCTGAGTGTAGAAATGCGTGCCAAAGAGCGGGTCAGTGGCTGGACAAAGATCTTTGAGAAGAGAGGCATCACAGAGGCCCCAGAATCCAGGGAGTACATCGTGGCTCATGTCCTCGGAGCCAAAACAGTTAAATGCAGTGGCACCAGGAGGTGGGGAATAGGGAGGAGGGAGAACTATGGGAGAGCTACATCAGGTTTGGAGTCCCTGCGTCAAGGGAGCCAATCATTCACAATCTCTGTGGGGACATTTTCAGAGCCTAAAGCCAGTATATAGGACCAAGCCACCGACCCCTCAGCAACTTCATGACATCCAGAAGCTGTGTGATCATCATCTGCAGAGGGAAGCAGCCTCATGTAGACCCTAGGTCTCAGGGTGGGTCACCAGGTTTCAGTGTCCCCGGCCCTCCTAGTTTATTTTCTGGTCATATAAGAAGAAAGTGACCAAGAGCTAGGGAGGCATTGGTGTGAGAAAGTGTTGGGGGGGGGGAGCAAGGGATAAGCAGAAAGACAAAGAGGGAGGAAGATTCTAGGTCAGGTGTGTCAAGGCACTGGAGCCATGACCTCACCTAGACTATCCGTGATACAGTCTTTGAACCAGCCACATGGCTATTAAAAGTTCTGGCACCTTGGGTTTACTGAAGACTACCTGGCTGTCATCTGTTGCAGGATGCCTGTGGTACATCCATGGGGAATGGGACTTTCGAGGGCTGACATCTGAGGATCACAGTTCAAAGCCAGCTTGGGGAGGAAAGACCCTCAGACACTTCTCTCCAACAAAGAAACAGAAAACTGGAAGTGGCTCAAGTAATAGAGTGCTGGCCTTGAGCTGAAGAGCTCAGGGACAACACCCAGGCCCAGAGTTCAAGCCCCACAATCAACAAAAAAAATGTAAAACATCTTTGCCTGCAAAAGAGAGTGGAGGTGTGTTTGTGGGGAAGGGTGGGATGGTAGATATTTAGCACTATGCTTAGTAATAGGTTTAGATGGATTGTCCCAAACTCTTAGTCCATGGTAGCAGATTCTTGACCACAGGTGAAGCTCTGGGTTGGACGTTGACCATCGGACCTCAGTCTACTCACGGGACAGTTGTGAGGAAACAAGGGACTAATGCATAAGGATCTCTGGAGCAGGACCGGGCACAGTGGGAGCGGTCATCCGATAAGCTTCTCGGCAATTCTGTAAGCATATGATAGGAAGTTACCTGGAAAGGGCTCAGATGGGTGTAACAGACCGACGGGACAGGGATCTTGGTGGGCAAGGAGTTGGCGAAGTGACAAACAGACACAGACACAAAAGGGTTGCATCTGAGTGTGTCTATATTGAGGAGAATTAACATTTTTATACAGTGGGTGATTGTGACATAGATTCTTTGTTGATTTAAGCACATAATCAATTTTTAAGAAAAGTAAAGCCTTAATAAAATTGATGACTATCCTACCAACTGATTAAGCTAAGTTGTGCGAGACAAGTCTAGCATATTTAACACAATGCATCATCTATTCAGCCTTTTTATGTTTAATAATTATCAAACCTAAGACAGGGCTGTACTTATATTGTACTCTTTTTATTTTTTCCATATATTTTCAAGACCCTTTGAAACCATCCTAGAAACCACTTCCAAGTTGAGTCAGGCATTCTCCATTTCCTATTATTTTAATCCCAAAATTTGTTCACATAAATTTCTAAACATTATTTTAAACCATCTTGTTGTTATTTTGATAATAAACACCATAATGGACTAGAGCTGCCCAATCTTTGCATAAAATCTAATGAGTACCAAGATACTCTTTTTTCCTTTTACATTAATCCATCTATTTTCATCTTCATCTTTATAAACTCCTGTATAAGGCAATGGTTCATCAGTCAGCTCAGGAAATCTGATGTCACTAACTTTATGTTTTGTGGGAAACCACCATCTATTCCCTATAATGTAAGCTGGACTAAACTTAGTCATAACTGTTGGGGGAATTTTTCTTTTCCTTTTATTATCAGGGGTCCTTTTATGAATAACTCTCTGTGCTTTTGGGATAACTCCTTCTGGTTTTGTTTAATTTATTAATTTTGCCTGTTGTAATATATCTGGAATTTTTAAATTTCTATATGTACTATGAGTGAGCTGCAAAATTGCTTGTGAAGTTACAGGAGTTTCTGGAGGCAGCGTCACATCAGATGATATATTGATTGTGACCTTGTCCACATCTAATCCTTGGTCCTAGTATTGACTATTTTGAGAAGCTGTCTCTATTGGACTGGAAAGAAACAACATGCTCTTTTCGTGGATCAATAAAAAAAAAGACAAAACGAGATTAAAGTAACAAATGTACAGCCAAGAAGACTATAGTAAGAATAAAGGTAGAGGCAATAAATGTGCAGCCAAGTGTATAGGAAGCCTTGAAACAACAATTCCTTCCTGTAGGCATGCTTCCATGAAGCTTATGCTTTGCCTGGCATGATCTCTCATGGAGACTCAGCAGGAGGTGTCCTGGCAGATGGGGTCTGTTATTAATCATGCAACAGGTGTGGGTTTATGAAACAAAACATGGCTGTCTTTCATCATTACCCTATCGCCATGAGGAAGGGAATCTTTCACTCTATTCAGTTTTGCAGCTGGGGAAAATGAGGCATGGAGAAGCTGGGTGAGCTACTCGTGACCCCCACCTCACAGGAAGCTCAGCCTGACTTCTATGCTATGCTCCCTAGTACAGTGGGTGCTATACAGTCCACTTCTTATGGTGGTAAGTCTACTGCTTGTCAATCGTGGGGCTTGAACTCTGGGTGCTGTACCTGAGCTCCTCAGAGCAAGGCTAGTGTTCTACCACATGAGCCACAGAATCACTTATTGCTTTCTGGTGGTTCTTTGAGGATAAGAGTCTCACATACATTCCTGCCCAGGCCAGGTATGAACCATGATCTTCAGCCTCCTGTGAAGTTAGGATTATATGCCTGAGCCACCGGCACCCCGCTTAAGTGTTATTCTGGTCTTCTTTCTCTCTCTGTCTCTCTCACACACACAGTAACTGGTTGAATGGGTGCTGGAGAAGGTGGCCCAGCATCCCCATCTGGCTGGAACCCAAGGTGGCCCTCTCATTCTTGATGTGGGCTGTGGGTCAGGAGCTCTGTCTCTCAGCCTGTTGAACCAACTTCATGAGGTAAGCCCTCTGTGCCTCGGCTAGACTGTGACGGTTATTCATTGTACACCCTGTGATTCCTTCCCCACATCACTCTGCTAGACCATTGAGGAGGCGTTGCATTGTCCCCCTGCTCAGCACGATCCCGGTCCTCTTACCCTCACCCTAACCTATCTGTCCATACTCTGGCCATAAGACAATGAAAACACTCCGTGTCTCCTACCCTTTACTGGGGTGTGTCGTTTCTAAGGGGGCAAGGTGCAGAGGAAAGACCCCAGACCTGACACCTCCTTGGAGACATTTGTTCTTGTGACAGAGCCAAGCTGTGGATAAGGAGGAAGCTGCCATCGGACAGACCCGGAACAATGATCAAAGATAGGTAGGCTGTTGAAGTATCAAATTCACTCATGTCTGCTTCCCACTCACAACAAGGGGGTGCAGTGTGGGTGGCTCAGCCCTGGGCCTAAGGGATTATAAATGGATGGTGGCGGTCAGGAGCTGGTGGCTCCCACCTATCATCCTGGCTATTTGGGCAGCTGAGGTCTGATGGTCGTGACTCAGAGCCAGCCCAAGCAGGAGAGTCCGTGAGATTTTTATCTCAGATAAACCACCTCCCCCGAAAAACCCACACACAAAATATCCAGATTTGGTGCTGTGGCTCAAGTGGTAGAATCTCAGCCTTGAACAAAAGAACGTCAGAGATAATACCCAGGACCTGAATCCAAGCCCTAGGACTCACACAATAATATTAAAATAAATGAACAGTGTACACCATTTATCTGACTACCAAGAAAGATGGATTCAGTCTTCTCACTAGTACTTGTAGCCAAAGGTAAGGGGCTTCCCTTGATGTTCCCCAAAACTTCTCTTTCTCTCCATTATCTGTCCAGGCTTCAGTTGCAGGACATAATTCGGATCATCCCCCTGGATGTGACCTTAGATACACTCCCCCACCCACCTTCCTTGGGATGAGTATCCTGGATGCACACCCTGCTGGGAGAATGAGGCACCAGAGAGAAAGGGGTATGTATCCCCGACACACACCCACACCCACACCCCACACCCCACCCACCCTCCACTAGGCCGGCTCAAACTAGCCTTTTCCAAAAACACTTTATCTCCTTGTATTAACTGACCTAGGAGAGGATCTTTATTACCTCTAATTGATTATTTCAACTAGGGCTTCCTAGTTGAGGAGAGAAATGGAAGCAAAAAAAAAAGCCTTTGGTGCCTGTCACCCGGGGCTCAGCCTCACACCTGTCATTGTGGCTACTTGGGAGGATGAGATCTGAGGATCACAGTTTGAAGCCAGACATAAGCTGGAAAGCCTGTGAGAATCTACTCTCCATGGAACCACCAAAAAGCCTGAAGTGGAGCTGTGGCTCAAATGGTAGAACACCAGCCTTGAGCACATAAACTCAGAGAGACAGCTCCCAGATCCTGAGTTCAAGCCCACACAAAGAAATGGCCCCATCTTGCTGCCCACAGACTGCCCAGGCCTCAAGCACCCTCTCTCGGAGTGTGATACAACACCTGTCCCTGGGTGGTGTATCAGAGCCTTCAGAAATCCGGTGGTGGAAGCCAGGCCTTCTCCTTCATGCACTCTCAAAAAACATTGGACGGAAGGCAGAGCGTGATAAGGCCAGAAGCCTGCAGAGCAGAGAGGCTCCAGTTCTGCCAAGATTATCAGAACGGGCTTCTTAGAGGCAGCACTTGAAAAGGAGGTCTTGCTTAACAAGGAGGATCTCACAGGAAGCACAGAGAGCAAAGGTGCTGCAGATAATGGACAACATAGCAGAGTGTGTTCATTTCCAGCCAGGGCTGTTGGTGAGAAACTCAGTACAGATGTGCAAGACTGTCTGGAGACAGGCCCGATGGGTCACAAAAGAACAGCTATGCATGGCTGAGATTGTGTCTTCCTAGCATGCAGGAAACCCCGGGTTCCATTCCTAGGTCCTGCATACACAGAAAATGCCGGAAGTGGCATCATGGTTCAGGTGGAAGAGCGCTTTTCTGGGGACAGCACCCAGGCCTCAAGGTCAAGCCCAAGGGCTGTCAACATAAAACAGCTCTCCAAGGGACGTTAGTGACCGGTGGATGGCTATGCACTGTAGCTCTTAGTAGCTCCATCCATGCTTTGTGTCTCCTTTTTGACAGAAGGGACCTGGACACTCCTTCTGCCCTGAACACCCCTGGACCCCATTATCAGCAACCCTTCCAATGTCTTCCACTGGGACATGGAGCACCTGGCCTCAGAAATCCTCAGGTACTGGTTGGGTGGGGAGGGGGATACAGAGCAGGCCCCAGAACTCCTAGTGGGTCTTGTCTGCCATGGATGACCAGGCCATCCATAGGAGGCAAATGGGAGCTTAGAAAGGGTTAGTAATGTGGTGGGGCCCTTTAATATCTTTGGCTCCACCCAGATTCTGAGCCTCCCTTTGCTGTCCCTGAAGAAGGTAGAGGGGTGTCTAGGTGGTAGTGCCTAGAGGAGGACTAGCTGGAAATTCTGAAGGACCAGAAACCTCAAGCCGTGTGCAGGTGGCTCACGCCTGTCATCCCACTCCTGTCATCCTGGCCACTTGGGAGTCTGAGATCCAGAGGATCTCATTTCCCAGACCGGGCAGGAAACTCCCAGGAGAGCCTCATCTGCAATCTGCAACCAGAAATGGCACTGTGGTTCAGGTGGTGAAGCACTGGCCTTATGGAAAATTAGAATTCAGGGACAGTACCCAAGCCCTGAGTTCAAGCCCCTCAACTGAAAAAGAAAGAAAGAAAGAAAAAGAAAGAAAGAAAGAAAGAAAGAAAGAAAGAAAGAAAGAAAGAAAGAAAGAAAGAAAGAAAGAAAGAAAGAAAGGAAGGAAGGAAGGAAGGAAGGAACAAAGGAAGGAAGGAAGGAAGGGAGGAAGGAAGGAAGGAAGGAAGAAAGGAAGGAAGGAAGGGAGGAAGGAAGGAAGGAAGGAAGGAAGAAAGGAAGGAAGAAAGGAAGGAAGAAAGGAAGGAAGAAAGGAAGGAAGGAAGAGGAAAGAAAAAAGAAAGAAAGAAAGAAAGAAAGACACTTCTTCCTTGCTTGCAAGAGATGGTGAAGTAGTGGGGGTGCTGTGGTTGGGAGACCAGGTGCTGGCATCAGTGTACAGACATTTCTAAGAACTACCCAGGTTTTTACCAGTGTGAAACCATAGCAGGTGGGTGATGCCTTACCAAGAACGCCAGAGGTTGTGGCCTGTGGCAGGCAGGGAGTGGGTGAATGGGAGAAGGGGTGGGAAGGTAGTGTCAATTATATGCTCTCCATCCATGGAAGAATGGTTTTGGATGCTGGTGTCAAAGTCTGAAGTGAAGGGTTGCATGTGGTTTGTGGCCTGATGAGTTGGGTTTCCCCTGGGTCTAAGAGGTGGCTGAAGCCTGGCACTGCTGGTGACTCACAATGTGTCATCCTAGATACTCAGGAGGCTGAGATCTGAGGATCACAGTGCAAAGCCAGCTTGGGCAGGAAAACCCCATGACCGAAAACCAAAAGTAAGGTAGCTGAGTTTTCTGCATAACACTGTGTACATTTCAGAAATGCCAAGCTGTGTTATGAGCCATTCCAGACGTGTGAAAGGCCACTTGTTCTGAGGACGGAGTGACATCGTCTTGGGGGTGGGATGTTCAGGGTGCTCAGAGACTGCTGAGGACTTGGGCTACTTGTGTGTGTGTGTATTTTTCTATCGTCTTTTTCTGTCAACTTCCTGGGCACCTGTTTGACTCTTTCTGACCTCGGATGGTGCCCCTCCTCCATGCCGAACTTGCTTTTTAGCCCCCAATCAGGGTCTACAATGAGTCCTAAATTGCCAGAGGCCTACATTCCAGCTTTAATTTGGGACCCATGTACAGCCTGTCCAAAATTTGGGCACCTCAAGGGGATTCTGTGTCATCAGGGCCGGCTGGCATAGGGTCTCCCCTGCCTCTGGGGAGGGGCTTAGTCATGTGATGTCCTGTCATTTTCCTCAGCTGGGACTCTGGCTGCACGTGCCTCCCTGCAGGCAGGGAGTGGAGTGGGGGAATGGGGGTTTCTGGTGGCTGTGGCCAACTCGAGCTTGATAGCTGACTGAAGGCCGCCCAAGCAAGTAGGATCCAGGGCTACATGGGAGGTGAAGCCAACTTGGCTTGGAAGTAACTGTCAGTGTCTAGGAAATGTCAACATACCTTGTCACATGAAAGTCTATCTTCCAGCCCCAGCTTGGTCTCTCAGGTCCTTCTAGACAATTCTGGATGCCCATAATACAGAGGAACACAATTTAGATTCTATGTCCAGAGAACTAAAGCATGAGAGATTGGTATGGCCAATAACTCAATGTTTTGGGGCATTAGCCTTGACCTGGCTATGCCCCTCTTGTTGTAGGCTCACTTCTTAATCCAGTGCTGGCCACACACAGGACACTTGTGGCAGTGCTATGAAAGTGGCCGGAGTGGAAGTGAGATCCAAGGTGACCAAAATCTGGATTTATGTTCTGATTGTGGGTTACGTGGAGGCAAATGGTGTCTTTAAAAAAATCTTAGAGCTGGAACTCAGGGCCTAGGCACTGTCCCTGAGCTTCCTTTGCTTAAAGCTAATACTCTAACACTTGAACCACAGCTCACCTTTCATCTTTTTTTAAGTAGTTTCATGGAGAGGAGAGTCTCACAGACTTTCCTGCCTGGGCTGGCTTCAAGCTGCCATCCTAAGAGTTCAGCCTCTTAAGTAGCTAAGATTGCTGGTATGAGCCATTGGGACCTGCTAAGGATGTTGTTTTGTGTGCTTTTTTGTGCATGAGTGTGTGTTTGTGTGTGTGTGTGTGTGTGTGTGTGTGTGTGTGTGTGTGTGTGTGTGTGTGTGTGTGTGTGAGTTTACCGGGTCTTGAACTCAGAGCGTAGGTGGTATCATTTAGCTTGTTTGCATAAGTTTGGTGTTCTACCATTTGAACTACAGTACACATCAGCTCCCAGCAGCCCCTGACTGTGTCTGGGCCATGGAGGTAAGTTCCAAGGAACCTGCCCCTCCATCCGTGCACAGGGCCAAAGGACCAAGGGAAAGGACACTATGGATGCTTTTTTGTAGTCACCCTACGATTGAAGACCATCATTGGACCCCGAGCACTGGTGAGGAAAGCAGGGCTCTGAGCTCTGGGACTCCAGGGATAGAGAATGCTTCAAGCAGCAGTCAGCCGGCTTTGGCTTCCTAAGCCCACAAATCTTTCATGAGCCCAACTCAACACCCACCCCAGGTGGGCTTGAGAGATTCGCACTTTTGTGATATCTGTGTGAGCAGGCTTTACCTGCCGTGCCACCTTCTGCCTCTCCTGTCCTAGAACCATGGTCTGAGACGTTGATTTACTGCTCAGATCCACACTACACCCATGACAGATTCCATTCTGATGTGCCGGACGATGACCTCCATGCCCCAAGGCTGGACACTTCTCTGATAATGTGGCTCACTCTGTAGGCAAAGGCCTCCAAATGGGCTGCTCTCAAGATTTGTAGGACACCTAGACATTGGGAGAAACTCAGGGCCCCACTGGAAAATACTCTGCCTAGAGCCAGATCATGGGGCTTGAACTCTGGGCCTGGGTGCTGTCCCCAGCTCTTCAGCTTACCACTTGAGCCACAGGGCCACTTCCAGAATTCTGGAGGTTCCATGGATATCAGAGTCTCCTGGACTTTCCTGCCAGGGCTGGCTTTGAACCGCCATCCTCACATCTCAGCCTCCTGAGAAGCTAGGACAGGTGTGAGCCATTGGCACCCAGCTGATCTGGCCTTTCACCACAGTGGACCAGGAGCTCCTGAAAGCTTTTCTTTATTTTTTCTGTGCCAGTACTGGCCTTGAACTCAGGGTCTGGGCTTCAGTATCTTAACTTTTTTACTCAAGGCTGGCACTCTACCACTTGAGCCATAACGTCATTTCTGGCTTTTGGTAGTTCACTGGCAAGAAGAGTCTCACTAAGTTTCCTCCTCTGAGCTGCCTTTGACCCACGATCTCTGAACCCAGTCTCCTAGGTAGCTAGGATTTACAGGGGTTGAGCCACTGGTAGCATTGGGCTAGAATCTTTTCTTAAGCAAGAGTTCTTCCCTGGGTTTGTCCTGACTCCTCAATGCAAAGGAGGTCTGAGGGTCAGGAGCTGTGAAAAATAGGCTTCTAGCCACAGGAAATGGCTGGGGTCAAGCTAATCTTCCCCCTGGGCTTCATTCTGGAACCCTGCCCTCTTCCCTACCTGTGACTCAAGTACAAACCTCGACCCAGCCTTGAATGTCCTGCCAGAATTGTCTCAAGCCACAGAACCTTCATTCCACCCACACCACCAGCTCTACACCACACCTCAAGAACTTTGCCCATGTTGTACCTTTGCCTGAGGCTCTCTGTCCTCTTCCACACCTTAGAACTCCTGTGGAATTTTGGCACTGGTTATATCACCTCCTGGAGCAAGTCTTTCCTTCCTTTTTCCTTCGTTAACTGGCAAATGCTCTATCTTGCTGTGTGTGTGTGTGTGTGTGTGTGTGTGTGTGTGTGTGTGTGTGTGTGTGTGTGTGTGTGTGTGTGTGTGTGTGTGTGTGCGTGCGTGCACGCGCACCAGTCCTGGGGTTTGAATTCATGGCCTGGACACTATCCCTGAGCTTTTTTACTCAAGGCAAGCATTCTACTACTTAAATCAGAACTGTACTTCTGGCTTTTTGGGTGTTTAATTGGAGAAAACTGTCTCATATAGACTTTCCTGCTTGTAATTGCGATCCTCAGAACTCAGCCTTCTGAGCAGCTGAAATTACTGGGGTGAGTCTCAAGCACCTGCCCTATAACTCTTACCTATAACCTCGGCCGTCCTGAGTCGCAGAAGAATATGTTTCACCAGGCTCCCTTTTTTGGCCAGTGTTGGGGCTTGAACTCAGGGTCTGGGCATGTTCCTTTGCTTCTTTTGCTCATGGCTAGCCACAGTGCCACTTTTGTCTTTTTCTGTTTTTGTGGTACTGAGGAATCTAACCCAGGGCTTCGTGCATACTAGGAAACCACTCGACTGCTAAGCCACATTCGAAGCCCAAGGCTGACTTGTAACAGGAGTTATGAGGGTGGGATTTATTGGCTTACCCTTTTGGCATAGAAATCGCTATTTCATAACTTTGCCAAGTTTTGGGACCAGTCTATGACTCAGCAATGAGCAATGATGAATGAGTGTGAGCCACTAGGCCCCTGAGGCCTAGGCTCACATCCTAGAGAGGAATAGAGAATATGGATCCAGAACCTTCGACCACTCCTGGAGGCAGTGGCTGGCTGCTAGGTGTCCCAATGGGACACCTCAGGTAGAATATAATGCATCTGTTGCACACTCCAGCCCAGGCAAAGCCTTCAGGGCTTCAGTTATTAAATGGCAGAGGGATGCTTTGTTCAAGCTGCCAGCTCTGACTTAGTAATCTCTGAGGACTTTCCCCAGCTTGCCCAGGTTGGGGCGATTGGGCCTGTGCAACCTGATGAATGCCCATCATCCATACATCATCCATACATAAACAGAGACATGGAGTTACTGATCCCTTTTTTTGTGGGGGTGGGCGTGCACGTGTGGGGTTTAACTATGAGCCTAGGCCTTGTCCCTTAGCTCCTTTTGCTCAGGGGTAGCACTCTGCAGCTTGAGTCCCAGCCCCACTCATGATTTTTTTTTCTTTTTCCTGTGATCTCTTAGAAATAAGAGTGTTGCTGACTTTCCTGCCATGGCTGAATTCAAATTGGCATTCTCTACATCTCAGCCTCCTGGGGAGCTAAGATTACATGCAGGAGCTGCTGATACCTGGGTTTCCTTTCTTCTTGTTCTTTTTTTAATCATTACAATCTGAAATTTTCAAGGTGTCATTCCAGTGGTTTGCATTCGAAGTAAACTATGTAGTCCTGGAGTTCGAATGCTAGTACTGCTATTCACAAATGGAGGGAGACCCTGACAAACTCGTTCTTATTTTTGTGAATGCCAATGGAATGTTATAAAAGTAATAATTAACTTTGCAGTTAACTCATAATTCTATTTTAGAATGGCACACAAATATTATTGGATTTATGTCTTCCAGTCTAACACAATGGTATGATTCCCCTAATGGAAGGATATTGACTAATTTTTATTTAATGCTTTTATAAGTATTCTACCATGATACTTCATTAAATAGCAGAAGAATGTAATAACTAATTATTGAATATCTAACTAATAATAAATAATAACTAATAATTGAATATCCTCACATTCCCTCTCTTTCTGTATATATATATATATATATATATATATATATATATACATATATATACATACACATATACATATCTATCAATACTGGGCACTACTGTGGATGATCAAAGGTCTGCAGAATTTCCTCGCAGCTCAGTTTGCTGGAGGCTGGTGTGCTATGAGTGAGATTTCATTTATGCATTGGGCATTCTATGTTGTGAGTTAAAATCCCTGCAAGGCCAAAAATTTATTCTTCAAGTAGGAAGCCAATTTTGACACATTTTTTTTTTCCTTTTCTGTGAAAGTCCTGCGTCTCCGTACGATATATAATCCATATGCAAATACAATCTAGGTGATATGATGTAATAACTGAGCTCTCATATGTATAATAATATTAAATAAGTAAGGGTAATGAATGTTATATTCAGTAAATCCATGTATGCAAATACATCTCATATATAAATATTATTTTTTCCAGTGCTGAGGCTATAATTCACACCCTGGGAACTGGTCTGAATTTCTTGCCTTTAAGGATGGTGAACTTCCCCTTCACCCACAATGTCACAGAGTTACCCAGAACCTGAGTTCAAATCCCAGGCCTTTCAGAAAAATGATGCAAATTCCAAGACAGGGCCTTATTTATTTATTTATTTATTTATTTATTCTTTATTTTTATTTTTGGCCAAGCACAGGGCTTGAACTTAGGTCTTGGCAACTCTGCCACAGCCTACCCTGGGATCCTAGGACCCGAGTTCAAATCTCAGGGTTGGCAAAACATATAATGAAGGGGATAAACCTGAAGAGTTCAAGAATGTGGTTTTTCTTTTTTTTCCCTTTGTATTGTGACCATCCTGGGTCTAAATGACAGGGCCCAGAAAGTGCACATGACCTTGCATTGCTGATGTTTGGTGGGGTATTAGGGAAGCCATAGCCAAAAGTGGCAACTTAGGCCTGGAGGTCGAATCCCGGGACTGCAACTAATGAATGGTGGGAGGGTCTAAGAAATATATTCTGATGATACATCAGTAGAAATGTAATGTTATAAAAGTAACATTAAATTATTAGTGTATGATTTTCATATTATAAAATTATTCACAATTATACTTTGTTGACTAATTTTCAATTAATACTTTATTATTTATTCAGTCATGATACTTAAAAAAGGAAGGAATAATTTAGTTGCCAATAATTGGTAGTAATATTGTATATGCAATTTCATAAAATACAGATATCTCTCTTGTTTTATACATATACATCTATCTATCTATCTATCTATCCGTCTACACATTTATCTGTTTATACACTTGTCACTCCTGGAGCTCAGTGCTACAGTGCTCCCCTAGTATGTACAAAACCCTGGGTTCGATTCCTCACCTACCACATGCACAGAAAAATCTAGAAGTTGAACATCGCTCATGCAATTGAGCACTAGCTTTGAGCATAAACGCTTATGTCTAGACTCATACTCAAGACCCAAGAGTGGCACCAAAAACTAAATAAATAACGTTCTGAATGCAACAATATAAGGATAGGACTGCAAGTACCTCATCACCGAAGAAGCTAGGAATCTGATGCTGAGAGCTGCCATCTAACCTGACATAGCCAGAGGTAAACCTCTGCAACCCAGCTCCATGGAACCAGATGCTGCTGGCTCACTCACCCCTGTTATTCAAGATACTCGGGGGCTGAGGTCTGACACTGGTGGGTTTAAGACCCAGCCGTGGCAGTAAGTCTGCAAAACTCTGATCTGTGGCTCAAAGTGGTAGAGCTTTAGCCTTGAGCTAAAGATCTTAGGACAGTAAGCCCAACCTTTCAGTGCAATCCCTGTGGTTATCTCTCCCCCCCCAAAAAAAAAAAACCATTCCTCTAAACAATTAGATGTGAACTTTGTGTAGTTTGTGACGTGTTTCTGAAAGAATTGTGATACTGATGAAAACACCCTAATTCTAATGACAGCTTGTGGGATACAGCTATCTGATGAGTCCTTCATGAGGTGATGTGTGCTGAGTCCTTCACGAGGTGCATTCTTTCATCTTGTCCTTGTACGAGCTCCACAACTAAGATGATTGTGCAGATGAGAAATTTGAAGCTTAGATATTTCCCCATGTCAGGGCTAAAATTAAGTATGTACTGAAGTCTAATGAGTTGTCTCCTGCAGATAATTGTTTTGGTTTATTTTTCTAGGTCATAAATGTTGAACTCAGGGCCTAGGCACTGACCCTTACTTGTTAGGCTTATGGTTAGTGCTCTATCACATGTAGCCAAGGACCCTTGGCATCTGTAGCTGAGGTCTTTCATCCTGCCTACTCAGGAAGCTGAGATCTGACCATCTTCGTTCAGAACTATCCCAGACACAAAAGGTCCCATGAGACTATTATCTCCTACTGAACACTTAGCAACTTGATGTGGAAGTAGGGCGCCGCTGATTTGCACCTGTCATCCTAGCTACTCAGGAGCCTGAGAGCTGAGGATCATGGTCCAAAGCCAGCTTGGGCAGGAAATTCCTTGAGATGGTTATCTCCAATGAACCACCAGGACACTGTAGTTCAACTGGTAGAGCTTGCGTTGAAGAGCTCAGAGACAGCACCCAGGCTCAGACTTCAACTCCTCCAACTTACAGGAAAAGAAAGCGAGAAACCTGAAGTAGAATGCTGGGAATGGGTTGTAGGGGAAGAGTGTTTTGCATATATGAAACCCTGGGTTTGAATCCTCAGTATCACATCACTAGGAAAAAAGCCTGAAGTGGCTCTCTGGCTCAAGTGGTAGAGTGCTATCCTTGTACAGGAGAAACTCAGGTACAGTGCTCAGGTACTCAGTGTATGTGCGCACGTTCATGTGCGAGCAAAGACACACACACACACACACACACACACACACACACACACACACACACACATGCAAACAGACCAGAAGTGAACTGTGACACCAAATGGTAAAGCAAAGAGCTTCTGCTCTGGTCAGCACCCTGGCCCTGTTTTCAATTGCAAAACCTAGCTACCCAGGTCCCAACTACTAGAGCTCAAAGGTTTCAAAACCTGATGAGCTTCACCAGCCCCAGAAGACAGAAAGCACTTTAATATTACATATATGGTTAGATTTAGCAAGCATATGTTTCCTCCTGGAAACCTAGGAAGGTACCGTTGCCAATAATGAATCATTTCTTTAGGTTCAGCTCCCAGTTGTCTGCCAGAAGGACTCTTGAATTGATTGTAGCAGTTTGTTAGATATAGTCTAACAAAGACTGGATAAGTACAGGGAACTTGGCCTGCCTCGAGAGTCGGCACAAATGAAGGCTTCTTGTCATAAAAGAACAGTGGAGAGAGAAAGAGCTTGGGTTACAAAGCGGTCTTTTTCTCCTGGACTTCAAAGCCCACCCACACTCATCCTCACTAATTGCCCCGGATGAACTGTTTGATACACAGCTGTACAGCAGTGTAGCATTTTGTCTGGCTGTTCCAACAATGAGATTTAATAATATAGAGTTACTCTCTCTTTTTGTGTATATAATATTTATATACAGCAATCTCTATCTATTCATACCTAGTTCAGGCCTGAGGCTTGGTGGTTGAGTGCTCTCCTAGTAAGCACCAATCCCTGGTTTTCATTCCTCAGTGCCACATAAACAGAAAACCCTGAAGTTCTGTTTTCCCATAGGGAAGACAGCCCCCAAGCAGCCAGGAAGATGGGGGTAAACCAGCAGCGTCTGGTTCCGTGGAGCTGGCTTGCAGCAGTTTACATCTGCATAAGTCAGGTTAGGTGGCTGCTGTCAGCTATAACCACCAGGGGTAAATTGCAGAGGCCTTAAACCTATTGTCCTCTGGCAAATGAATGTAATTCATATCCTAGCCTTTGGTAAGTTTAAATATATCTTTGTCTCTATAGATACCCTCAGGAGCATGCTGGACAACACCACATACAGGAGAAAGAACTAAACATTCACAAGCACATTTTCTTCAATGCATTGCCACCTTTGGTCTACCAGCACAAGTTAAAACTGATAATGGACCTTACTTGGTTTGTAATGAAATGTCAGAGTTTTTTGACATATGGCACATTAATCATACTACAAAAATTCCCTATAATTCCCAAGGCCAAACAATTATAAAAATAAATCACCAATGTCTTAAGAAAAAATTATTAAAAAAGGGGGAGTGGACCCTCATATATAGTTAACATGTCAAATTTTTCAAAAGGGGCTACTGAATCCAGATTTCAGAAGCACTGGGGACAACTAAACCCTAAGCCCCAAGTGAAAGTCAGGTGGAAGGACCATGGGCATGGGCTTTGAATCCATATTTCCCATAGCGAGCGAGTTACCATTTGGATCCCTGCCAGGAACCTCAAATTTTTACCCATTTCCTCTATACAGGAGGATACCCAAGGATAAACTAACCAACAAGAAAAGAAAATGGCTATGGTGGCCGAGGCTTGTGTTTAAAAGAGGGAAAGCTAAAAAGACAATTACTAACCATCCCCAAGGGCAACCAGCCCTTGAGAAGCTCTTGTGTCGTCTAACAATTGCAGATTGTGATACTCCAGCTGATGGCTGTCCTGATGCTCCCAGTCCCAGCATTGACTACAGAATCCACATCAACCCCAGCAGGTGACCTGGACAGTGATCAGACCTAACAATGCAGAAATCATCAACAGACCACAAGAGAAGCTGTACCTTTGACCTGGAGGTCTGACCTTCATTTTGATCACCACCCTATGTCATTATGTATGGACCATTTAATATTTCTGTAGGAGCAACTTATTTTAATGTTACCTGCTCTAATTGTTCATTTACTAATTGCTTGTACAACCAACTTTTGTTATGCTTTCCTGTAAACATGTCTAAAATCTGCTCCAGAACAACCCATACCTATGGACTCTGAAGTAGCAAAGACTGCTATCCCATCCGTGACTAATGTAAAAGGACTGCTAATGACATTGCTTGTCCTGGGAATGCTTTTGCTGATTGTTTTTCTATGCCTTCCTTGCATTATACGTGCACTGCAAAACTCATATGAGTTTAGCCAGCCAATTACATAAGATCAAGCTCCAAGTGAATGAATTTCCCCCAAGAGGAACCACAGCCAGAGATAGGTAAGCAGGGGTGTCAGTCTGACCAACCTAAGACAGGGCCTTCAGCTTCATTCTGAAGAAATTCCTGATGACAGGTAAGGCAGAATAGGTGATCCACCCAACCTAAGACAGGCTAGTTTGCTTCTTTAAACACAGACGGGGTGTTGGAAGCCAACAGTAAAGTTTAAAGGTCATATTGACTCCTGTGCTTGCTTGAAGGCACATGCAAGAACTGGCTTACTTAAAAGACACCTGGTGCCTGAGATTGCTTTGCTATCTCTGCAGAGTTTGTTTTAAATTTTCCTTGTTTTTATGAGATACTGACTTTTATACATGCCCCAGAATGAATAGCACTGCTTGGGACATTTATAACTGTGGTGGGGCTGTTTATTACTGTGCTAGGTGGGGTTGTGAGGTAACTGGGATGGGCTCTTAGATCTTGCACAAGGGCCCTCCCTATGCTTGTCTGGTGAATCTCACCCCCCAGACTTGCCTCAAAACCCCTGCATGGCCAATGCTATTCTTACCAATGGAATCCTGTTAAAATAATCTTTACAGAGGAGGGGAAAAGGATAACTAACTGGAAGGTGGATCTGCCATTTTAAAAAAGGGGGGATCTGTGGGGGCACACAGTCAGCAAAAATGGCCTTGAGAGGAAGTAGAGTGGGCAGAGCCGGATATGTTCACATTCCGTGTGTAAACAGCTCTTGGAAGCTTAGGTGCATGATAAGGTGTGACCATTATAGTGATTGGTTGGTTCCATTTCCTCCCCTCCCACACAGTCTTTTGCTTTAAAAAGGGCTTACTCTGTGTTAATACTCGAGTTCCTGCTTGACTTGACTCCCCACTGCGTCTGATTGTCTCCTGGGCTAAGGGAGGCTGGGGAACGGGCAAGCAGCCACGCTCTATGAGAAGCAATCCTGAGTTACTGGTTTCTGTACCACAAAGAGTCATGGAATGCGATCAATCTCATCCTTGAATGAATAGTTCGTACATGGTGTGAGTAGGAAATGATAGGCAAGACACATGGGGTATCACTTATTTGTAAAGAAGTGTTGAGTAAGCATGAAAATAATCATCACATTCATGAAATGGAGGCTTTGGGAAAGATCCAAGAATCAGTAGACTCATCTTACATTGGATTCAATCACAGGTCATCATCTCTCCTATGCTATACAAATATGTACTTATTTGCATACTACATTCAACTTATGAATGGATGACTGTTGTGTGCCCTCCCCCTGCATCTGCATGTGGGGGCTCCATCTCAGGTCCTTAGAATGGCCTTGCTTCATAGTGGTTCACAGGCTGGTGTGATCACATGTACCCATTCGTCAATTGGGCAGGTTAGGCCCCGAGTTCAGATCCCAACAGTGCCAACGATTCATCTTGATGTCAAATGTTGCACGTATTTTCTTTTCCTGTGCAGTTCCTGGATCTCTGCTAGGGTGGAGAATGCATAGGGCACCCTCTGGCCATGGGAATAGGTTGTCATCCATGTCATCCATGTTATACCTATCATCACATACTCAATACATCCATGAATAGCATACAAAATAGAATAGCTACACTAAATGCACAATGCAGTCCACACATGGATGTGAATATACATCCCATGTTGAAATGATGCATGCAGGACTATTGTGGCCTCCCTGGGGCTCAATCTCAGTTCCTGGGAATGGTCTAGCCACTTAGTGGCTTACAAGTTGGTGTGTTCACGTGGACCCACTGGGCCGTTGGGACTCCTAGGCCCTGAGTTCGAATCCCAGCACTGCCAAATATTCACCCTGATGTAAGAAGCCTTTAGTTGAACCTGTTTTCCTGTGTTGTGCAAGTCCTGTGTCTCAGCTAGGATGGAGAATGTATACGCTATTCTATATTCATGGGAATAGGTGGTTATCCAGGTCACCACAGTTATATCTGTCATCCTATATTCTAGAAAATACAAAATACATCAATGAATAAGACACAAAATAAAGAGAATGACTACACCAAACTCAAGATGCTGCCCACCCATGTATAGAAATATAGATCCTCTATTAAAATGATGAATTTATGATTTTATTGGCCCCCAACAGGGCTGGATTTCAGGTCCTGGGAATGGCCTTGCTCCTTAGTGTCTCACAGGCTGGTGTGTTCACCATGACCCATTCACCAAATGGTCCTGCTAGGCCTTGAGTTCAAATCCCAGCACTGCCAAAAGATTCACCTTGATGTAAGAAGCCCATCGATCCACCTGTTTGCCTTTGATGTGAAAGTCCTGAGTGTCAGCGATGACGGAGAATGCTATATAGGCAACCCTATAGCCATGGGAATAGGTTGTCATCCATATCAGCACAGTTATATGTCACCAAACTCAAAAAAATACACAATACAGCCATGAATATGACACAAAATAAAAAGAATTACTACACTGAATGCAAGATGCATACCACACCTGTAGGTAAGGAGAGATCCTATGTTTAAAAAAGGTGAACTTGTTATTTTGTCTAGTGGTAGGGCTTCAAATCAGGCCCTGGACCAGGCCTGGCATTGTAGTCTTCAAGGATGGTGAGCTTCCTCTTCTCCCACAGTGCAACAGAGCTATCTCAGTTCAAATCCCAGCACTGACAAAAGTTTCATTCTGTTGTCAGAAGCCAGTCATTGCACATGTTTTCCTTTCCTGTAAAAGTCCCAGGTCTCAACTAGGATCAAGAATGCATAGGCAACCCTATAATCATGGGAACAGGTTGTCATCCATGTCAGCAGTTATACCTGTCACCATACTCAGTAAAATACACAATACCTCCATGAATTAGACACAGAATAAGGAGAAGTGCACTGAATGCAAGATGCTGTCCACACATGTATGTAAATATAGATCCTATGTTTAAATAATGAATTTATGACTATCGTGGCCCAGCATGGGGATCAATGTCAGATCATAGGAATGGCCTAACTCCTTAGTTGCTCACAGGCTGGTGTGTTCACCTTGAACAATTCTCCAATTGGTCCTGCTAGGCCCTGAGTTTAGATCTCAGCACTACTAACAATTGGATCATGGAGGAATAAGTTGAGTGTGAAACCTTTTTTTTCCTCTAAAATTCCTGGGTGTCAGGCATGATGGAGAACACATCTACAAATCTAGATGCCATGTGATAGGATGTCATCAATGTAATAAATGGAATCGGTGTCATCATAGTAAAATTAATGGTAAATAAATGAATAAAACAAAAATTTCAAGCAACAACCACACCAAACATGTATGGAGTGAGCATCCATAGATAAGGACAAATCCTGACTTTACAATGTATATAAATAGTACTTTTCCAGGGTTAGGGTTTGAAATCACTCCTAGAGAACAGGCCTGACTTTCTTATCTTCAAGTACAGAGAGCTTCCCCTTCTTCCACGGTGCTCCAGATTTACCCAGAACCTGAGTTCAAATCCACATTCTGGCAGAATAGATGGAGCTAATTTCTTTTATTTATTTATTTATTTTTTTGCTCAGCAGGGGACTTGAACACAGGTCGTGGCAACTCTGCCTCAGCTTTGATCACCCTATGCTGAGGTTCAGCCACTGGACCCACAGCTGATCCTGGGATCATAGAACACCAGGCCTTTTGTGTAAAAAATGCGGTGAGATGGCCTTTTTATGTTTTCTTCCTTTGCACGGTGAACCCCCCCCCCCCCGGGTCTGAATGACACTGTAGCAAAGGTACATCACCTTGCATTGCTGAAAGTTGGCAGATTATTGGGGAAGCCATAGACCCATGTGGCAATGTAGGCCCTGATTTCTAATCCCCCTCCTGACACCAACCAATGGCAGGAGATACTAAGAGACTCGTTCCCATCCATAGGAATAAAAATGGAATATTTTCAATGTTACAGTTGAATGAGTTGATCATGAATGATGCTCATACAAAACTGGACAGCATGATTTCAGGAGTCTGATTTTATTTAATATTTATGAAGCATTAAAAGAATACTATTACAGGAATGCAATAATTTCAGGACACTGATTGATTTACTTAATAGTTTGTTAAGGATGATAACAATAACATTAATTACATGGAGGCATAATAAATTGGTAGGAATGTAGCCTATATAACTGAATAATGCATAGACATCTCTAGCACTCTATCAAGATATATATTTATTAGCTTACTACCATCTGCATGTCAATCTGTTCTTATTTTGTCAACCCCTGGGGCTCGATCTCAGGTCCTGGGAACTGCCTGTCAGCTCGATTTGCCTCAGGATGGCATGCTGACACTCACCCATTCATGAATTGGGCCTTGTAGGCTGTGAGTTCAGATGCCAGCACTCCCAAACAATGAATTGTGGAGTAAGAAGCTGATGGTGACATATGTATTCCTTTTCTGTGTAAGTCTTGGGTGTCAGGTATGAAGTGGAATATATATGCGGACCTATATCCTATGTAATCTATTTAATCACTATTCTATATGTCATAATATTCAATAAAATAAACAGTCAATACATGAATAAGACTAAAAATACAGTGAATAACTACACCAAACGCAATATGGAGTCAACATATGTATGTAAATAAAAATAATATATATACAATATACACGGATAGAATGTTTTCTAATGGTGGGGAATGATTTCAGGCCTAAGGAACAGATTTGAATTTCTTGACTTCAAGGAGGCACACTTCCCCTTCCCACACAGTGCAACAGAATTACCCAGACAATGAGTTCCAATCTCAGTCCTGGCAGAAAAAATGGCACCTTTCTACTATGTCACATCCAGTTCTTAAGTATTTCATTATGCCTCCGTTTAATTAATGTGATTCTTTAAATGCTTAATTATTAACTAAAATCGATCAGTGTCCTATATATAATTGTGTATAATTTTATCCTAGAATCATTCAAGACCTGCCCATTCAATCATGACATACATCACATTCCATTGGTAATCATATGAAAAGGAATGAGTTTCTTAGGATCTCCTGCCATTTGGAGGTGGCAGGATCAGGATTCAAACTGTGGGCCCCAGCTCCCACCATTTAATCCCAAGGATAGGAAACTCAGTGGTCTGTCCTAGAACATCAGCAAGACCAATGACTAGGCAGGCACCAGTGGCTCTCAGCAGTCCTCCTTCATACTGACAAAGTTGTGATAGGAGGATCATGATCAAAGCCAACCTAGGAAGGAAAGTACTTGAGACCCCTGTCCAACTTGTGCTAACAAAGGCAGAAGTAGAGCCTTGTGGCTCCAGTGGTAGAGGGCTAGACTTGAGCAAAAGCAGTTCATGGACTGTGCCCAGATCTGGAGTTCAATGTCCGGGACTGACAACAAACTAACATACACAACAATGGGTGCAGCCATCCAGCTAAAGCAGGTCACCCTATTGTCCCCAACTGGATTGGAAAGAGTTTCCTGGGAAAGGGGCTGCTGCCATCTTGACTCCACCCATTCTGCCTGCAACACAGGATTCTGGCCACACCCCCATTTTTTCATGGTTCTTTCTGACCAATGGGATACAAGAATGGCAGTCGCACCTACATTCCATGCTGCCAGGAAGCACCGGGATTCCCTGTTTGTTGACACCACTACCAGCAGTTGAGGAAGATAGATGTGGCTGAGTGGTGAGCAAGAGACTTGAGGCCTAGGAGGAGAAGCCTTACTCAGTCCCACCAAGTGCCTGCCTGTGCCCTGGCTCCCTGTCCCCCTTCACTGTGGAACAGAGTTTCAAACTTGGTGCAGCTGACTCACACCCACAACGACTCTTGGGGTCCTCAGGCAATGGTACAATGGTGCACCTCTGGCCGGCTTGAGTCCCTGACCTGGTCCTGGCCCTCCTGTCCTCGACTCCAGGCCTGAGTGTCCGCCATGCCTCCACCATCACTGATCGCCCCACCTGGAGCAGCCGCCAACAGCTTCTTCCAACAGCACACATGAGTGGCTGCCACAAAGGCCCGCACCACGGGACCAGATTTCTCCCCTCACACCAGGTCCAGCAACTCCCTTGTGCCCCACAATCTGGCCAGGGCTCTGCCACAAGTGCATCCCAGGGATGGGGGTGGGTGTTGACCTGTGGATTCCATCCCCATCCCTAGCAGCCAGTATCCCAGGAAACAGGGATCTAAAGGGTTGAGTCAGGATTGGGCACCACAATGCCCCTGTCCTGCAGCAGTGGGAGCCACAGAGCAGCACATCTGCACCCTTCCTCTCTCCCTGGTGGGAATGTGGTGGCTTTAGTCAGAGATGTGAAGCAGTATGTCCACACCTGCCTTCGGGGTCATTTCCTTTTTTCTGGGGGTAGGGTATATTGGATGCAGAAGATAGACCCCCTTGTTCTGTGAGCCCTAGTCTTCTGTGCTCAGTCACCCTTTCACCTGAAGAGGGTCCCAGAAAAGGTGCTGGGGGTGAGAGCAGAAGGTGAGTATCTGGGAAAACACCTCCCCCCACACACATACATATGGCCTGTCCCCCCTCCCCCAGCTGTCAACAGTTCTCACAGGGTGATTAAATTTCCCAGCTCTGCCAGCTTCTGCTGGTGCTCCCGGTCCATCTGGTCTCCAAAAATCTCTGGAGCGGCACTGATCTGGGTTTGTGTGTGTGTGTGTGTGTGTGTGTGTGTGTGTGTGTGTGTGTGTGTGTGTGTGTGTGAAAGAGAGAGAGATACCGAGAGAGGCACAGAAAGAGAGAGAGAAAGAGGGAGAGAAAGAGAAAGATCATCTTTCTCCTTTTACAGCCTGACTGTGCTCAGATGAGTGATCAGTTGGCATATTGCAGGTTCTGCATGGACAAGTCTCCTGTTACCAGTCTGTATGTGTGTGTGTGTGTGTGTGTGTGTGTGTGTGTGTGTGTGTGTGTGTGTGTGTGTGTGTGTGTGTGTAGAAGTGGAATGTAACAAGAGGTGGATTCTTTGGTACCAGCTATCATATCATTAGGGAGTGCATGGGCTTCGCAGCTGAGGTCTGCGGACCTGGAAGCGTGAGACGCTTGAAGGGGACTCAGCACTGTTAAAATTCAGAACAAGGGATCTTTTTGCCCAGGTGCTGTATACTCCCTTGGGCCTGATTGGTGGTAGTGGGAGCTTGGGAGAATCTGGGAGTGCAGCCTGCAGGGGGTGGCTTCCCAGGGGCAGAGAGTATGGCCAGCACTTAGTAAGAATGTGAGCCATGCTAGTATGGAGTGCAACAGCATAGGTCAGACTCTGGGTCTTCTCATCATGACCTCTGATGGGCGAGGTGAACACTATTTTAAATCTTGAGCTGTAATCTTCAGATATCAGCCTCCTGAGTAATAGGATTATATGCATAAGCCTCTGGCATTGGGCCTCTGGTTCTTTTTGGTATATTAGGGTTTGACCTCAAGGCCTTTGGCTTGCCAGTCAGGTCTTCTACCATGCGAGCCAAGATTTTCTGTCTTGGGCATTTCTGAGATGGAAACTTAATATATGGTCAGGCTGGGCTGGATCACAGTCCTCTTATCTGTGACAGGCATGCGCCACCAGGGCTGTAGTTGGGATGGTAGACCTGCATCACCATGCTCAGTCATTTGTTAAGATGGATTGCACCAAACTCAGTCATGGCAGCCGATTATTGAGCACAGGTGAAGCTCTGGGTTGGGCCTCGACCCTTGGCCCTCAATCTCCTCATGGGACTGTTGTGAGGAAACAAGGGATTAATACATAAGAATCTCTGGAGCAGGGCCAGGCACAGAGGGAGCTGCAATCAGATATGGTTCTCAGCAATTCCATGAGCATATGTCAGGAAGATACTCAGAAAGGGCTCAGAAGGTGTGTGTTATTAATGGTGTGACAGGTATGGGATTATGAAACAAAACATGGCTCTCATTCATTATTATCCTATCCCCATGAGGAAGCTGGGGAAACTGAAGCATGGAGATGCTGGGTGACATACTCATAACTCCCAGCTGACAGGAAGCTCGGTCTGACTTATCTGCCATTCTCTATAGGACAATGGGTCCTATTCAGTCCACATCTTGTGGTGGGAAGTCCACTGCTTGTCAGTTGTGGGGCTTGAACTCTGGTCCTGGGCAGTGGCCCCAGCTCCTCAGCTCAAGGCTAGCTCTCTACCACTTGAGTCACAGTGCCACTTCCAGTTTTCTGGTGGTTCTTTGGTGATAAGAGTCTCACAGACAGTCCTGCCTGGGTTCTGGGTTGACTATGAACCATGATCCTCATATCTCAGCCTCCTGTGTAGTTAGGATTATTGACCTGAGCCAGTTCTGACCTTCTCTCTCTCTGTCTCTCTCTCTCTGCCTTTCCCTCTCTCTCTCTCTCTCTCTCTCTCTCTCTCTCTCTCTCTCTCTCTCTCTCTCTCTCTCTCTCTCTCTCTCTCTCTCTCTCTCTCTCTCTCTCACACACACACACACACACACACACACACACAACACACACAGGAATTGATTGAATGGGTGCTAGAAGAGGTGGTCCAGCATCCCCATGTGGCTGAAACCATGGTGGTCCTCTCATTCTGGAGGTGAGCTGTGGGTCATGGGCTGTCTCACTCAGTCTGTTGTAACCAGCACTATGAGGTAAGCCCTTCTATGGCTGGCTAGACCGTGATGGTTACTCATTGTCCATCTAGCCTTACTGGACTTAGTATTGTGTTCTACGTCCTTTTCTAGCTAAAGTTTCTGGCCAAAATTATGATACATAGTTAGGAATGAAAATGTAATGCCATCTTAAGAACGTCATTTAGGGCTCTGGCAATGTGGCTTCATGGTACGATGATTGCCTAGCATGTATGAAAACCTAGGTTCAATTCCTCAGTACACATAAACAGAAAAAGAAACACTGGAAGTGGTGTTGTGCCTCAAGTGGTCGAGTGTTAGCCTTGAGCAAAAAAAAAAAAGCTGAGGAATAATTCCCTAGCCTTGATTTTAAGCCCCAGGCCTGGCAAAAGAACAACAACAACAACAAGAACACCAAACATGCAGTTTGTAAATGCAAAATAAAGAACCCATACTTGGAATATATTATTGCTCCTTCCATCCTGATACCTGACAATAGTCCCTAATTCATGTACTTTACCTATATTAGGATACTGTTTTGAAAAAAAGTTTTGTTCATTAGGTCACGGCAATTAATGCCAGGAATGTGCTTAGATGTCAAGTGAAGATTAATTCTGGAAATTCAAAGTTTCCAGGCTTTTGAATGGCCACTGCTAAGCAGAATGAGAATGGTAGTCTAAGTGAGATTTGGAAAACATTTTTGGCAGTCATGGTACCAAAAAGGCAGAGGCTAACAGTTGTGGCAGAACAGAAGGTATAATTCCAGATGGAAAGAATAAATGATAGTAACTAAGGTATAGCAGAAACTGTTCTAGGGAACCATTTTTAGTTATTAAAAAACTAGTTATCAACTAGGCTTATTCCTCATTGCCTTTAGCATTCTAAATCTCTTAGGCTAGTTCTTAATCTCTGTGTGATAAATGTATCTCTTTCTATGCTCTTTCATACCTGATTTCCTTAGCTTTCTAAAAATCTGTCTTTCTCTATTTTTTATGAACATTTCCTGATGCTAAATACACCTACACAGATGGAAGGGGATGCTAATACAAGGGTCCCATAACTCATGAGTCATTAATGTAACAACATAGAAAAGGAGGACATATTTATTGCTACCTCAATTTTTCTGAAAAGCTGCAATATCCCATCATTTGATTCAGATTTCCATTCTTTGTCTACTTAGTGTCATTAACTGAACTAAATGCGAATATGAGCCGGGTGCTGGTGGCTCATGCCTGTAATCCTACCTACTAAGGAAGTTGAGACCAAAGGATTGTGGTTCAAAGCCAACCTGGTCAGCAAAATCCATGAGACCATTATCTTCAATAAACCACAAGAAACCCGGAAGTGGTGCTATAGCTAAAGTAGTAGAGCACTCAACTTGAGCTGAAGAGCTGAAGAACAGCACCCATGATCAGAGTTCAAGCCCCACAACCAACAAAAAAGTGCAAATATGACATAAAGTTTCCCCAAAAGGAATGATGAAGTCAATAGTAATCTTCCAAAGCAGAGAAAATAATTCCAAAATGATTCAGTGCACCTACTTTTGCTGACTAATTTAAGTTATGGCATCTTTGCTGGACATACTCTCTTCTTGAAAAATTGTCAAATATTTGCTTTATAATAAACATCTAATACTTCTTGGTTCAAAATAGAAGTTCATACTGTTGATGTCACTTGGCTTTCTTACTATCTTAGTTCAAAGCCAACCCAGGCAGGAGATTCTGGCAAACTCTTCTCTGTAATTAAACACCAAAAGAGTCAGAAGTGGAGTTTGGCTCAAGCAGTAGATTAGTAGCTTTGGGGACAGGTGGGTAGGAAAGACAACTGTACAGGGACAGGGTCCAGCTGTGAGTTCAAGCCCTAATAACCATCACAAAATACACAAATAAGCAAACAAAACAAACCCCAGGTATTTCTTTGGGATGCTCCTTAAAGGAGTACTGGTCTGAGAAGAGGCTGATTTTTCTGATCATACTCACTGAATCCTGCTTTTTTGAAATTCCTTTTTCTATGGAGAACTCAGTACCAGAATAAAGGAATTAATAACTGACTCCTGCAACAAGAGAATCATCTCAGGAGTGAAACATCCATCCATAAGACACTTTAAAACCTCCATATCTTTGTTTTTTTGCAGTAGAACAATTTTAAAACAATGTTATTTCCTTTTGTTCTATGCTGGCCTTTAAATGGCACATTGTTTCCTTTTGTAATACTCTCGACTAGAAGTTTACAGACAAGTTTTATATGAGTAAAAGTCAAGAACAGGGGCTAGGAAGGTGGCTCAGTGGTAGAGCGCTTGCTTTGAATGCATGAGGACCTGGGATTGATTTTCAGTACCATATAAGCAGAAAAAAAGCTGGAAGTGGCGCAATGGCTCAAGTAGTAGAGTGCTAGCCTTGAGCTGAAGAGCTGAGGGACAGCACCCAGGCCCAGAGTTCAGGCCCCACGACTGGACTCCTTCGCCCAAAAAAGTCAGGGACAGTTTCCTTCGAGCGTTGGATTCTTTTCTTGTACAGTAAAAAGGAAAGCAAAAGTTAACTTGAACTTTGTTTTTCCACTATGCTCAATTCCTCTCCTTGGAGCAGTTGCCACATCCAGTAACAGTTACTTTCATTTACAGTGACAATCTATGATGCTGCTCCATATAAAATGAATGTTTTCTGATTTCATTGAAATAGCACAAAGACACCATTGGACAGAGTCAACTTAGTACAGGAAAAGTATGAAATTGAAATTGCTTATAAATGCATTATCCATTAGTACATCGAGTTCAAACTTCTTAATTCTCTGTAAATTAAGGTGAATTTTAAATGGGAAGAAGGTTTTTGGATCATTTTTTGTGAGTGTATGTGCTGTGCATTAATTTCCCAAGTATACATGAGTTAACAGTAAAATAAACAATAGCAATAATAGAAGAAAGAGAAGTTCTGTGTTTAAGTATAAGGTTTCAACAAAATATATAAAACTCTACAAATAAGACAACATTGAAACAATAAAGCCACGTCCTGTATGTAGATTCATGGGAGCGATATAGAGAAAGCATTACTCATAAGTGGAGCATAAAGCATGAGGCCATTCCCTTTCTAAATCATGCATGCTAATCATGTAAATTTGTAAAAAGTAGAATGAAAGGATGATTCTGTTTCCAATGCAAGTCAGATATGAGTGAGTATGGGCTTAAGTGGAAAAAAAGAGTCCATCTTAAGAGAACAGGGATTATACTAGCAATGAACTTGGTGGCTAAGATCACATTCCTTTCTTTATATGCTTTTTTTGCTTTTGTTGGTCATAGCACTTGAACTCTGGGACTGGGCGCTGTCCCTCTGCTATTCAGCTCAAGGCTAGTGCTCTACCACTTGAGCCACAGTGCCACTTCTACTTTTCTGGTAGTTATTGGAGAAAAAAGTGTCCAAGAGTTTCCTACCTCGGCTGGCTTTGAACCCCAATCCTCTGATCTCACCACTGCTCAGCTTATGATCACATTACTAACAGTGTACACTCGGCATATGCAATGTGTATGTTCATCTATCTTTATATGAATTCTTGAGTTAAAAATCTGGGCTACAGGTTATACTTTACACTCACAAAAATGTTTGTAGTTTAAAAGTTGATACTCCTGGAAAAATAAAAAATAAAAATGTAAAGGAGTCGGGGAAGTTCAGTCTGCATTCAGCCTGGACAGAACAGGCTTTGAGACATTATGTATAATTAATCAGCCAAAAGCTGGAATACCAGTCATGAGCAAGATTGCTGAATAAAAGCTTCAGGCTTGGGGCCGGGAAGATGGCTCAGTGGTAGAATGCTTGCGTTGCATGAATGAGGCCCTGGGTTTGATTCCTCAGCACCACATAAGGAAAAATGAAAAAAGCCGGAAGTGGCGCTGTGGCTCAAGTGGGAGAGCTCTAGCCTTGAGCTGAAGAGCTGAGGGACAGCGCCCAGGCCCAGAGTTCAGGCCACAGGACCGGACCCAAAAAAAAAAAAGAGCTTCAGGGTTTTGCATACATACATACAAATATACACAAACACACAGAGGCACTTATATATGCACATACATATACACATATACAAATGAAACAATTCTCAGAATATGTAGAAAAGTTAGTAAACAATAGTAAATACTTCCTGAGTAAGACTAGAATCAAGTGATAATTTGTAATACTAGAAAGCCCTCAAGTGAACTTTCTTCAAAAAAATTGAGAATATTACATAGGTAGGAACCAGAGATAGTAAGAGACTGAAGTAATCATTATCAAAGTGACTGGATCAGAGGAATTAATCAGAGACTCCTGCAGGCGCATCTGAAAATGTTCATATACTGTGTCAAATGTCAGAATGTCTTTGAAAATTGTACATAAACAGTCTGAGCAGTCATCTAGTGGATAAGATCATAGGAGAAATTCAGAATTGCTAGTCTGTTTCTACATTAAATAAACCAACAAACTATGGCAGCGCAGTGTGATACAAGCTTGGAATTCTAGCACTCAGACTAAGACAGGAGATTAGAGAATGGAATTACATACCTTTCCTGGACAAGGTAGTATAATTTTGTCTCAATTAAACAAACTAAACAACAAGAAAGGAATACACAGTTGGAAGTTTGGGCTAATTTTTTCACTATGTTTTCAGAAGTCAACTTTTCTATTGAAATGAAACTCATATATAATCCTCAGATGTGTTTTAAGTGCTCTCTTCATTACAGAACATTCCTAGATGCTAAATGGCTCATGATTCCCATCAAAAAAATTGCAAAATTAAGTAAGCATCATTGTGTTGGATTCCAAAGAAATGATGAAGGATTACAAATGGTTAAGGCTGAAGAAATATCAAAGTACTTGTAATGTAAGACTTTGTAGACCTTGCTAAATTAGAGTTGTGATTTAAAATAAATATTTTGGTTTTGTTTGTAATTTCATATTCTATAGGATACTACAAAACTGTTTATAAGTAGAAGGTTTAATTGACAAATTCACAAATGATTCTGGCATTCTATTTTCCTAGAATATACTTTCAAGAGAGTTATAATTAGAACTTAGTTAATAGATAATTCCAACAGTTCATGTATAACATGATAATGTGAATAATGTAGACAGAGTAGCCAACAAACAAATGACATTAATTTATCATTTTGGAAAATGAGCAATTGTTTGAGGGTTTGGTATACTATGGTATGAAGAGAGTAATTGTGTGACATCTTTCATCTACCTATATGTAATGCAACAAGCCATTCCCTTAATTACGTTCCACTTTACAAATTGGGAAAAATGCTAGGTTAGGGATTTGTTTTCATTTTTGTTTTTGTTGTATTGGCTTGTCATAGAGCTTGAACTCTGGCCCTGGACACAGTCTCTGAGCCTGTTTATGCCCTACCACTTCAACCTCAGTGGCATTTGTGTCTGGCTTTTCCTGAGAAATTTATTGCAGATAATTATCTAAGAAACCTTCCTACCTGGGTGGGTTTTGAACCATAATTTTCTGATCTTTACATCCTGAATATCTATGAGAGTTAAAATGTATAAATATAATTAATGATTGCAAGTGTTCTGATCTCAAGAATGTCAATGGGGGGAAATGATGCAGCTCGTTTATTGTGGTGTTCTTTCCAGAACAAGGAGGGCATCACATTAGAAGTGTAGTATTCTTTTCATAATGGAGATAAGCTAATCATTATGTTAATTAAGGAATTTTAAGGTGCACCTTACAAGTTGGAAATTGTTGGGCTAGGATGACTTTACGGCATAAATCTTGGGACTGATGATCATAGAAATAATAGCTTACTCTGATAAAAATTATTGCTTACTCTTGAAGAATTAATTAGTACAGATGCTTCAGAGTTTTATTCTCTACCAGAATGTGGCTATTTTTCTGTTTACCTCTCAATCTGTTAACGCCCATTGGAAATTGTATCTATTGCACAATTTCATAAGATGCAAACAGGTACTGTTTTTAATCTCTCAGATATTGAATGTTGAGAATTGTAAAATGAGTAGTTATTAACCATAGAAGTTTTGAAGAACCTATATATTCTGTCCTCGTAACAACTTATTTACTTATAAAAGTTATGGATTTCCTTAAAATTAAACTGTTTTCAGTTTTAGTATGAAAAAGTACTAAATTTATTCTTTTTTCAAAATATTGGCAAGTATATTGTGAAAATATTGTCTAGTTGGATAACATTCAAGTTGAAGACTCTCTGATAGGAAAGGGGTAATTAATTCAAATTAGATGCCAAATAGTATTGTTTTTTAAAAGTTACTACATAAACAATAATATTTCCTGTACCAATACAGTGTAATTATATTTTACACAGCTTATTTTTAATTTTATTATCAAAGTGATGTACAGTAGAGTTACAGTAATTGTAAGTAGTGAATACATAACTTTTAAAACTTGTTACCCTTCCCTCATTTTTCTCACAGTTTTCCTTCACCCCTTCACCCTTCACAAGTTGTAATGTACATTTCCAACATATTGTCTTGTGAGTATTGCTATTGCATTGGTTTGCGCTTTGTCCTTTGCTCCTCTTCCCTTCTCTAATTAAGGTAAATGAATACACAATACACAGGGTAATAAAATCAAATACAGCAGGGATAAACCATAGGGAAAAAACCCATTGCTGTTCCTCTTCCCTTCTCTAATTAAGGCAAATGAATACACAATACATAGGGTAACAAAATCAAACACAGCAGGTATAAACCATAGGGAAAAAACCCATAGAAAATAGAAATCACATAGGACATTTAAAACAACAACTGCAAATAAAAATATCTTGGATTTTATTTTATTTTATTTTATTTTTTATTTTTTTTTTTTTTGTCGGTCGTGGGGCTTGAACTCTGGGCCTGGGCGTTGTCCCTTAGCTCTTCAGCTCAAGGCGAGCGCTCTACCACTTGAGCTACAGCGCCACTTCCGGTTTTCTGGTGGTTTTATTGGAGATAGGAGTCTCATGGTCTCCTGCCCGGGTTGGCTTTGAACCGTGATCCTCAGATCTCAGCCTCTTGAGTAGCTAGGATTACAGGCGTGAGCCACCAGCGCCCGGCAATATCTTGGATTTTTATCTTGGATTTCATTTTGCTCAGCATCAACGTATATGATCATATATATGCATAACAAAGTCATGGGAAAATAATAGTTGCATGGGCACTATATCATGAAAACAAGATGTTAAATTTTTTATGTTAAAGATGGAATTAGGATTGGTGAATTCGGGATTCTGATAAAGGAATTTCAAAAGAGTTTAAATTTTAATTGTTCAAAAATTTAAACAACGTAACCTATTAAGAAAATTTAAAATTGCCTGGGAAAATAGGCTTTCATGCAAAGAAGTCCATGGAAACTTAGTAGAGAGGAAGCAATGTGGGTGAAGATAGCACTTTTTCACACTAAACAAACAAATCTCAGAAACCTTGCTGTAAATCCTGTAGGTTCCCTTGAGAATTGTCCTTACCCTGGAAATATACTCTTATGTGTGAAACAAGGTTGTAGTGGAATTTAAATACAAAATTCTTAAAAACATAAGATATCAAAATTTGTGAATTAACCTTTAATTATCAAACAGTAATTCTCTGAAAATGAAAATTTGGGTCAAAATATTTAGTGAGAAAGTGCCCTCTAAAATGAAAGAAGGTATTGGGTTACACTTTTCTCTTCATAACACTCTCCACAATGTTTTTTTCATGTGAAACAGTGAAACACAGAAAAAAAAATCTGATTGGATATTTCTAACCAATGATTTCACATTTCTAAGTGGCTCCTGATATATAATATCCTTTTAGCATGAGATAGTGAAGACAAATTACATAAGCCAAAAAGTTTTGGGATTAGAAAATAATTGAAAATAGAAAAGGTTAGAAAATTGTTCTTAGAAGCCCTAGCTAACATGTTGGCTTAAGCAGTGGAGGGAGGCCCAAACTTTTTGAGACAGATTGTCTTAATATTTTTGCTACCTAAAGTGACAGAGCTTATCTGGCTCACTACACTGCAGAACTGATTGAATGAAGACATGAAAATAAATTCCACATCCAAATGAGGCAACTTAAGAAAATTTTAAAAGAGAAACCGTGAAGATGTAGCAGTGACTGAGGCTGTGTAGTCCTTCAGCTTCACTAGACCTAAAGCCAAGGAGCCGTGATAAATTGGAAATCAAGCAAGAGCTAAGAGGAGCACATGGAAGTAGGACGTAGAAACATTGTCCTTTTGTAACATAGAAGCACAGATAAGTAGGACATAGAAACATTGTCCTTTCAAGGTATGGTAATTTAACTCTATTCTCCTTCATACATCTTGTTGAGCCAATGCAAGCCCAAGACAAAAATAATCTATTGAAATCATTTTGCAAGGAATAACTTTTCTGTTCCTTATATGGTATCTAAGGAGAGTCTTTAGAGAAGATAAAAGTGGTGTACTTTTTAATTCTTCTAAGCATCTTGTTAGCAAAATATATCTTTGAGGTTAGAATTGATTAAACCAAAAAGTGATGGAGTACTTATTTTTCTGGGCACTTTAGACACAAGAAGACATTCAAGGTAACAGAAAAAAGTAAAATGTATAACCAAATATTTGTGATCACAGATTCTTCGACTGGTTTTCTGGAGAGAAACCTTTACATTAGATTTTTCCTCATTAATATAGATGTTGTTTCATGGCAACCAAACGCGAGAGGGAAGTTTAATGGACTCGCTTGCCTAATTCAACAGCATGATAAAAAATGGTAAATAATATTTAGTGAATTATTTGACCAATTACTTTGCCAGAACAAAGAAGGAAAAATATAATTCAAAATCCACTTAAATGTATGAAGAAAAAGTAGTGAAGAGATGAAAGAAAACATAGAGGATTGTTTTCTCTCCAGTGGAGCAATGGGTTCTTGATCTTGTTTCATCCATTTTATATTCTCAAGCTATCAAGTGTGGCTGAGGGCTGGAGTATCCAGTTCATCTAAAGAAAATTAGCTGAAGAAAGATAATATTTGCAGCTGATGTAGGTGATTTATAACCTTAGACAATCTATTTAAACCTGTTCAAAACCCTCTATTACCCCAAACTGCCCTCTTTGAAAAGCTTTATTTGCTTTTCCCAAGACTGCCCTTCATTAACTCCTTAAAATTTTGAGAGGTCATATTCATACTCTCTAGAGATTGCTCTTTGGTTGTGATTTTTGTGTGTTTTTGATTTTTTTGTTTTGTTTATTAACTGAATTTCAAAAGGTTGTGCAAGTGTGTTACAATTAAATATATCCATCTACATATCCAATGTTCCTGGATCACAGCCACTCCTTCTATCATTCTCAACTAACCCCTTCTCCAAGATTTATTTCTGATTTATCACTTCCTTTATCACATGTGTACATTGGGTATTCTAGCTGTACTTACCCTTTGTTCAATTTTTCATCTTTACTATTATTCCTCTCTGGTTTCAACTTCCTCTCTGATACTCATTCTGTTAAAATGTTTGATAATACTTTGAAAGGTTTATATACATTCAATCCTGCATACACTTTAACTGATGTCAGCTTATATTTCCATAATTCACTCATCTGCAGTAACAATTTGCAAGAATGGAGATGCGAAGCACCTTGACATGATTGTATTCACATCTATTTGAAAGATTGATCTTTAGTCAAAAAGAGTTTAAAAATGGCTTAGAATGTATTCCTAATTATCAATTTTTATAAATGGCTTTGTACAATGGTGTGTGATTATTTTATTTTACCTGGGATAATATTTTCTCCTACTTGTAGGTTTTAGAAAAAGAAGAAAACTAAGATTTACTATTATAGAGGAATATGATAGAAATAGAAGACAGATTTTATGTTTGTCACATCTCTGATGAGTACTCATATTCAAGACTTAAAATCATATTTCGTACTATGTTAGACAGATAGAGAAAACATAAAACAACATATGATAAGCAACTATTTGTGACTATTGTCACTATTTGTGGAGCACATGGGCAGCCAAGATGGTTCTGAGAGGGCGTTGAGTGGGCAGAGACCAATTTGCTTTACGTTTAGTGCATTACCAGCCCGTGGAAGTTTAGGTGCATGATAGGGTGTGACCTTTACAGTGATTGGTTCCTCTTCCTCCCCTCCCATGTCACGTGCTCTTTTTTGCTTTAAAAAGGGCTTGCTTTGTGTTAATAAACGAGTTTACAGCTTGACTTGACTCCCTGCTGCGTCTGATTTTCTCCCTGGCTAAGGGAGGCTGGGGAACAGGCTACTGGCCACACTAACCTTTCTTTGGACCCCGTCTGTCTTTCATGGGATGGACTAAGACCCAACAACTATTTTGTTGAAATTTACTTCATTAGCTAACCTTTGGGTTTGGAATATGGGAGGCTGATCTATTGAACACATTTTTTGAAGGCACCTACTGAACAACACAAATGGTGGGTGGTACTATTTCTACACTTTAATGAATGGTTGAACCTGTTAGTCATTGGTGCTGGGTAAATAAATCAACTCTATTGTAACTTGCTCCCTACACTTGAAAAACTTTTAATGTCAGTAAGTATCAACTACTTGTCGAAAGTTATTTTGGTGAATATAATTTTAAAACGTTTATTTGAAAATGAATACACTTTCAGGAGATTAAATGTAGGTTATCATTGGTTTGAGAGTGACAACATTTTTATATCACAGAACCAAGTTTAACTGAAGTACCAATGATTTGAAGCACTAAGGATATTCTCACTTAATTTTTTTCTAAATTACATTTGACCTCTAAGTCCAGTTTTCCAAAAATAGGTAGAGCAATTATGGATCTTTTTTGGACCACTTATGCTGGACTGATATTATTTCATTACTTATTAGAGCAGGGGTATTAAAAATAATCTTATGACATTTTGTGATCTTTTTCACTCATATGGATTGGTCATCTGTAAACTGAAAGTTTGAATTACAGCACTGTCTCTCAGATTTTGTGATCTCCTCCTTCATTTTAAGTTGCGTTGCATTTCACACTTGCTTACTGATAATTCCTGCATCTCAAGGAATTGGGGACTTGAAATATAGGAAACGAGAAATTGATATGCGTATTCAATTAGTTTCTATTGGCATGTTGCATGGGCCTAGGTGAGAAGTATTGCCCATGTTATCTGATGATGCAAATAACCTGGTGCTGGGATCCTAGGATCTCATTTGGGGAAAGTAAGACCTCATCTGGGAAAATTTCAACTGCAGAAGTTTAGAAGTAGCTCTTAAGCAAGGCTTACTTTGAATCAAATAACTCCACAGAACTAACTCATTTGGATAAATTACTACTTGAAACAGCCATCACCTTTGGACCTAGTTATAAATACTTGAAAGTACAATCAAATCCAAAATGGAAAATATTTAAAATAGTAATTGACAAAAAATTGCAAATGTGAGCAATAGACTGAACAATATAATTTTTCCACTATTCACAGAATTTCAGGGAAATAAAATCAATAGCACTGTTAGAAACAATAATGTTTCCTTGTATCAAATAGGCACCCAAGGATATAAGCCTGTATAAAGATTGCAACATTAACTATTTAATTTAGAGGATACTACATGCTTTAGCAGCATGTATACCCAAATTACAACAATACAGATATTAACATGGCACTTGCACAAAGATCATATGAAAATTTGTGAAGTATTCCAAATTTTTCATTCTTCGGATGCAAGAAATGAAAAACATTTAAAATTGATTACAAAATTACAAGTGTAAAAATATATGTAACTCATATAATTAAAAGTTAGTTTGACATCAGTGTATTAAATCGTGACCTTAGAAAGGCCCTTATATGGGGCTGGGAAGGTGGCTCATTTGTAGAGCGCTTGCCTTGCATGCCTGAGGCCCTGAGTTCGATTCCTCAGCACCACATAAGCAAAAAGAGAAAAGCCGGAATTGGCATTGTGGCTCAAGTGGTACAGCACTAGCCTTGAGCTTAAGCGCTGAGGGACAGTGCCCAAGCCCAGAGTTCAGGCCCACGACCGGACCCCCCCACCAAAAAAAAGAAAGGACTTTACATAGCATAACCTTTATAAAACTTTTGAAATTAGACAACATTTTCGTTCTATCCCAAAGAAATATAATACTATAAGGACCTAGGAAACAAAAGAATCTTAAACTATTTCTATATGGAATGAAATCTGAAAGGACACATTAATGAAGCTGTATATTATAAAGTAGCATAGAATTCAAAGTATTATATCTATGAGAGAATAAAATACATTATGGACACTATAAAAATAGACTATAGAATATTTTAAAATATACTTTTTCAAACAAGCACGAGAAATATCTTTAGTTTCTGTATAAATTTCAATAGATAAGTTAAAATTATTTCTGATTAAAAAGTCACAAACTCTGAAGAAATCATTATAGATGTATACAAAAACTCTTGAATACATTTTGACATGAAATGCAGGCAATTCACTTGAAAGAATTCCACAGAATCCATGAATTTTACAATAAGTTATTGCTGTTATTTGGATTGTGAAAATGTTTTGTATGGACACAAAGGATGGAATGGCATTTTTGAAATTTAAGAAAAGTAATTGAATCATTGGGACTTAGTAGAACAATTTGTACAGTCTTACACAACTTCAAAGAGGTAGTGATACATATCTTTTTAGCAATATCAAATGCAGTTTCTTCCAAATTATTCTTCAGACATGGTTTTATGTAATGTTTCAACAGAAGGAGATCAAATGAATTTTTGCTATCTTAATTTCCAGCAGCAAGATTCAAGGGGGTCAAGAGGCCTTTAGGTTGGGCATTGGAATCTGCATCATGATGAAGTAAGAAAGAAGCCACTCTGTTATTATTCCACTTATATGCACTGTGCAGATGTGTCCATCCATCTACAGTTATTGTGTGTTCCGCTTGAGCCACCAACTCAAGGACAATGTCTAAGTGTCCACTGTAGACTTCCTGATGAAGAGGTGTATATTCATCGTCATCCCTTGTATTCACATGAGTGGCCCTTTTGGAAAGCAGTCTCCACACTGTAGTAAGCCGATTATTTTCGGCAGCACAAAAAAGAAATTTGTTGGATCCTTCTCTATTTTCTATTGCAATTGATACCATTTCTCATTTTTTCATCTTGTTTCTCATCTTTATCAGAATTGCCTAACCAGAGACTTTGAGTACCAGTGAAAATGAGGTGTCCATGTATTTCCCTAATAGTTCATGTTGGTTGAACTGCTCCGAAATATCCGGTGAATTTTCTGCATCGTTTTTCACCATGATTTATTTTATCTTTTTCCATTTTTACTATTCTAAATTATTCTAGCTAGAGTAGGGAGTTGATGGAGACAAGAGGAAAGATATTCCTCCGTATTCAATGGTACAGACTGAAAATGAGGACCAGTGGTGTCTTCATGTGCAGCTTATTCTAGGAATGAGAAAATATGAAATAATGCCTTCTACATAAATGATTTGGGAAATGGCAGAGCAGAAAGTGAAATGATGAAACCAAAAATACAAAAGCAAAATATATTAGGATAATTATGGAGCAATCATATTATCTATGAGAACCATGTAAGAGAGAGAGGAACAGAGAGATGTGCAAGGACCTACCTAGCCACAAATCCATGCCTCTGATCAATTTATAGAGCAAGCAGAATTTTATTTTTTTTAAAAGATGGAAAGATAATTCATGTATTTACTTGAAATTAGTAAATACATTTTTGGGAGCCTACATAAAGAGACATAGATTTACCAATATACAGACAAAAATCTAAATCCTTGAGACTTCTAGTAACATATCTGACTTAAATCAGTTGAATCACACTTTTCCTGTACAATGAAGGAATAGGCCCAGTCTAGGAAAGCAGCTAGAGAATGCAGGCCGATTGTATCTGTTACAAAACTTTGTGGAAAATGGTATTTAGGATTACTTACTGGTGATCCACTTGCACTGGAAGCATGATTCTGACCTATTGCTTGCTGATTCTGAACTATTGCTTTGATCATTATATTCTCCAAGAAGAAAAAGTGAGAATTGATAACAAAGGAATATAATGCATTTTGATTTCTCATTAAGCACTTTCAATAATCAAAATCACATGAAGACAATAGACAGCCCTATTTTTTAAGATGAAAACCGTGTCTTTAAAAAAACAAGGAATTTAAGTAGTCATGCAAAGGACTTCTATTTTATTACTGACTTATACATTTTTTTCTAATGTTGGTACCAATAAATAATGGATCAATTAGAAAGCTCTTAAAGCTATATGTTCAATAGTGAGTTCTATTACACTATATCATGGTATTTTTTGTGTATGGTCTTAAGAAGAAATTTTCATTACTAACTTGAATTTCTGATAGGAAAATATCATCACTGTACACTTTGCTTCTATATTCTCAGTTTTAAATTGCTATCTAAGTATGTGCATTAGATAATCATAGAGAAGAGAATATGTCCAGAAAAGAAGCCATAACTTAACTCAGCAAAAGTAGGTACATTGAATCATTTTGGAATTATTTTCTGTGCTTGTGACGATTATTATTGACTGTGTTGTTCCTTTGGGGGAAACAAAGTCATATTTACACATTTTCTGTTGGTCGTGGGGCTTGAACTCTGATCCTGGACACTGTCCCTCAGCTCTTCAGCTCAAATTTAGTGCTCTTCCACTAGCTACAACACCACTTCTGGGTTTCTGGTGTCTAACTGAAGATAAATGTCTCATGGATTTTCCTAACCAGGCTTGCTTTGAACCACAATCCTCTGGTCTCAACCTTCTGAGTAGCTAGTATTATAGGAATGAACCACCAGCACCTGGTTCATATTTGCATTTATGTGCACTAAATGACACTATGTAGACAAAGAATGGAAATTTGAATCAAATGATGTGACATTGCAGCTTTTTAGAAAAATTGAGATAGCAATAAATATGTCCTCCTTTTCCATGTTGTGACATTAATGACTCATGAGGTATGGGACTCTTACCTTAGCATCCTCTGCTGTCTGCTTTTGTGAACTTAGTATCAGAAATTGTTCATAGAGAAATAGAGAAAGACATAGAATTTTAGAAAGCAAAGGAGATAAGGTGTAAAAGAACAGCATAGAATAATATACAACTTATCACACAAAGATTAAGAACTAGTCTAAGTGATTAGAATGCTAAAGGCACTGAGGAATAAGCCTAGTTGATAACTAGTTCTTCAATAACAATAAATGCTTCCCTAGGACAGTTTGTGGTGTAACTTAGTTATTACTATCATTTATTCCTTCAATCAGGAGTTATTCCTTCTCCTCTGTCAAAACTATTAATTAACCTCTGCCTTTTTGGTGCCCTGATTTACCAAAAAGTTTTCCAAATCTCACATATATACTACCCTTCTTATTGTGATTAGCAGTTACCACTCAAAAGCCTGGAATCTTTGAATTTCCAGGATTAATCTTCACCTGATATCTAAGCACTCTACTGGCATTAATTACTATGACCTATTATGAAAACATTTTTTGTTCAACACAGTATTCTAATATAGGTAAAGTACATGAATTAAGGACTATTGTTAGATATCATTTGGAAGGAACAATTATATATTCCAAATATGGGTTCTTTATTTCGCATTTAATCACTAAATGACTCTTTTGCCCATCCTGGGGCTTGAACTCAGGGCCAGGGAACTGTTCCTGAGCTTCTTTTTTTATTTTACATCAATGCAAGCACTCTACTACTTGAAGCAAAGCACCACTTCCAGTGTTACCTTTTCTCTTTATGTGGTATGGAGGAATTGAACCCAGGGTTTTACCATGCTAAGCAATAACTATTCCATGAAGCCAAATTCCAAGAGCCCTAAATGACTTTCTTTTTTATATTCATAAGTTTGTGTGTGTGTGTGAAAATATAGTACAGATGGGTTACAATTACATGAGCAAGGTAATGAGTACATTTCTTTTCAAGCATTGTTGCCGCCTCCTTTGTTTCCCCTTACCATCCTTGACGAGCGATCCTCCCACGCCGTCACCAAAGTTGTAAAGTTCGTTTTTCGACATAACATCTTTTGCAATGGGACTTTCTTAAGATGGCACTTTTTCATTCTGTTAATATGTATTATAATTTAGGGGAGGTGGTAGAAAAGGAAGTGGAAAACAATACTAAACCAGTAAGGCTGACATTCCTATCACATTACTAAGGAAGTAGTGTTAAGACCTGCAGGACTCATAGGGCTGTTGCATGTGACAATATTATGGAAAACTCTATTAACTGTGATCTCCAACATCCATAATATGCTGCTTCCACTTTCAAGGTCAAGAGCCAAATATCTAAGACTTTTTATTGATTGGATGTGTTTCCTAGGGAGGAAATAGGAGGGTGTGATAGGTGATGGTGGAAAAATATGCATATTGGATCCCTGTCCATATTTTTTACAGTTTTAAAAAGTGCTATTGATGAACTCCCAATTACATTCAATTGACTTGCTGTCTGCACAAGATAAAGATAAATGAAGACATTTATTCTGGTGGATAGTCACATATATTAGCAAAATCCATTTCTGGAAAAAAAGATACTTGGTAAGAAAATATAAAGTATTGTCTACAAAATGGTTTCTTTTCTTGGAGAACAAAAGTTAATATTGAAATGATTACTCCAGCTTTGTTTGAGATTTTATGCTGTCTCAGTATCAAACTGTTTTCTACTTCCTACATCCTAGCATAAAGACATGATTTGAAGTATTTTTAGAAACAAAGGTACAAAATAGCTTCCTTCCTGCAGAGACTGTGATGGCAAGTATGATAGATCATATTGTAGTTCTCTTTTTTCCCCTCTTTATCTCGTGTTGCATATCTTGGCATATTACTCCATGTCCTGCACCAGCTTCCTGTAGGTGTGATTTACCTCTACTCTGCAATGTCATGATGGGTCATGTGACTTACTTCAGCTTACAAAAGTGAATCAGAAATGGTGAAAGACTATTTCTAGGGGAAGATTTCTATCTCATTGTCTGTGTCTAACAGCTGACTTGTTTTTCCTAAGCTATAAAAATAGCATATTTCCAGAGGGAGTCTTCTTTCAACTTATATACTGGGAGAATATAGCATGTGAAATTAAGGCAAAACTCAAATATGGCCTCATACATATAACACAGGCAGAAATAAGCTAATATTAGAATATGATATTAAGATGTTTGTTTCTTACCATCCTTGTATACCGTTATGATAATTGACTATAGCACACTAGAATTTAACAAATCCTAAACAAGAACTAAAGAAATAGACATTTCCTGTATGAAATTATTACAATTTTTTATAAATAAACATTATCCATGTATTGTGAGGTTATCTTTTTCTGTAGATGTGTTTAATCACTCTAGAGCACTGTATACAATATCAAAAATCATTATCCAGACTTTGTGATTGAGATAAGGAAGAACAAAAATAAATAATCGCCTTTATTACCCAAGGAACATAAATTTGAATAATTATCAGATGAGGGAAATATACTCAAATGGGTACTTAAAAGTCCCAGGTGTAGTTCAAAAGACACATGATTAGGTAAGAACCATCAGAAAGATATAAAGATTCCTAATTAGAAGATAAAGGAAAAAACAGCAACCCAGATTCTGAATTTCTGGAAAGCAGAATGGGAACTAAATGCGTTTTCCACTAGAATCATTTTTTATAATTTACAGACAATTAAAATAATAATATACATATATGTCTATATGCATGTATGTAAACATCTGTATATTCTTATATATATATATATATATATATATATATATATAGGTATTTGTATATAAATACACATAGTGTTCATACCTATATATTTATTTAAAGAGATTTGAATCAGAAATATATTAAGAGCATATTAATACCAATGAAAAATTTTAACTATCCTGAATAAGTTATCAAAAAAATCCAAATACATATCACTGTAGGAATATAACAACAACCAAAGAACATATGGAAATATCATAACATACCTAGACATTGCATACATATAGGGATTAGTGGAAATAGAAACAATAAGATAGCCCTGTACAACAATTATGTAGAAATTGGAATCCTTGCACAACGGTGCTTGACACTTAAAATGATAGGGTCAGTTTGTTAAATATACTGGCAATCTTTAAGATATTACACATAGAGTGGCTTCTATGATCCATAATTTTGAATCATAATTTTATATGCAAAATAGATTTCAACACATGTCCAATGAGACACATGTACAAAAATATACATAGAAAAACCTTTTTAAATAACATATAATAAAATATTGAAATGCTCATTTAGGATGTTATACCCTTATACACATGTATACAAAGCAATATGCTCTATCATGAGAAAAATTTGGAAACAGTAATATTACATGGGAGAAATGGATAAAATAGTCAACGTTTTCTAATTATATGAGCTTTTATAAATTGGCACATCTGTAGAGGTAGAATATGAAATAATAGCTGCTCAAGGGGAGGGTTGGTTGAAATGATGACAGAAGTGACTACTAATAAATACTGGAGTATTTTGAGAGGGTAGTGATGATAAAATGTGAAGGTGATGTTCTTATTAGAACTCTTTAATATTCTAAGAATCAGTGTATTTTATTGAAGAATTACAGATTGCATTTGCATTAACCTTAGGAAAAATTTTAGAATAGTAGTAGGTGGATCTGAGTGATAATTTAGAATTTAAAATCACAGAATTCTATAATGCGTAACAAGTATGTTGATGAATAAGACTATCCATAAAATATGATCTGTGATATATACTCTGAGTGACTATAGATGCCATTGCGAGTCTGAATATTCTACAAAATTATGTAAATTGAGGGATGAAATAGGGTTGAGAAGGATGAGGAATAATGATCATCAAGATGCATTGTATTGGCCATGGAATGTGGCTTAGTGGAAGACTGCTTGCCTTGCATGTGAGGAGCCTTGGGTTTGATTCCTCAGTACTACATAAACAAAATAAGCTAGAATTGGCACTATGACACAAGTCGTAGACTATTAGCATTAGGAAAAGAAGCTCAAGGGCATTGCCAAGGCCCAGAGTTCAAGCCCCAGTACTAGCCAAGAAAAAAAAAAAGTGCATTGTATTAAGCCGGGCACTAGTGGCTCACACCTGTAACCCTAGCTAATCAAGAGGCTGAGGATTGAGTTTTGAAGCCAGCCCAGGCATAAAAGTCTGTGAGATTCTTATCTCCAATTAAATCTCAGAAAAATCTGAAAGTGCTGCTGTGCCTCAAGTGATAGACTTCTAGCATTCATCCAAAGGAGCTCAGGGACAGTTCCCAGACCCAGAGTTCAAACCTCAGGAGAGAAAAAAAAAAAACTCACTAAACACTATTCATAAACTGCTTGGTCAAACAGCAACTCCCATCCAACTACTTAAAGTTAATTAAAAATATGAAATACAAGTCATTTTGGGAACCAGACATACATAGTATACAGGGGACAAAATAAATTTTATATCAGGCAGTTTGCGTTGAAATTTGTTCCATAGTCTTCTTACATCATTTATGAAATGGACAATGCTGCCAATTGCAGGTCAATTTCCTTGAATAACAGATTGAATTCTGCTGTCTATTCATAGGAAACACTCGAGGCGATTTTTTCGCCTTTTATTGAAGTATATCTGATATTTTAAACTAGATTTGTCCCAGTATAATATTAATTAAATCAATCATTTCATTAGGGCGATATTGGTCAGATTGTTTTACCAGTAAATTTTATCCCTTATAATAAATGAGAGCATGCTGTGACAGTCTCCTTTTATTATGACCAAATATTTTATGAAATTATCTTAAAAAGGGGAAATATTAAGCTTGGCTTCTTATTTTATACATTTCAGTTTATGTTTCTGTTCCTCATTGGTTTGGATTGCTGGTGGCACAGTACCCCATGTAAGGAACATGTGATGGAGTATGGAAGAAAGGAAGTAAAGAAGAAGAAGAATAGGAGGGGGAGAGGGAGAAAGAGGAGGAGGAGAACTTGGAGAGAGAGAAGGAAAAGGAGAAGGGGAAGGAGACAGAGAAAAAAAAGAAGGAAGAGGAGGAAAGGACTTTGATCTTAAAATCCACTTTGGTCACAAGTTCTCAGTGACCAAATCTCTACCACTATGCCCACTTGAAAGGGTTCACCTTTCAAACAGTTTGCCTTTGAAAGGGCAACAGTGAAAGCTAATTAATCTCAATCCTTTATAATTTCAGGTGGGTAAATAGTTCTATACATTTCCATAACTTCTGCTTCTAAATATTTATTTGAATTACTCAGAGAAGCTATTTGGCATGAAGGTGGTTTGATTATACCATTACTCGAGAGATATTTTGAGTGCAAATACATTTTATTTAACAGATAAGGAAGCTTCAAAAGATTTCATTTTGTGACATTCAGTAATGACTATTTCATCTAACTCATAATGACTTGAATTTTTCATAATTTTATGACATTCCATTCAAGTTTTTGGAATCTATACTGAAGTTCTTTCTTTCTAGTTGAAGGAAAAATAAATACTATCACTATCATTTATTTCTTAATTATTCTATAGAGTAAGTACAATATGAATTTCAACCATTCAAAATTAAGTTATGTTCAAGTCTGTAGGAATAATTGCTTAAGTCATTGAACATCTTGCTTCATCACATATGGAGATTGATTCAATTTCTAAAAATCACTGTTTACATAAAATATATGAAATTCAGCGTTTCTCTGAAATGCCTTGGTAATCAAACCTCAGAAAATACATGCACAATAACTAAGATTTTTATATTCTCAAAAACTGTATGATCTATATTTTATGTCAAAAATGTTTAGGTTTAAAAGAAGATAAAATCATGTGACCGAAGTAGATAATATTTAATTTAACAAAAATCTTGCTTCTTTCACCCTGACAGAGCCTATTGCTCTTACCTTACATGAGATATTTGATTACGATCCCTTTGTTGCTTTTGAATTTAGTGTATTTCAATTTATGCAAAGATTCTGTAATTTAAACTTTCGAGTGTATATTTTTGCATAAAAAATGAAAACTATTTTTCACAGTGCAGGTTCAGGTTTAATAACTAAATAAATAACTAAATGTTAATTTGTTAAATTGAGCGTCTAGATTTCAAAGAATAAGAAATTAATAAATTTTTCTAAGCCTTTCCATTTCCTAACAAATGGGGCAATGTCATTCTTTCTGATGGAGGCATAGAATTCCATTGTGTATATATACCACATTTTCTTGATCCATTCATCTACTGAGGGGCATCTGGGTTGGTTCCAGATCTTAGCTGTAATAAATAATGCTGCAATAAACATCAAAAATAATGAGAAATAAATAGCCCCCAGCTCCTTAAATGACAATCAATAAGAAAAAATAACACAACAAAGAAAAAAGTTGAACTTCATTTTGAAATAATCTTTTTATATTGTGGTGTTTTGCAATTGTGTATTATGTTACTATCACATGAATCTGGCCTCAAATCACTAGGGCTACTAGAAGAAAATTTCCAAATCTAAAGCAGCTAACATAGCTGTGCAGTTGTTGGTAAGTTTCACTACAGTAGCACCAGGCATAAACTGTACAAGAGAAGTATTTCTAGTGGATTGCAGGCAAGAATGTGATGAAAAGCATACTTTTATCTTCCTAGATTAAATAATAAGACCACACTTTAGAAGGTTACTAAGTGATCAGTCCATAAATAACAGTGCCACTTTTAAGGCACTCTAGATAATTCAAGTCCTTTAGCTCCCCACAACCATTACTGTCATTCATTGCCAAGGTGCAGTTCCAGATCTTTTTGATATTTCAAATGGCTTCGGAATAACATTAACAATAATTCAAGTTGTTGAGAAAATTTACTTCAGAATAAGCAAAATATCAGAATCAACTCCATATCATAAACTTTAGGGAAAATGAATTAAGGAATATGGCATGTCCTTTCTAACTTGATATTAGACATTAGGGAAAAATGCCAGAAACAGCCTGCAAGAAGGAAATAGAAGCCTTTGATGATACAAGTAATTTTCCTACATTTTATATGATAGCATATTTTTGTCTGCTAATTAGGGAAACAAAACGATTTTTAAATATGATATGAAATCAGGGAGTAGATGGTTCAGGAGCTGGGTCGTTCTGTTAAATATTCTCATTATTTTGAATGTGTGGTATTATGTGGTATTATGAATGTATTTTATGTCTGGGCAGGAAAGTTTGATTATTTGATCATTGTCTGATACCCAATGTCAGGAACCTAACCTGAGTTAGAGTGCTAAATATGTGTGTGTATGTGTGTGTGCCTGCAAGCATGTATTTACAAGGCAGAATCTACTTTCTCTCAGGGTATGTACTTAATTGTATTAGTTATACTACATTAATGGCAGCAGATAAAGGTAAAGAAAATTTGAGCCATATGCTTATGTTGCTAAGATTGCATGAAGTAAAATTATATTTGGGGTGTGAGTATTGTGGAAGGTCAGCTGAAAGTATAAACATTGGAATATTCAGAAGGATATCAATGACAATGATTTTAGTGTAGATCAATTTTAGACATTTGCAAGGCTATGTAATCCTATATAAAAAGGCAATATTTATTGATTTTCCATAGCTACACTATGCTATATCTTTGTAGGAAAACAAGTTAAAATTTGGAAACATAAAATAATATCATTATTTACTGCATACAGTTTTATACTTCAGTTTCTTCAAGTACAAATACCATTTACTTCTACTGCAAAGGAAGGAAAACCTTAATATTACAATTTGTGCCATATTTCACATTGGGAAGCTTTGTCTGTATCAATAAGCTTATTTCTTTTGTTTCTGCTTTCCTATTCATAACTTTGTTTCTCATACTATTCTTTTTTTTTAATTTAATTTTATTTTATTTGAGAACATACTGTACAGAGGGGCTACAATTACATGGGCAGGATAATGCATACATTTCTTACCAAGCATTGTAGCCTCCTCCTTTGTTTACCCTTCACCTCCCTTCCCAGCCTCCCCCCCTCCCCCCACCAATTATACCCCCTCCCCCCCCACCGACATTGTAAAGTTGGTTTTGACATGACATTTTGTACTTCTCATTGTTGCAACAGGTCCACCTGAATCCTTAAATGACTTGTTTGTCCCCATCTCCTCCACATGTTATACTGACATCAAATATAGTGAAAGCGGGGGTTACACTGTGGGGGAGGGACATACAAAGCAACAAAGAAATAATCCTATAAATGTGTTAGAAACACATGCATGAAAGAAATGAAAACATTAAAATACATATTTAAGGGTTCATTTTCCGAACATCACATTATCTGACCTTTTCCGCTTGACTCATACCTATACTATATATTGCAAATAAGGAAAACCATGGGACCTATGCTTCTTTGGGCCTGGCTTACTTCACTTAATATAATTTTTTCCAAACCTTTCCATTTCCTAACAAATGGGGGAATGTCATTCTTTTTGATGGAGGCATAGAATTCCATTGTGTATATATACCACATTTTCTTGATCCATTCATCTACTGAGGGGCATCTGGGTTGGTTCCATATCTTAGCTATGGTAAATAATACTGCAATAAACATAGTTGTGCTGGTAGCTTTAGTGTGGTCTTGTTTGTAAACATTTGGGTAAATGCCCAAAATTGGGATTGCTGGATCATAGGGGAGATCTATGTGAAGTCTTTTGAGGAACCTCCATACTGCTTTCCAAAGTGGTTGAACAAGTTTACATTCCCACCAACAATGAAGTAAGGTTCCTTTCTGTCCACATCCCCTCCAGCATCTGTTGTTGTTAGAGTTCTTGATTTTTGCTGTTCTAACAGGAGTGAGGTGATATCTCAATGTTGTTTTGATTTGCATTTCTTTTATGGCTAGGGATGTTGAACATTTCTTCCTGTGTCTATTGGCCATCCTTCTTTAGATCTTTACTAGCCATACAACGGACAAGGGTCTCATATCTAAAATATACTTGGAACTCAAAATTTAAACCACTCATACTATTCTTCTAAGGATTTTTTCTTTCTCCCAGTGTGGGGCTTGAACATACCTCATGCTCTCAGTTTGTTTGCTAACAGTAGTCAATCTACCATATGAACCATGTCTGCAGCCCAAAAATTTTTGTAGTAAATTGGAGATAGAACCTCATGAACTTTCCTACCAGCCTGAAAACCATTATCCCTGATGTCTCATCCTTTTTATTCATTAGGATTACAGAGATGAGTCATGGACAGCAAGAGTCAATGACTTTTATGTCTTATAGATTCCACTTGTTTGTTAGTGAATGTAATAATAAACTACCACTGATTGGGTAGCGTTAGTACTGTAAATACATTGCCTTTGAGTTCGTGGAAGTAGAACTCCAAGATCAGAGTTGGCTTCTTCTGAGTCCCCTTTCCTTGGCATATTCAAGGCATTCTGATTCTCTTGGAAGAGACTTCAACTTAAATGCTCCATTTGAGATTCTGTTTCCAAATGCAGTCACTTTCCAAGACAATGGGTTTTCTATCTTTAATATGACTTCAGTAGGACAGTATCCAACACATAACATATTACTAATGGATAGAAGAAAATCTCTAATAGGAAATTATTTGATTTGGGCATGGAAGTTATGGTTAGACTTTTAAAAATTAGGCAAAGAGGTAAAGGTCTTATTAGAACTTGTAAAATGAGTATGAAGTCTTGACCTTAGATATGCCAAATTCTTACCCTGGCACACACTTAAATTCTTAGTGGTACTAGAGGACTGAACCCCAAACCCTATACTTATGAAACAGCATCTCTACCAGGGTCATACCTGCAGATTATAATTGGATTTCTTGTTTTGAAGTAATATCACTATGCCTGGGCCTGATTGGACTGCAGTCCTCCTAACACAAACCAAACATTGTTTCCAGCAAATGATTAGTTTCTGAAACTTCTTTGTATTGTCTGGGCTTGCCTGGAACTGGAATTTTTTAATTGTTGATGCCCAAGTAGATAAGATTGCAGGATTGAGACACTTTAACCAGTAAAAGTATTCAATTTCAAAATTTCTTGATATTTTCTATATTTGTGTTTAACATATATAGCTAACCTTCATTTTCTCCCTTTTTTGCTTAGTATTCTTGAATTGAAATCATTGCCTTTGTTTTGGATGGAATCCCATGACAATCAAAAAAACTCCCAAAATTTTATGTCAAACATCATGGAAAAGAAGGCTTCAGGTTGGAAAAAGACATTGATCCTTAAGTTATAAATGCTATATATTTATAGTGTTGCTCAACGTTTTCTTAACTATGAAAAGGAAGACAGAAATGTAAAAGATGTCAGACATAATTTTGATGAACTTCCAGGTCTCCTTAGAAATTCTGTAGTTGTCACTTCATGCTATCTTCCTTCCTTAAAGCTTGCTTTATTAAAGCCCTCTGGGAGGATATTGGCTGGACTGAATGGTAATATTCTCCAGGAGATGAAGCTGATTTTATAAAGCTGATGGTGTGGTAAATAAAGGAATGATGAGAATAAGCACAGATATTGTCACAGAATGAGCAGACCAGGCTCAAATACTGAACACCAAAACAAAGCAAAGTTTCCAGTCTGATGATCCACATTGGAACATATATATATATATATATATATATATATATAGCTAAATATACATATACAAATATATACATATACATATATCTGCATGCATGAATTAGTAAATCTCCAGTAGAATATAGAGAAACTTGGCCTGACAATTATTAAACTATATCAAACTGGTTGCAAGTAAGGTACAGTAAAAAAGCAATAATTTAGAATACATTTTTTTAATTTTTATTTTTTATTGTGAAAAAACTGTACAGAGGGGTTACATTTACATGGACAAGATGAGTACATTTCTTATCAAGCATTTTAGCCTCCTCCTTTGTTTCCATTTGCCATCGCTTCAAAGCCTCCCCCCAAACCTAATCCTCCCCTCCCCTCCCCACCAAACTTGTAAAGTTCGTTTTCGACATGACAACTTGTACTTCTCAACTTGCAATGGGTCCACCTGTATCCTTATTTAAATGACTTGCTTTTCCCCTTCCCCTCCACAAATTATACCGACATCAAATACAGTGAAAGCAGGGGTTATACTGTGGGGGATGGACATACAAAGCAACAAAAAATAATCATATGAATGCATTAGAAACAAATGCATGAAAGAAAACAAATATTGAAATACATATCTAAGGGTTCATTTTCCTAACATCAACTTATCTGAACTATTCTGCTTGACTCATACATATACTAACTATTGGATATTAGGCAGACCATCGGACCATTGGGCTTGGCTTACTTCACGTAATATAATTTTTCCAAGTCTTTCCATTTCCTAACAAATGGGGCAATGCCCTTCTTTCTGATGGAGGCATAGAATTCCATTGTGTATATATACCACATTTTCTTTATCCATTCATCCACTGAGGGGCATCTGGGTTGGTTCCATATCTTAGCTATAGTAAATAATGCTGCAATAAGCATAGTTGTGCTGGTAGTTTTAGTGTGGTCTTGTTTGTAAACACTTGGGTAAATGCCCAAAAGTGGGATTACTGGGTCATAGGGGAGCTCTATGTGGAATCTTTTGAGGAACCTCCATACTGCTTTCCAAAGTGGTTGAATGAGTTTACACTCCCACCAACAATGCAATAAGGTTCCCTTCTGTACACATCCCCTCCAGCATCTGTTGTTATTAGAGTTCTTGTTTTTTGCCATTCTAACTGCAGGAAGGTGGTATTTTAATGTTGTTTTGATTTGCATTTCATTTATGGCTAGAGATGTTGAGCATTTCTTCATGTGTCTATTGGCCATCCTTCTTTCTTCTTCAGAGAATTATCTCTTTAATTCTTTAGCCCACTTATTTATTGGGCATTTGTTCCTTTGAGGATTTGTTGTTGGGGGATTTAATATTTTGAGTTCCAGGTATATTTTAGATATGAGACCCCTATCCATTGTATGGCTAGTGAAGAACTTCTCCCATTCCGTGGGCTTTCTATTGATCTTGCTAACCATGCAGAAGCTCTGAAACATCATGCAATCCCATTTGTCCAAACTCTCTTTGATTTGTTGTGTTTCCGGGTTTCTATTAAGAAAATTTCGGCCTGCGCCAAGAAGACCTAGGGTTTCTCCTATTCCATCCTGTAATGTTTTCAGAGTTTCTGCTTTGACTCCGAGGTCTTTGACCCATTTGGAGTTGATTCTGGTGCAGGGTGATATATAAGGATCTAGCTTAATTTTCTACAAGTAATTAACCAATTTTGCCAGCACAATTTACTGAAGAGGCTGTCTTTCTTCCATTCTAGTTTTTTAGCTCCCTTATCGAAGATTAGACAGCTATAGGTCTGTACGTTCATTTCTGGGTTTTCAATTCTATTCCATTGGTCCTGAGTTCTGTTCTTGTGCCAGTACCAAGCTGCTTTGATTGCTATGGCTTTATAGTAGATTTTGAAATTTGGTATTGATATTCCTCCAACATCGTTCTTTCTGTGGAGTAGCGTTTTTGCTATTCGAGGTCTTTTATTGTTCCATATGAATTTTTGGATTGCCTCTTCTATTTCCTTGAAGAATAACGTTTGAATTTTGATAGATATTGCATTGAATTTGTAAATAGCCTTGGGAAGTATTGCCATTTTCACGATGTTAATCTTTCCAATCCAGGAGAATGGGAGTTTTTCCCATTTTCTAAGTTCTGTTTTGATTTCCTTTTTCAAGTTTTCATCATAAAGGTCCTTCACTTCTATTGTTAAGTTAATTCCTAGGTATTTTATTTTTTGTTGGGCTGTTACAAATGTAGTTGCTTTTGTAATTTCAGCCACACATTTCTCATTGTTGGCATACAGAGAAGCCATTGATTTTGGGGGGTTAATTTTATACCCTGCTAATTTGTCAAAGTAACAGGGAGTGGAGTCTATGGGATTCTTTAAATACAAGATCATGTCCTCTGCAAAGAGGGAGAGTTTCATTTTTCCTTCCCTATTTGCATCCCCCTTATGTTTGCATCTTGTCTTATTGCTGTAGCTAGGCATTCTAATACTAGATTGAAGAGAAATAAAGAGACTGGACAACTAGCTATTTCTACAAATTCTAATCAGATCTCAGCAGATTAAGTATTTTATGGAATTCCTATTAAAATATTGCCTTGCAGACTGACTGTTTCTTCATACTACACCTATGTATATCTGTGTGTTTGTATGTGTATATTTGTGTGTTTGAATAAACTAATACAACAATGTAGCAGATAAAATATTAGTATGGCCTGTCCAAAGAAACATACATCCCATGTTTTCCCTAATTTTCAATAACTAATGTATGTCTGGGATAAACAGAAATGTTCAAAGCTATGTCCATTTGACCAGAAAGATAATGTTAACAGAAATGAACCCCATAATAGGGACACAAGTGTTTATTTCTTTCTTGCTATTGTTTCTAACATACTTATAATGTGCAATGTGATTTTTTGTGTTTCTTTATAGGTTCCTCCCCCAAACTATAACACCTGTTTTCACTGTATTTGTTGCTACTACATATTGTATATATGCTCCTCTAATTTGGGAAGGGGAAGGAAAAAAACAAAATGCTTAAATGGAATACAAGTTGACCCATTGTAACGATGTGATGCACGACACATTATGGTGAAAAATGAACTTCACAATTTAGGTTGGGGAAGAGGGGATGGGAGTATACTTGTGGATGTAGGAAGGAAGAGAGGTATGGGGAAAATAAAGGAGGAGGTAACAATGCTTGTTCAGAAATGTACTCATTACATTACTCATGTAAATGTGCCCCCTCTGTACCGTATTTTTACAATAAAATGTATAAAAATGTTCTGAGATGGAAGAGTTTATTTCCTTTATTTTATTTTATAATACCGTGAACAAAGAAATCATTGCAAAACACTGATATGAAAGTATTTTGAATAAATGTATGTGTGTGTGCACGTGCACACAGCCACTTGGCATGCTCAGTATTGGAAATCAGGGCTTCAAGGTCTTGCTAGGCCTTTCCTCTCTCGATTGGTGAGCTACTCTATGAGCTACATCTCTATTCTTAGCCCTATGCTAGTTAATTAAAATTTTTGAAAAATAATCTCATGAATTTATTTTGCCCTGATTGGCTTCCAACAGTTATCCACAAATATCCAGCTCCTGAGTAGATATGCCCAATAGGCACGATTACAGGTGTGACCAAGCACCACAAGGCTTTCAGAATAATTTTAAAAGTAGAAGAAAATTTATTTCATGGAGGCCTGTTTTATTATCTCCTACTTTTAAACATTTTTGTTGATTGAATGTGAATACTTTTTCGTTTTGGGATTTTTAAAAAACAGTAATTTTTAGTACTTTTTCACAAGGAAACATTGACTCATTTCCTTTCTCACTGTGTGTCTTTGGGCCATGTACTTAGTGCGCTTAATTGCAATTTTTCCCAAAACTAAATTGGTAATAACATTAAGATTATAGCAAATGTTGTCTTAAGAATTACTATACTCTCTAAAGGAAGAAAATTGGGCAGAAATGGATGCATTTTTAGAGAAATACAAGTTGCCCAAACTGAGCAAAGAAGAAGTTAACCAATTAAATAAGCCAATATCCTATAATGAGATACAGGAAGCTATCAAAAGTCTTCCAACAAAAAAAAGCCCAGGACCAGATGGATTCACAGCAGAATTCTATAAGACCTTTAAACAAGAACTAATACCCATACTCCTCAAGCTCTTCAGAGAAACAGAGAAGGAAGGAGCTATCCCAAACTCATTCTACGAAGCCAATATCACACTCATCCCCAAACCAGGCAAAGACCCAACCAAAAAGGAGAATTACAGGCCAATCTCCTTGATGAACACAGATGCAAAGATCCTTAACAAGATTCTAGCTAACAGAATCCAGAAACACATAAAAAAATAATTCATTATGACCAGGTAGGCTTCATCCCAGAGACACAGGGATGGTTTAACATACGTAAGTCAATAAATGTAATCCAACATATCAACAGAGCCAAGGTCAAGAATCACATGATTATCGCTACAGATGCAGAAAAGGCCTTTGACAAAATTCAACATTCATTCATGCTAAAAGCTCTGGAGAAAATAGGAATAGAAGGAACATTTCTAAAAACAATAAAAGCCATTTATGACAGACCAATAGCCAATATTATACTTAATGGGGAAAAGCTGCAACCAATTCTCCTAAAATCAGGAACAAGGCAAGGATGCCCACTGTCTCCACTCCTCTTCAATATAGTCCTAGAACCCTTAGCCAGGGCAATAAGGCAAGAAAAAGACATTAAAGGGATCCGCATAGGGAAAGAAGATGCAGATGACATGATACTATACCTCCACGATCCCAAAAACTCCATCCCCAAACTCTTAGAAATCATAAATCACTTCGGCATAATAGCAGGATACAAAATAAACCCACAAAAATCAGTTGCCTTCCTATAGACTGATAATGTACAAGAAGAGAGGGAAATAAAGGGAGCAACCCCATTCACAATAACCTCCCGAAAAATAAAATATTTAGGAATTAACCTAACCAAAGATGTAAAAGAACTATTTAATGAGAACTATAAAAAGTTAAAGAAAGAAATTGCAGAAGACACTAGGAAATGGAAAGACCTCCCATGCTCCTGGATAGGCCGACTTAATATAGTAAAGATGGTAATACTTCCAAAACTAATATACAAATTCAACGCAATTCCTATTAAAATCCCAATGACGTACATCACTGAAATACAGAAAACAGTCCAAAAATTCATATGGAACAACAAAAGACCTAGAATAGCCAAAACAATTCTAGGGGATAAATACAATATGGGAGGGCTATCCATGCCGAACTTCAAACTCTACTACAGAGCTATAATAACAAAGACAGCATGGTACTGGCACAAAAACAGACCCGAAGACCAATGGAACAGAATAGAAGATCCAGAAATAAACCCACAGGCCTACAGCCAGCTGATATTCGACAAAGGAGCCAAAGACATACAATGGAAGAAACACAGCCTCTTCAACCGCTGGTGCTGGGAAAACTGGGCAGCCACATGCAGAAAACTAAAAGTGGACCCCAGCCTATCACCATGCACCAACATCAACTCAAAATGGATTAAAGACCTTAACATTAAACCTGAATCTCTGAAACTACTGCAGGACAGAGTAGGAGAGACACTTGAACTAATAGGCACAGGAAGGAACTTCCTGAACAGAGTCCCAGGGTCACAACAAATTGGAGAGAGACTCGACAAATGGGACTACCTTAAAATAAAAAGCTTCTGCACAGATAAAGCTATCGCAACCAAGCTAGAAAGACAACCAACTAATTGGGAAAAAATATTTACCAGCAATATATCAGACAAGGGGTTAACATCCTGTATATACAGGGAACTCAAGAAACTAATCCCTCCCAAACCCAACAAACCAATTACTAAATGGGCAAGGGAACTAAAGAGGGACTTCTCAAATGAAGAAATAAAAATGGCAAAGAAACACATGAGGAAATGTTCATCATCCCTGGTGGTGAAGGAAATGCAAATAAAGACAACCCTGAGATACCACCTTACCCCAGTCAGAATGTCCCACATCCACAAATCAGCCAACGACAAATGCTGGAGGGGATGTGGAGAACGAGGAACGCTATTACACTGCTGGTGGGAATGTACACTCATACAACCACTTTGGAAAGCAGTCTGGAGGGTCCTTAGAAAGCTAAAGATTGACCTCCCTTACGACCCAGTCATACCACTTCTAGGCATCTACCCTGAACCACAGGAACCAATATACAAGGACACGTGCACCTCCATGTTTATTGCAGCACTGTTCGCAATAGCTAGGATATGGAAACAACCTAGATGCCCCACCACAGATCAATGGATCCAAAAATTGTGGTATCTATACACAATGGAATATTATGCAGCCATTAGAAATGACAAAATAATGGCATTTGCAGGGAAATGGATGGAGCTAGAAGGAATCATGTTGAGCGAGGTAAGCCAAGAACGAAGAGACAAACAGTACATGGTCTCCCTGATAAGTGGATGATGAATCCAAAATGTTAGGTGATATGACAAAACTAACAGGACTTAAGAAACAAAGAACTCCCACTCATCTGGTTGAACCACTACTATATATCCCCATTCTGCTGATCACATATATGGTATATAACATATGAGCACCGTTATATATTACAGACTGTGATAGACAATTTGCTCCAGGAAAGTTAGAATGAACTTGTGACTTTAAATGAGCATCATTATTCCACAATACTGTGAATTTCCGGAAATTAAGTAATCACTTAATCACAATCAAAAAAAAAAAAAAGAACCTTGGGGAAGGGAGGGAGGGAGGGGATGGTAGGGGGAAAACAATGGAGGGGGTAACAATGTTCAAGAGGAAGTGGAAATGTACTTATTACCTCACTCATGTAACTGTAACCCTCTGTATAGTATCTTTACAATAAAAAAAATCACAAAAAAAAAGAATTAAAGGAAATAAAACTTGTGAAATACATAACCTAAAATTCTATGAATGAGCTTTGAGTTTAGCCAGTGCGTTTTTTAAAATACTAAATAGAATGCGATAAGCATTACAAAAACTCTTACATGTAGTGAGCAACCAGAAGTAATGTTATGTATTGACCATGCTCTGCTTCCAAGGAAGCCAGGTGGATAACTTCTCATGCTGTAAATCAAACTGGTTATCTTATGTCTTGTTATTGTAAAAATATCAGGAACAGAATGAATGGAGGTTGTAAACTGAGGTGAAGTCCATATGTAAATGTGAAAAACTGATAAAACAAAAGTATCTGAGCAATATATAGTGTTTTCCATCATAAGGAAGACCTAGAGGAATTAATTCTCTTTTTGATATCCTATCATAGGTCCTTAGAAGGATGAACTCTTTCCCCAGTCTTGTAGCAGCAGCATCAGATGAGAGGAACTGTATTTTTTTTGTTGTTTCCTTCAATTTATTCTTCAGTCCAAATCTGTAGTACTTGAGATTGAAAGAAACCAAGGGAAATTAGACACATACACTTTGGAATGAATAATCAAGGTAAAATAAATAAAATACATACAGCCTTGTAAAAGGTCTAACTAAATTGAGTTACATATTCTCAAGCATAAATAGAGAATGATTTAAGCAATATCATGTTATTGATAATTGAAAAATGTTGAGTTGCTTATTTTTTTTTCTTTTCTACTACCTTAAATTATTTATTGATTTTGCATAGAAGATTAAAGATGAGATTAACAAGAAACTTGATTTAAAATGGACAAAAGTTCAGAATAGACATGTTTTCCTTAAATCCTTGAAGATCGACAGTGGGTTAACAAAATTGTACTTAATACAACTTGTATGCTGAGTTAATGCTTTGAGACCAGAAGTCATTAGGGAAATGTAATTCAAAATTACTATGATACTACTTCATTACTACTATAACTTTTATCAACAAAATCAAAGGAACCAGGTGTTTTGGTAAAGGCTTGTAATTTCAAGCCTTAGGAGGTCGGATTTAAGTCTACGGCCAGTCTGGGTCGTGCTGCAGATATTAAAAACTTACCCATTATTATTAAAGGTAATAATGGTGAGAGTGTGGACAAAAGGAAATTTTCTACACTCTTGGTCAAAATACAGGTTAGTATTCTCGTTGTAGAAAGTAGTATGCAGTTTTCTAAAGAGGCTGATATCTTAGGATCAGATTCAAAGCCAGCCCAGGCAGAAAAATCTGTGAAAATCTTATCTCCAATAAACACCAGAAAACTGGAAGTGGTGCTGTAGCACAAGGGGTAGATTGCGAGCCTTGAGCTGAAGCGCTCAGGCCCTGAGTTCAAGCCCCACAACCGACAAAAAAAGAGAAATGCTAAGCTAATGTATCATCTTACCCACCAATAATGTGATTATTTCTCTCTCCGTAACTCGTAAATATATCTGTAGTTCAAAGTTGTGTTCAACTACAGACTAATAAAGCAATTGTGGTAATGTACAAATTTTTCACATTTCTGCCTTCCTTCTCTTCTCATATAAGAAAACACTAATAACACTATAAATATATTGAATTTATAAATTAAGGATCGGTGTTGTTGTTGTTTTCCAACCTGAAGCCTTCTTTTCCATGATTTTTGACATAAAATTTTGGGAGATTTTTTTTTATTGTTATGGGATTCCATCTAAAACAAAGCCATGTATATCTAGAAAGCCAATGTTTTCAACTCAGAATACTAAACAAAAGAGGGAGAAAATTAAGGTTAGATCTATATGTTAAGCACAAATACAGGCAATATCAGGATATTTTGAAATCATATACCTTTACTTGATAAAGTGGCTCAAACCTTAATTTTATCTACTTGGGCAACAAAGATTAGAGAATTCCAGTGCCAGGCAAGCCCAGACAACAAAAAGAAGTTTCAGAAACTCTAACCATTTGCTGGGTGCAATGTTTTCTTGCCTGTGTTAGGAGGACTGCAGTCCAATCAGTCCCAGGCATAGTGATACTACCTCAAAATAAGCAATCCAATTACAATCTGCAGGTATGGCCCTAGTAGAGATGCTGTTTCACAAGTATAGGGTTTTTGGTTCAATCCTCCAGTACCGCTAGGAATTTAAGTGTGTGCCAGAGTAAGAATTTGGCATGTCTAAAGTCAAGACTTCATACTTATTACCATCTTTGTGAGAACTTCAGCTTCCTTATTTGGAAACTGAGCTGTTCAGTTAAGAGTGAATAGATGAATCTTATTATTTAAAATTTCATTTAACTGAAATTGGAAAGATTAATGTCTCAGACACTATTCATATTTGAGATTCATTAGCCACATATAGCCAGTGGGTAGTGTGTTAGACAATGCATATACAGAATATTTCCATTATCACAGATGTTTCCGTTAGAACTGTTTTAGAGCATGTTTCTGCTTGTTAAGGGATGGTTCATGTTCATAAACTACATATGCTACATAGATGGTACTAAGACTGAAGGTCAGCCCAGAAAAGCTAAACACCCATGAAGTTAAGATATAAATATAAATTTTTCTACATAGGCACACTTATTTGTGAGGAGGAAGAGGATCAAACAGTCAATGTCAGCAGAATCAACGCTCTCAACTCTAGGAAAGAATAGGTGGAACTTTTAGCAATTCTTTGCAGCTTTGCTTCTGTGATTGAAATTGGCTGTGGTATTCTCAATGGTGATTTTGTTGGAAAATATACATGTGTAATTATCATATTAGCTCACAGAAGAATTAGTATTTGTGCTTTGTAAATGTCATTTGGTATTTATATATGACATTTCAATTTCTTCTGGTACCAATACACCACAAATATCTTTATATGACTTCTGAGATTTTGCTTTCATTAGCTTTGTTGTTCTTACCGCAGACATTTAAAAATTAGTGGAAAAGTTAAGACTTCCTTGTGTTTTATAATCCCATTAGTACTCAGTAAGCTTAATAACCAGTGAGAATACAAGAACTATGTGAAGAAATTATATCTCCAATTAATTACTGGAGCAAAGAGAACTGGCTTTCCAGAATCTCACCTTCAGAATTCAAGAATGAGGTGGGAATAAGACAAGCAAAGACATAGAGTAATTTGCACTGCAGTTGCTGTGCTGTCACAATGAACACTTGTTCTCATGCAATCTTTTTGAATCTCACAGTTAGCTTTTTTGTGGTATTTATTAGTATGACAAAGATGACTGACTTTCCCAGATTTACAGTTGGAAATGTGTGGGACACATTCCTTTATCTATGGAATCTTCCTTAAAATTGTGCATCATTCACTTTGGTTCTCGATGCCTTTTCCATCCTTGTCACAAGTATCTATTTCTACAAATGGAGACGCTGGTTCAACATTTGCCTTTAAATGATTAAATAATGTGGATTTTGGAGGTTGTTTGATTTACTGTAGAAGCAAAGTATTATGGGTAGGACCCTTTGGTCCATTTTGACGCTTCTTTGTAGAATTCTTATTGGGGTCCTTACTCATGGACTCATGTGTAAGTAATTCCCCCCCATATTCCAGTATAATCCAGTACAGTGGGACAATGCATTAGAAATTTAAAACATGCATATAACTCTTAAAATATACTTTCAAATATAATGACATAAATAAAATAAAAGATTTTGTTTCTATTTTTTAATCTTAGTATTATTGTCAAGGTAATGTACAAAGGGGTTCCAGTTACATAAGTAAGGTAGTGATAACATTTCTTATATAACTTGTTACTCCCTCCCTCATTTTTCTTCCTCTTTCCCTCACTTTCTCAATCCCCCCTCCCAAGTTGTACAGATCATTTCCAACATATTGTTATGTTTGATTGCCTTTAAGTAAATATTTGTGCTGTTCCCATCTTGGAGCTCCACGAGGCAAACACTGGAACACCACAGTTAGACCCCTCTATACATATTTTCCTACAATTTGCAGTCATATATTTGTTTGATTACTCATTTGTATATTGCCAAATCTGGAGTTTGAATCCAGGGCCTGCACATTGTTCTCAGCTTTTCTTTTTCCTCAACTCTAGCCACAGATCCATTTCTGGCATTTTGTTGGTTAAATGGGGGCTGGCTTTGAACCATGATTCTCAAATCTCACCCGTGTCAGTAGGATTGCAGGGGTGAGCCTACTTTATAATTTTACTTTTCATCTCATTATATCATGCATATATTTCCTATCCAATAATATCCTTAGAAATTTCATACTGTTTTAAGAACATTACTTATAATGAGTACATGGGACTCCAGTGCTAATAAATTCCATAATTAATTGAACTGTCTCTATCCCTGAAAATATTTGTTGTCTCGAAAATATTTAAATGGATCATCATAGTACTTTTGGATTTTTCATTCTAGTATCTATTTTTTTTATAAATAGATTAGCATCTGCTAGTTGTTACAAGGAACCAAATACAAACATTCTTCTTACAAAATGATCCATCTTAACTTGGCTCACCTGAAACAGTAAGTTACTCCTCCCTGTGAATTTATTCTTTTTCCCAGCATGCAGTTCCAGTTTTGTAACTTTTACACACCTTACCTAGTATAATGCCTTTGTCTAAAATCCCTCTTTCTATCATCCAGTTTTTGTACAAACCTTTTCCATTGTATTTCACTAATAGGAAGGCATATTTCACTAATACCAACTTAATGTCATCATTTCCATGGGTATTTCCATTTTAGCCTGGATCAGAACTTGATTCTAACAAGATTTTATTTTAATGGAAGAATCAGAGCATCAATTGGAAGCCTGAGAGTACCCTTATGAACAAATTTTATCATTCATTGCTTAATTTTCTTTTGGAATTTGAAGGCTAAAGATTACCAGCACATATATCTTCTGTTGTCACTGTGTTTGGTTCCCGTTCCCTGTATCTTGTATATACATTTTTATAATGTGGGGAGGGGAAAGGAAATAACAAAATACTGAAACAAGGATACAGGTTGACCAAATGTAACAATGAGATGTGCAATACACTATGTTAAAAATGAACTTCACAACTTTGGGGTAGGGGGAAGGAGGAGTTGGGAAAGTACAGAGGGAAGGAAATGTAGTGGGAAAACAAAGGAGGGGGTAACAATGCTCGACAGGAAATGTACTCATTACTTTACTGTAACCGTAACCCTGTAACCCCTCTATACAGTATCTTTACAATAAAAATATTTTTTAAAATATTTCCAGCTCATACTCCCATGGCTAATTTGTTATACACCTTAAATGCTTCATATGGGTCAAAATGGGAAACCAAAAGAAAGCAACTTTCAATATAGATTTCTATTGTTGTAACACTGAGATGCCAAATGCATTGCCAAGTGCACAGGAACACAGATTACAATCATTAACCTCTAGAATTTTGAGTTGTCTTCTTTGGCTTGAAATCTCTTAATTGTATTATATACAATACGCAGAAATGTCCTGAAAAAAATATTCATGGATAAAGAACAGTTCTACAAAATCAAGAAAATTTGTACCAAGTCAAAAAGAGGAAACTAAGCCAAGAAAAATTTTATTTATTCATATAAAGCTAGGATTGAACATGGGTCTACCAATAGTCTGAAGAAAAACAATTATTTAAGTGAGTTCTTATTATAAATATAGTAATATAATTACATACATGGTAAAATAGAACCTGATGATGAGCTATGAACTCTGGCTGGGGAATTCATGAAAATCTTTCTTGCACAATGTCATGATACGTAGGAAGGGAGAAAACAAATATTCTGTAAAATGATGAAAAGCTTACAAAGTTCAGTAATCTCCAAATATTATGACCAAGGAATGTAAAGTATCAGGAACTAGGTAGCAGTAAATTGGAAAGTGAAATTGGAGAAATTGAAATGGCCATATAGCTTGGTGTTATGGCACTTTCTTAATATGTATAGGGCCCTAGGTTCAATCCCCAGCACTAAAAAGGAAGGAAGGAACGAGACCTAGAAAGATTTGTGAGGTGGGCCCTGCACCATCATAGACTTTTTATTCTCTAGCCCATGATTCCATACTGTTGATTACACATTATTACTGCATGGGAGATTTTAACTTCAGTTGCCCAAGTCCCAGCCATTTTTAGTTGCGTGGGTACAAATCTATCAACTTCAGCTCATATGACTTCGGGGCACCAGTAAACACCCAGGACAGAGATATCATGAGGGCACATATGAGTCTAGAATGGTCTATGAGCCTTTTATTTCTGCAGAAAAATAAATACACATGGTATGTTAGCCTAAGTATGGATATAGATTAGTCTGAGTTTAAATGTACCCATATAATAGTTTTGCAACCCTGAGTAAATTACCTACCTCTATTTAAACCTCCATTTCTTGTTTTGGACATGGGGGCCAATGAGACTACAGTGCTAGTGTATTTCTAAAGTGTTTTCTGGCTATGCATTCTTAAATTTATTATAACTACCGTTAGTTGACTTGTTTATATAGTGCACATTTACACCAGGTGCTGATGAGCAAAGCAGAAGACGATGAAGTGTGCTTTCTTAGGTCTCTCGGGTACTTGATGTAATTCCTTACACTCCAAAATTTATGAAGTCAGAGTTTGACAACAGGGCAATTTTAAAACTTTTCTCTATGGAGCCTTAGCATTCTTCATTATCAGAAGGACTCCAGAAAGATGGAAAATTAAAATAGAGAAACTGGGGCTGGGAAGGTGGCTCAGTGGTAGAGTGTTTGCCTTGCATGCATGAGGCCCTGGGTTCGGTTCCTCAGCACCACATAAGCAGAAAAAGCCAGAAGTGGAGCAGAGGGTCAAGTGGTAGAGCGCTACTCTACAGTTGAAAAACTGAGTGACAGCTCCCAGGCCCAGAGTTCAGGCCCCACAACCAACAAAAAGAGAAAAGAAAAAGGGAAAAAAGAGAAACCACAACAGTCCTTGTCAACTAGCTTACTGTTAGTCCTTTTGATCTATGATCGCAAATTACCAGACACTGAAATGGTTATAAACAACAAATTTTTTTCTGCACTCTGGAGCCTGGAGGACCGAGATTGCAATGCCAGCAGAGTCACGATTTTTTTTTTTCTGAGTGATGCACTGTACTAAAGATCAGGAGTGAAATCTATTTGGTTTTGTTTACTTAAATCCCAGTCATAAAGGCTTGCCTCCATGACTTAATTACCATCCACATACACACAAAGGCCCACTTCTGCCTCAAACTGCGATCCTCTTACTTCTGCTTCTCTTATCAACATGTGTCACGTTTGTTTTAGGTGTTGATATTTTCACCATACCAACAGCAAGTGTCCGATACCTTCCAGAGACTAAGTCATAAGTAGTTAGAATTATAGGCATGCACCACTATATCAAGCTGAATTTTTCTAAAAAGAAATCTTCAGTAGCTGTGCTAACAAAGAGATATTCACTCACTTATCTTTAGTCTGCAATTCTCTGCCTCTGGAAATTCTTTCTCATTGTTCTCCTCACTGAAGCCGGCAAGTTTGTGATAACTTCAGTTTTGTTAATGCTTTCAAAATATTCCTTTTTAGTCTACATTCTTCATGCCTCATGATCTATATCATAGTGATTTTCCTTACCAAAAATGTTTGTCTCAGCCAGGAGAGGTGACTGATGCCTACAATCCTGAGGAGCTGAGATGTAAAGACTTTAGTTGGAATCCAGCCACATATTTTCTATCTAAAGGAAACTGGGTGCCTCTTAATAACATAAAAAAAATTCATATTTGTTATAATAACATCTTAGAAATTTAAAGTTATTCATTTGATAACCTTAATAGAAACAAGGAATTAAACATGAATTTCTCTCAGGAAATCCAAGTCATTCATTACAACCGTAACTTATTTGGGAAGAGAGTTGAAATCTCGTTCAGAAAACATAACCATGTGCCATTGTTACATTCTCCTTTCTGTCATTATCTAACATGCTTCAGAGGAAACAGACTTAAACAGATATGAGTCCTGGAATATATTGTAAATGCCAGCATTGAATGATCTCTCCATGGTAAAAAAATCTTCATAAATTTTCGTGCTCCTGAACAACCCATCCTGTTGCTTTGCTCTGAGCCTGGATGAGTTTTCCCATTTGTCCTTCTATGGCTTTCTTCTAGGGCAGGTGTGTGTCTTTTCCTTTATTCGGCCGATATGGAGTCTTATTTCCTCTTTCAAACATTCTGAGAAGCTATTGCCAGGCCACAAAAAGTAAGATAAAATTTTCATCCCATATTCTCCCTTCACAGATCTCCTGCCCTAAAAAACTCTTTACTGAACAAAATGGAACAATGATTGCTGAAAGACCATTATCACACTAGTCATAACACCAGAGAGGAACAAGTAGAAGAATCATTATCTGCATGTCACCAGTATCAATCGACCTACTGCTTCCATGTTTAAATGGGACAACTAATAGATGTTTTTTCTAGCTGCCAGTGGCTCACACCAGCAATGCTAGCTACTCAGGAGACTGAGGTCTGAAGATTGTGGTTCAAAGAGAGCCCAGGATAGAAAGTTCATGAGATTCTTACCTCCAATTAACTACCAAATAGCTGAAAGTGGTACTGTGGCTCAAGGGGTAGAGTTCTAACCTTGAGCAAAACAACTCAGGGACAGCATGTGGGCTAAAGAAACAGCACACAGACAAAGATATATGCTTCTAGATTTCCTGACCATGTTCTTTTTCATAAGATGAAGATTTTGTAAGTCAAATAGTCTTGATGCCAATTAATAGCTATGCTGTCTTGGGCTTGTAATCCTCAACTTCATCTTCCTTGACTGTACAATGAAGAAATTTTGCAAAACTGGTGCAGTGGGCGAATCCAGTCATAATGTATGTGTGTGAAAATGTAACCAGGGAAGATGGCGGAGGAGAAGCTGGAATCTGAACTAGCTCCCACATAGAAAGCAGTTTTAGAGTTCCAGTGAACAGTCCTAAGCAGAGAATCACACCAAATGTGCCATCACAGGACAGTTAGACAAGAGAGGGGAAGCCAAGGCAAAAAGACACATCTGAGCGCCTGAAAGCAGCCGCGGCGGCGGCGGCGGCAAGGTCACGGCAGAGAACACAGCCACCGGGGCCATAACTGAGTGCTCACACAGAGAGTCCAGGACGAAGAAGCCAGACACAGCGGGCGAGCGGATTCTACTCAACACCAGCAAGAACCGACAAGGAGCAGACATCTTCATCCTGCAGTTCGCAGACCAGAGACGACCCAGGATCCAAGACTCGACGTGAGTAGAAGCCCGACGTCCTCACTCCTTCTCGGGGAGCAGAGGAGGGAAGGCCACCCCTACACCCCCAGCACCGGTGATTTCCATCTTGGATACCGACAAAGCTCGGAGGAGCTGCCAGCTCCAACCCAGGCCTTGGAATAAAACGAGTCATTTAGCAGGTCACAAGAACTTAACGGCGGCGAAGTCACCTGCCAGACTCGGCTCCATCCAGGGAAAAGTCACCCAGCTCAGGCACCAGCCATTGGAGTGGCTTTCCTCACTGGGTAACCAGAGCCAGAGGCTGCCCCTCCCTCTAGCAGCCTCAACAATCAATTGAAAAACAGAAACCCTGAGAATGGCTCCAGGCTGGGCTCTGTGAGTTTGTTTTTTTTTTCACAAAATAGCCCCAGGAAAAAGCTACTGATTGCTGAAAGGCCTCAACTCTACCCAGAAACTAGCCTTACCACTGCATCCCCCTCTTTTGTGATTCTCAAAGCAGATCACCCTCCCAGTAAACTAATCAGGGAGGGGGATCTCAAAATCTTGAGTAAAGCAGAGCATTTTTCTGCCTGTTCAAACAAAGTGACTTAAGAAACCAATCAAGCCACAGGACCTCAAGCTGACCAGAGACTCCAACAAGTGGCTGTTTACAGACAAAAGAGAGATACAGGATTCTTCCCACCCCTCCCAAAAAATCAAAAAAAAAATCAAAGAACTTTTTTTTTCTTCTCTTCCTCTTCTTTTCTTTTTTTATCTCTTTTTTTTTTCTTTTTTTGGTACCATATATATATATATATATATATATATATATATATATATATATAATTTTTTTCCTTTTCTAAAATTTGTATTAATCTTTAATTTTGGCCTTTTTTGAAAAAATAATTGTCTTCCAGTAACTTTATTTTTTCCTCTTATAATTTTTATTTTAGGAATACATGAATGTGCGTTTTCATTTCTTTTCTTGTCTTCTTTCTCTTTTTCTTTCTTTCTTAACTATCTTTTTGTTTTTTTGTCTAGCTCTACTGAACTTCTGCTCTTTTTCTCTCCCTTTCTAATCCTTTTCACCTTTTCCTCTCCTTTGATCTTCTGTATGTGACTTAACTCTTGTCCTGCATATCCTCACATAAACCCATAGTTAACTAGTAGACCCTATCCCCCATTGTGTACACACTTAATCCACAAATTTGTTACTCAATTCAAAACCTCTGAGACTTAAATTCCTTAATAGCAGTACTACCTCTTCATACCTATATAATATTTTAAGCATTTTCTTAAGTTTTTCAAGTCTCCTCTATGTCCCTAACCTTCTATTAATATACTCACATTCCTCTCTAAATAGATGGTCTTTTAATCTCCATAATAATATTAATATTTACGTTTCTATTTTTCTCTGGTCTCTTTTCATTTCTCTTTCACTTTCTTCCTTTTCTATCTCTCTCTCTACTTGCATCCTACCCAACCTATTTCCTGCATTGAGATTAGGACATAGTTAACTCTCACTGTGCCTCCCCACACCAATATATTCCTATTTTTGACCCACATCTCTCCCTAACCCTAAAAATTTCTGGTTTTCCAAATTCTTCTCTGCGGTTCGAAACCCATTAACATATAGTTGTTTGATGTTGAATAGATGTATCTGTTGAACTAGATTGTATCTGTAGACTATTGACTGTATAAATGCAAACGTTGGTTGATGGTTGCCTTAAGATAGTGTTCTAGCACAAAACTGGTGCTATTTTCATCTCAAATGGGCCGAGTAAGCCGGAAAAACACAAGAAAAATGGCCAATCCGGGTATCTCAATTTCCAATCTTGATAATCAGGGGTCAGATCAGATAATGAACAACCCAGAAGAGAGTTCCCAAATAGCCCTACAAACACTGGTTGCAAACACGATAAATGAGAAGTTTGACAACTTACAAAGGATGCTGTATGAGCGTGATAGGGAGAGAGAGGAGGCATCCCAAAAGTTTATAAAGGAATATCATAAGCATGAGGAAGCTACTCAAAAACTGATACAGGATTTGTGTGAACAACTTGAGAATGCTCAAAGAGAAAGGGAGGAATGGCGTGAGTAGGCTGAGAACACTCAAAGAGAATTGCAGGAATCCCATGAACGGGAAGAAAGAGAACTGCAGGAATCCCACAGACGGGAGGAAGCTAATCAAAGTGTAATTCAGGAATTGAAAGACCAGGTAGAGAATACACAAAGATCACTAAAGGCATTCATGGAATCCATTAACAAAGAGCTGAAGGAAGTCAGGGAGACCCAAAGTCATGGAAACCAACAGAAGGAATGGGAGTCCAAAGAAACCATAACCAATCAACTAAGTGATTTGAGAACAAACACTGAACACCAAATTAAGGAAGTCAGAAATTCATACAAGACCTAAAACAGAGCTTCAAAAAAGAACTTGAAGCCATCAAAGCTGACCAATTAGAAGGAAAAAAGATAAAAAACAAAGTAGAGAGTCTTGACAGCAGGTTAGACCATGCAGAAGATCGAATCTCAGGGATTGAAGACAGCCTAGATATTATAGAGAAAGAACATACAACCATCCAAGACAAGTCCAAGAAATATGATAGATCTATCCAACATCTGGAAGACACCATCAGAAGGCCTAATCTAAGGAAAATGGGTGTAGAGGAGCACCTAGAAACAGAAGTTAATGGTCTAGAAAATTTGTTTAACAGGATCCTAGCAGAGAACTTCCCAAACATACAAAAAGATAGGCCTATTCAGATACAAGAAGCTTTTAGAACCCCAAATAGACCAGACCAGAATAGGACATCACACTGTCACATTATAATCCACACTGGATCAACTCAGACCAAGGAAAAGATCCTTAAAGCTGTCAAGGAGAAAAGGGTAATCACCTATAAAGGGAAACCAATTAGAATCACCTCAGATTTCTCAGCAGAGACAATCAAAGCAAGAAAAGGCTGGAATGACGTATGCCATGCCCTAAAAACAAACAACTATCAACCAACAATACTGTACCCAGCTAAACTCTCCTTCATAACTGAAGGCCAAATAAAAACCTTCCATAGCAAAGAAAAATTGAAACAATACATCTCCACCAAACCAGCCCTACAAAAGATTCTTAAAGATGTCCTACACATAGAAAACCAACAAGACCGCAACAAAGGCCAAGAAACTGCACCCAAACTGAGAATCCAAGAACCATAGGAAGAACCCAGTTTTCGCAGCCCCCAAGAAGGTGGATAACATGTCAGGAACTCCCAAATAACTCTCAGTCCTAACTCTTAACGTTAATGGACTGAACTCTCCAATTAAGGGACATAGACTGTCTAGTTGGATTAAAAAACAAGACCCTTCTATCTGCTGCCTGCAGGAGTCATATCTTGCCCGTAAAAACAAACACATTTTCAATGTTAAAGGCTGGAACAAAATCTACCAAGCAAACGGCCCCCATAAACAGGCGGGAGTTGCAATCCTAATATCAGATAAAATAGACTTCAAATTAAAATTCATGAGAAGAGATGAAGAAGGTCGCTAAATACTAATTAAAGGATCTCTCCTTCAGGAGGATATTACAATTCTAAATATCTATTCGCCAAACAATGGAACACCCAAATTTATCCAAGAAACACTACTTTCCCTAAAATCCCATATAGATCCAAAGACATTAATTGTTGGGGATTTTAACACACCACTCTCCCCACTAGATAGATCAACTCGGCAAAAACTCAACAGAGAAACCGCAGATCTAAACAGCTGCATAGATCAAATAGACTTAACAGACATCTACCGAACATTTCACCCAGCAGCATCAGAATACACGTTTTTCTCAGCAGCACATAGAACGTTTTCTAAAATAGACCACATTTTAGGCCACAAAGCAACCTTGTCTAAATTCAGAAACATTGAAGTTATACCTTGCATTCTCTCCGACCACAAGGGAATAAAATTAGAACTCAACACCAAAAGCCACCAAAGAAGTCCGGTATCTCATTGAGGCTGAACAACACACTGCTGAATCAAGAGTGGGTCATGGAAGAGATTAGAAAGGAAATTCAAATGTTCATGCTTTTCAACAAAAATGAACACACAAATTAATAGCTCCTCTGGGACACAGCAAAGGTAGTACTCAGAGGCAAGTTTATAGCTCTGATCTCCTACATCAACAAATTGGAGAGATCTGAAACTAGCAATTTAATGAGACATCTGAACCTCCTTGAAAAAGAGCAGCAAGATAAATCCCAATACCGTACACAGAAAGAAATAATTAAAATTAAATCAGAATTAAACGAATTTCAATCCAAAAAACTATAGAAAGAATCAACAAAACAAAGAGTTGGTTCTTCGAAAAAATTAACAAAATTTACAGACCCTTAGCAAATCTTATCAGAAAAAGTAGAGAACATACCCAAATTAATAAACTCAGAGATGAAAATGGAAACATCACCACGCAAACAACCAAGATTCAGAACATTATAAGGGAATACTTCTCAAAACTTTATGCTCATAAGTTTGAGAACTCGACAGAAATGGACCTTTTTCTAGCAAATATTGACATGCCAAAACTAAACCAAGATGAGTTAAATCAGCTTAACAGGCCCATACCAAGCTTTGAAATAGAAACAGCAATAAGAGACCTCTAAGCTAAGAAATGTCCAGGACCGGATGATTTTACAGCGGAATTCTACAAGGCCTTCAAAGCAGAGCTCACACCAATACTCCTCCAACTCTTCAATGAAATTGAAAGAGAAAGTTCACTACGAAACACATTCTATGAAGCCATCATAACCCTCATCCCAAAACCAGGAAAGGACTAATCAAAGAAAGAGAACTATAGACCCATCTCGTTGATGTACATTGATGCAGAGTGTCTCCTTTGACTCTGAGGTTTTTTATCCATTGGGAGTTGATTCTGGTGAAGGGTGATATCGAAGAATATAGGTTTTATTATCTACAAGTTGTTAACCAATTTTGCCAGCACCATTTATTGAAGAGGCTGTCTTTCTTCCATCCTAATTTTTAGCTCCCTTATCGAAGATTAGATGGCTATAGGGCTGTGGGTCCATTTCTGGGTTTTCAATTCTATTCCATTTGTCCTGAGGTCTGTTCTTGTGCCACTACTAAGCTGTTTTGTTTAATATGGCTTTTTAGTAGAGTTTGAAATTTGTTATTGATATTCCTCCAACACAGTTTTTTCTGTTAAGCATCAGTTTTGCTATTCGGGGTCTTTAATTTTTCCATATGAATTTTTGGATTGACTCTTCTATTTCCTTGAATAATAAGCCTGGAATATTCATAGGTATCGTATTGAATTTGTAGATAGCTTTTGAAAGTATTGCCATTTTCGCAAAGTTGATCCTTCTAATCCCAGGATCATGGGAGGTTTTTCCACTTCCTAAATTCTGTTTTAATTTCCTTTTTCAGGTTTTTAAATTTTTCATCATAGTGATCCTTCAATTCTGTGGTTAAGTTAATTCCTAGGTGAAGTGCCCAGATCTCAGATGCCCCCTCGCAGACTACCAGAGACCACGATCAATGCAAACATCAAAGAGTCGTTTATTGCAAGTTCGAGCTTGGTTCTCTGCACACTCGGTAACTGGTGACGCTAAGAGTTCCTGAGTACAAAATTAAAAATTAGCACAGCTTTTATAGTATCAAACAATCAAGTTTAGGGAGTTTCACACAAGCGAGTTAACAAGTTCAGGGGGTTTCCAAACAAGCAAGTTCACATTTTCAGGGGGTTTAAGTTCACCCTGATGGCACATCCCTTTTTCTGATGGAACACTTAGGCAACTGCTCTGTTCCTTAAGGGTGGGCAGGGTTGGTGGCAACCTGCGGTTTTTTTAGAACTGTTCCTCTTTTGAGGTTATTCTGAGGGCAGCACAGCTACAGGTTGTTGGCTTAATCTTAAAATGCAGTTTCTGTAGCTCTTCATTCCATCCTTTTCTAGAGCATCGGGAACCAATCATGGTCTCCTAATTGGCACAGTCTTTTATATTTACAGTTTGGTATTGGGATCTCAGAACTAAGAAATGGACTGCACTGATCTCTTTATTTTTACAAGGTCCAATTGTGAGTAAAAAATAACGGTACCAAAGGTCCTTATATTTTTTTAACATTTTAAGACGTACTTTTTAATTTATTTTTTATCCAAAGGATACCATTTTTTCCCAATTTTTCCCCCAAGGCTTCCTTTACTACCCTCCTCTTCTTTTCAATTCCTCGAGCTTCTTTGTGTCTAGAGTGTAAAACTGTCCATTTTTTCCTCTTGCTTGTGGGACCAAGTTATCTCAGAACAGCCTCAAAACACCACTGAGATGGAGAATTTTGCTAGATTTTAAGGCTAAGAGCAGAGCTGTGTCTTATCCTTTTAATACCTGCATTGATAACACACTCAGATTATTACCATACCAGAGCCAAACTAGTCTGTGACTATAGAGTAGATTTCCAGTGACTATGCACTGAAGTGCCTATGGCAAGCAAGCCAGTGATATCCTTTCTCCCAATATCTACTTTGGGAATAGAGAGGTTTTTTGGATATCACCCAAAATAATGTCCCACAAGATCTTAGTTTTAGCAGCTTTTAACTAGGTTGAGTCTCAGGTGATTGAACCCAGAAGGAGTTCAGACTACTTTTCCATGGTGGAGGTGGTCTGAGTGACGATATAGATTTCTTCCAGGTGACTGTCAGCTGGTCTTCAAACTTTACCCTTTAGGGTGTGCAGCTACAGTAGCAGGTCTCTCAGTGGCTCCAAGGGACTGTCACAGCTCATGCTGGGCTGCAATTTCCTACACAGACTGGTTAAGGATACATTGCATAGACTTGGCAGGCTTTGGCCCTGTTGGATTTTAAGACCTTTTAGACAATAGCCCAGGATAATTTACCAAAATGACATTTTTTTACTAACCATATATATTTTTAAACAAACACGAAAGGCTTAATCTTGTAACCATCTCCAACAGATGCAGTCTGAACACTTGCACACCTGTTAACACTATTCTTTATGCCTATTTTTTAAAAAAAAATAATTATTTTTTCTATTTTGCCTCGTTTTTCCAAAACTTACTCTGGACTCTTGATCTTAAAAAAAGGATTGATGGGGCCCAGCGCAACAGCAGCTGGAGGGCCTAGGAGGCAGGGCGGCGGGTCCTGTCCTCGCCATGAGGCCGCAGCAGGCGCCGGTGTCCAGGAAGGTATTCATTCAGCGCGACTACAGCAGTGGCACACGCTGTCAGTTCTAGACCAAGTTTCCCGCAGAGTTGGAGAACAGGATTGGTAAGCAGCAATTTGAAGAAACAGTTCGAACTCTAAATAATCTTTACGCAGAAGCAGAGAAGCTTGGGGGCCAGTCATATCTTGAAGGCTGTTTGGCTTGTTTAACAGCATATACCATCTTCTTTTGCATGGAAACCCATTATGAGAAGGTTCTGAAGAAAGTCTCCAAATATATTCAAGAACAGAATGAGAAGATATATGCTCCCCAAGGCCTCCTCCTGACAGATCCCATTGAGAGAGGACTTCGAGTTATTGAAATTACCATTTATGAAGACAGAGGTTTGAGCAGTGGAAGATAAGCCATAGAATTAAAGATCCCACCTGCAGCTGGAACCCTCATCTGTCCATGGGTCAATCGCAGAGTGTCCCTACCTCCTCTACAGAGCATCAATCCTTTGTATCTGCTGCCAGAGCCATGGTGCCATTTATGCCGAGGACTAACTTTCTAAAATTCCACACCTGATGTGACTTCTAGTCACTCAGCATCCACTTTGTGTCTCCAAATTGTGTAGGACTTGTCATCTTTTGATTAGCTTCTGAGAAAATACAATGAAGCATTTCACTTTTTAAAATTCAGTCATTAAATAAAGTATGCAGTTAGAGGGCCTAATACAAAGTTTGTTTCTTACCTGCCACCAGGTAAGAAATTGCCATTGGTTCTCTTCATTCCTTGAGCCAGTTTACCTGGTAGCTTTATACTTCAAGAAGTCAAATCTTAGCCAAAATTCTGATTAATAAAAAGCTTTTCTCTAGGTAAGGGGTGTATTATGTCTGTGGTTTTGCCAATGCATCTCCCAGATTTCAGAGAACTATCATTTCTGCCATGTTTCAAATCTTAAGATTTATTTCTGCTGTTCAGTTTCTCAAGCCGAAGCTCAATGAAAAAAGGCGTATAATGTTATTTGTTTTATTACAGCAATTTTTGCTCATAAAATCAGTATTTAATGCAATGTTCATTCTTTTCTTGGGTGACTTAGGTTGATTTGCATTACCTTTGGATGTGGGAAGATGTGGTTTGTGTTGCTTGTTCATTTACACAAATAAGCACAATGAAGTGGATGCTAAATTGTCAAACACATAAATGTCCCTACTCTTTTCCTGAATTTGTAATACGCAGTGTAATAATACTTTAAATATAGTTTTGTTATAAAGATAACTTTTAAGAAAAAGTTTGATAGGAATAATACTGTATATTGCTAATTTTTAATCATACGGACAAACTTTCTGATCCATATTCTCCTCATATACAGTATTCAGTACACAGAAATGTTAGGTTTGGTTCAAATAAAGTGAGCTAAGTGACCCATGTGGAACTCTCAAGACTTCAGTCGAGATTTCTAGTTCTTTTGTCAATACGTTCTTAGTATTGGAGTTTATGTTCTCCTTTTTTTTCAGGATTTGAGAGCACTGTTTTGGGAGAAAATTAAGGAATATATTAGAGAATGAAGTAGTTAAAAAGTTCCAACTTGCAGAGATATTGTAGGTGCTAATACTGGATTTAGTCTTACAAATTTAATTTCTGTCTGGTAGTTAATATATCCCATCTGTCTGTAATATTTAATTGTATAAAACTTATTCATTACTTTATAGCCTGTAATAGTGTGTCTGCCTTTTAAACCTATTGCAATAACTTCAACTTTGCTGAAATATTAACATATTAGTAAAACTTTTCTTAAACAAACAAAAGAAAGGGATTGATGGGCAAAGGTTTATATTCTATAACTTCTTCAAGCTGACATTTTGGGCGTTGATCCTACCTAGGCAGGAACACATAACCTTAGCCTATTTTACAAAGAGGTTACCAGGGTTAGATATCATTAAGAACAATATTTTAAATTTTGACAAATGCAAAAACCTGTTCTATAGCTACAGCAGTCTCCGGCTACAGCAGTGTAGCTTGTTTAGCACTCTAGTTTGTAAAAGCATCTTTTTGGATGGCTTAGGAATGTGATCTCTAGTGAACCTAACAATGCCTAAGTTACCTGTGCAGGTCGTCAGACAGATGCTAATAGAAACACAATCTCAGGTTTAAAAACATTTTCTGAGCAGATGAATATTATGTAGCTGGTGTCACCTCAATTACTGCCAATTAAGGCTTTTGGCACATACTTGGGTTGGGATTTAAACTATCCCCCACATTTTACAACCCTAGCTTTTTACTACTATCATTGATGACTGACAAGTTCCTGGCCCTTACAAGGCAGTCATGAACATTAGGCATGCTTACAACCTATCTTCCCATGATCTCCTGGCTCAGTAGTTTTTGAAGAGCCGTGCACAAATGACTCTATGATCTGACATTTCTGACATCCAATCAGTGGCTTACTGCCTCTGGAAGCTCCACCATTGTTTTTGTCCCAGGAATGTCTTCTGCATGCTTGGAAAAATGCCTTATTGGCATGTCCCTTAGCTGGTTGCTGGACTTGGAACTTGGGGCCTGAGTGCTGTCCCTCAGCTCTCCAGCTGAAGGCTAACATTCTGCCACTTTGAGTCCCAAAGCAACTCTGCTTACACATTCAGCACTCTGCTGGCTGAGTAGAGGTGACACTCTCACAGGGACCTTTTTCTGTCTGGGCTGGCTTTGAACCAGTTTGCAGATCTATGAGTCTCATAAAAGGCCACTTTACTCCAATTAAAAGCAATAAGGTCGTCAACATAGAAGTAGCTTTTAAGCATGCTCTTACCTAAAACTTATTAAGAGCCAAACTTACATCTTAGAAATTTGTAAGAATCTTCTGTGCTTTGCTCTGGGCTTGCTGGAAACTATTAAAAAAAAACCTATAAGAACAAACCTGAATAGCAATTATTTTGGTAATCCTAAATTTTTGTTCAATTTGAGGCAAATGTTAAGAACAATCTTACTTTTAAACTTTATATACCAAAATCCATTCCTAATTTTTAAGCTTCTTATTATTCTCTTTTAATATTTTATAATTCAGTTTTTATTTGCGTTTTGAAAAGATCCATTAAAATCTTAAGGTGAAGTGTCACTCATTGTCTCTTATCTGCTTGTTTTAAAACAGATATACATTAAAAACTTTTAAACTCACATAAGAATTTTTCCTTAATGAAAGAATTACAATTACTGTCACTGTACCAAGAAGCTAGGCTTAACCTTTATAACTTTTAAAAGCATCCTAATTGTAGAACATCATTAAAAGCAAGTCACATTATACAAATAAACTTTTTAGTCCTCTTTTTAAGGCCTTATTAAATTTAATTTTAACACATCCAAGGGGCAGTTTTAACAATACAAATCAGGTCACCACATAAGTAATTTTTATCATCATGTTTTCAAAGTCTATATGCAGGGAATAAGGACAGTACAAAGATGGGCCACTCGGCATCTCCTATGGAATAGGCACGCACCCAATCTGACTCTCTAGGATTAGATGCACTGAATTTGTGATAAGTTTCCATCTTTTGCCATGCACGGACTCCTCCCAGGACCTGTCCCACCATCTGTGGACTCCCCCGAGGGTCTGTCCCACCATGCATGACCAGCTGAACTGAACTTTTACCGGCTTACCCTCTTCCCTAAAGGTAGATCTTCTGTTGGCTTCTAAGTTTTTCCCTTTTCTTTTCTTTTTCCTTTTCTTGGTTCATAAATAAAATACAGTTTTAGACAGACAGAACAGGTAACCTTTTTTGACAGTGTAAAACTAAGTTTTATATTTTAATTTTTGTATTTATCCCCAAATTTTTGCCATGGGAACTAAATCCCAAACAGCCAATGCATTTTAAAATATTAGGTTTTTAAATACCAGATTTTCTAATTTTTAAGTTAAAGAATTTCTGAAAAGCCATTTAAAACAATGTAAAAGTTATTTAAAATTTTGGTAATGTCCAAACCTCATAACCTTTTACATTTGAAATTTTATCTCACCTAATTGTTACAGCATGGTGAAAATTTTTATCTTGAACATGTTCACAAACACCTACAAAACACTCACACAGATGTTAAAGTGCACAAAAATCAAAATCAGTTGTATGTACATTTTTAAATTTTTAAACAAAAATTTAAGACAATTTTTCTTTAAAACTAAGTACCTTTGTTGAGCTTCATTTTCCCAGAGCATGCTTTTTAGCAAGGCAATTGACCAATGGATCTTTTTAATCCCTTCTGTTGGAGGAGGGCTGGGGGAGGGGGTTGCCTGAAACTAAACTGGCCTGATTTTTTTTAATCCAATTTTAGACAAGAGCAATTTTCAAATTTTTACATTGTCAGGACTAGCTGAAAAGTCCAAACCAGGCACACAGCCTTCCACACCCTCCCCACTTGCAGACTCCACAAGGAGAAAATATGGCCTGAGGTGTCAAGGGAACCAACCTTCCACGCCTCATAGGAAGGGGGCATAGCACGTCTGTGACTGAGCCCAGCTAGGGGCTGGAACTTTTATTCCCCCAGAAATGTTCAAATTAATAACAAAAACACAAAGAAACACAAAAACCACATATCCACACTTAAAACTGGTACCAATTCTAAAACAGAACTAGACAACAACCAAAGGCTGGGTTGGGGACGAATGGGCCCCCAGTTCATACCTATCAGAACTCTTCACAATTCTCACTCAGCAAGCTGAATCCAGAGTCTGGTGAGTGAGCTGGCCACCTTCACCAAGAACTTCCCCACCTCAGAAAACAGAACAGAAACCACACCAAAATAAACAAGACAGACAAGTGGCCACAAAGACAAAATCAGGTCTGAGTGAATGGGGTGACATCTCACCATTATTCACAAGTGGGACTCAATTCCATTTACCAGGGGATTTGAATCCCCTCTACTCACCTCCGGAGGATTTTTCATTTAGATTCCTGCAAACGTGACACAGGGGCCTTCCAAAGAGGAGAAGAATCCCCAGTCATCCTGGAGCAAGGGAAAGAAGTCTCTAGTGGCCATCCCTTCAGACTGACAGGTTCTCCCACATGCTCAGACCTCCGTGGGCCAAGGCCTGAGGCTAAAATCTTGCTGGGGCCACTTGCAGGTAGTCAGTGACAGTTTCATCCTGAATATGGTTGATAAATTGAAGGTGCCCAATCAGAACGACAAGCAAAACACTCAACAGAAAGACACAACTAAAGAAAAAGACACATGCTGAGCGTTGTAATTTGCCAACCAGAAAGTGCCAGACTTAGATGGAATATTCTCCAAAAAATTCCCGCATGAAAGTGCCAGGCTACAGATGGAAAATTTCCACAAAAATGTTGCACTAAACAGCAATTCACCCAGATGGGGACTGGGGAATTCTCCCACAGACCCCGTGGCAGCCCTATAGCGTGTCCTACAAGACTCTTTGCCAACCAGAATACAGATCCCGCAGGAAACCAGAATTACAGATACAGAATCTGCAGGCGACCAAAAATAGAGAACGGTAATGACTCCACTTACTTTTCGGGTTTTTCACGACTCCATGCTTTGGGGTCTGGGTGAGTTTATGGGGGGCATCACGGATGAGCCCCCAGAAGAAGTGCCCATATTTTGGATGCCCCCTAACAGACCACCATAGACCATGATCAATGCAAACAGCAAAGAGTTGTTTATTGCAAGCTCGAGCTTGGTTCTCTGAACACTAGATAACCAGTGATGCTAAGAGGCCCTGAGCACAAAATTAACAACACTTTTATAGTATCAAATAATCAAGGTTAGGTGGTCTTCACACAAGCAAGTTCACAATTTCAGGGGGTTTCCACACAAGCAAGTTCACAAGTTCAGGGGGTTTAAGTCCACCCTGATGGCACTACCCTTTTTCTGATGGAACAATTAGTCAACTGTTCTTTTCCTTAAGGATAGGAAGGGTTGGTGGCAACCTGCGGTTTTTTGAGAACTGTTCCTCTTTTGAGGTTATTCTGAGGGAAGCACAGCTACAGGTTGGTGGCGTTAATCTTAAAATGGGGTTACTGTAGCTCTTCATAGGTATTTTATTTTTTCTAGCGCCATTACCAATGGAGTTGCTTTCCTGATTTCAGCCATGCTTTTCTTATTGTTGGCATACAGAAAAGCCATGGATTTTAGAGGGTTAATTTTATACCCTGCTACTTTGCCAAAGTTTTGAATCAACTTGATTAAATTGAGAGTGGAGTCCGTGGGATTCTTTAAATGCAAGATCATGTCATCTGCAAAAAGGGAGAGTTTTACTTCATCTTTCCCTATTTGGATCCCTTTTATGTTTGCATCTTGTGTTATTGATGAAGCTAGGTATTCTAATACTAAATTGAAGATAAGTAAAGAAACTACACATCCTTGTCTGATTTCTGAGTTAACAGGAAATGGCTTTAGTTTTTCATCATTAAGTATAAGGCTGGCTGTAGTTTTGTCATATATAGCCTTTATTGTATTGAGGCAGGTTCTCTGGATTCCTAATTTTTCCAGAACCTTCATCGTAAATGGGTATTGGTTCTTGTTAAATGCTAATTCTGCATCTATTGTGATAACCATGTGGTTCTTATTCTTGCTCTTGTTGATGTAATGAATTATATTAATTGATTTGCATCCCTGAAATGAATCCTGTTTGACCTTGATGTATGATTATTTGGATGAAGAGTTGAAGTGCATTGGACTAAATTTTGTTGAGAACTTTTGTTTCAATGTTCATCAAAGAAATGGGTCTATACTTCTCTTTCATTGATGAGTCCCTGCCTGGTTTTGGGATGAGGGTTATGATGGCTTCATAGAATGAGTTCGGTAGTGAAATTTCTCTTTCAATTTCATGGAAGATTTGAAGGAGTATTGGTGTGAGCTCTGCTTTGAAGGCCTTGTAGAATTCCACTGTAAATCCATCTGATTCTGGGCTTTTATTGTATGGGAGTTCTCTTATTGTTGTTTCTATTTCAATGCTTTATATGGACCTTTTAAGATGGTTCAACTGATATTGGTTTAGTTTCAGCATGTCAATATTTGCTAGGAAATGGTCCATTTCTGCCAAGTTCTCAACATTATTAGCATGAAGTTTTGAGAAGTATTCCCTTATAGTGTTCTGAATCTTGGTACTTTCTGTGGTGAAGTTTCCATTCTCATCTCTGAATTTATTTATTTAGCTGTGTTCTATTCTTTTTCTAAGTTTTGCTAAAGTTCTGTCTATTTTGTTAATATTATCGAAGAATCAACTCTTTGTTGTGTTGATTCTTTGTATGTTTTTTGTCAGATTCTAATTCGTTTAATTCTGATTTAATTTAATGATTTTTTTCTGACTACTGGATTGGGGTTTATCTTGCTGCTCTTTTTCAAGGAGATTCAAATCTGTCTAAATTTTTTATTTCAGCTCTCTCCAATTTGTTGTTGTAGGAACTCAGAGATATAAAATTCCCTCTGAGTACTGCCTTTGCTTTGTCCCAGAGGAGCTGGTAATTTGTATGTTCATTTTTGTTGAACATCACGAACATTTGAATTTCTTTCTAATCTATTCCGTGACCAATTGGTGATTCAACAGTGTGTTGTTCAGCATCCAAATGTTACAGGACTTTCTTTGGTGGCTTTTGGTGTTGAGTTCTAAATTTATTCCCTTGTGTTCTTAGTAACGTAAGGTATAACTTCAATATTTCTGAATTTGGACAGATTTGCTTTGGACCTAAAATGTGGTCTATTTTGGAAAATGTTCTGTGTGCTGCTGAGAAAAACGTGTATTCTGATACTTCTGGGAGAAATATTAGGTAGATGTCTGTTAAATCTAGTTGTTTAGATTTGTGGTTTCTCTGTTGAGTTTTTGCCAATTTGATCTATGAAGTGGGGATAGGGGTGTATTAAAGTTCCCAACAATTAATGTCTTTGGATCTATGTGAAAATTGAGGGAATGTAGTGTTTCTTGGATAAATTTGGGTGCTCCGTGGTTTGGTGAATAGAGATGTAGTATTGTAATATCCTCTTGAAGGAGCTATCCCTTAATTAGTATGCAGCGACATTTTTTATCTATTCTCAATAAATTTAATTTGAAGTCTATTTCATGTGATATTAGTATTGCAATTCCCACCAGTTTATGGGAGCCATTTGCCTGGTAGATTTTGTTCCAGCGTTTCACTTTCAAAATGTGTTTTTTTAATGGACAGTTCTGACTTCTGAAGGCAGCAGATAGAAGGATCTGGCTTTTTAACCCAACTAGACAGTCTATGTCACTTAATTGGAGAGTTAAGTCCAGAGTTATGAATGAGAGGTGTTTGAGAGTTCCTGCAAAGTTATCCACATTCTTGGGAGCTTCAGTGGCTGGATTCTTCCTATGGTTGTTGGATTCTCAGTTTGGGTGCAGTTTCTTGGCCTTTATTGTGGTCTTGATTTTCTCTGTGTAGGCATCTTTAAGTATCTTTTATAGGGATGGTTTGGTGAAGATATATTGTTTCAGTTTTTCTTTGCTATGGACAGTTTTTATTTCACCTTTGGTTATGAAGGAGAGTTTAGTTCGTTACACTGTTCTTGATTGATAGTTGTCTTTAGAGCATGGCCTTGATCATTGCATGCTCTTCTTGCTTTAATTGTCTTGCTGCAATATATGAGGTGATTCTAATTGGTTTTCCTTTTTAAGTGGTTGACTTTTACTCCTTCACAGCTTTAAGGAACTTTTCCTTTGTCTGAACTGATCCCGTGCGGATTATAATGTCATGATGGGATATCCTATCCTTGTCTGGTCTATTTGGGGTTCTAAAAGCTTCTTGTATCTGAATAGGCCTATCTTTTTTCATGTTTGGGAAATTCTCTTCTAGGATCCTATTACCCAAATTTCCTAGACCATTAAGTTCTGTCTCTATGTGATCCTCCACACCCATTATCCTCAGATTAGGCCTTCAGATGGTGTCTTCCAAATGGTGAATAGATGTATCATAATTTTGGATTTGTCTTGGATAGTTGTATGTTCCTTCTCTATAATAACCTGGCTGTTCTCACTCCCTCAGATTCAATGTTCTGCATGGTCTAACCTACTGTCAAGATTTTCTACTTTGTTTTATTTTTCTTTCTTTTCCTTCTAATTGGTTGGCATTGAAGGCTTCAAATTCTTTGTTGGAGCTTTGTTTTCAATCTTGTATGAACTTCTTTATTTCCTTAATTTGGTGCTCAGTGTTTATTCTAAAATCACTTAGTTGATTGGTTATGGTTTCCTTGAACTCCCATTCCTGCTGTTGGGCTCCATTCTGCATTCCCTTTGTGATTTACCTGAATTCTTTCAGCTGTCTGTTTATAGATTCCATGAAAATATTTGTGTATTCTCATCCCCTCTCACAATTCCTGTATAACTCTTTGATTAGCTTTCTCACGTTCACACAATTCCTGTCTTTTTTTTTTTTTTACTGTTCTCAGCCTGCTCACATAATTCCTTTATTTCTCATTGACTGTTCTCAACCTGCTCATGCAATTCTTGTATCACTCTTTGAGTAGTTCCTCATGCTCATGAGATTCCTGTATTGATCTTTGGTTTGCCTCCTCTCTCTTCCTATCATGCTCATCCTGAGACTTTTTCAAGTTTTCCATCATTTCATTCACCAGGTTTAGCAGTAGTATTTGTAGAGCTTTTTGGGAACTCTCCTCTGGATTATTCATTAACTCTTCTGTCACTTGATTATCACGAATGGGAGTTGAGATACCCTGATTTGCCATTTTTCTTGTGTTTTTCTGTCTTGTTCTGTCCGTTTGGTATGAAAGTAACATTGTGTGCTAGAATAGTATTTTAAGGCAAGCATCAACCACAGTCCTGTATTTGCACAGTCAAAATGGCTGCAGATAAATTGTAGTTCAACAGATACAATCAATTCAACAACTATGGATTAATAGGCTTTGAACAGCAGAGAAGAATTTGGCAAACCAGAAATTATTAGGTTTAGGGAAATATGTGGGAGAAATAGGTTTAGATGTATGTGGAAAGGTAAAAGGAGAGTGAAGTTAATCAAGTCCTAACTTCAGGGAGGGAAAAGGATTGGACAGAATGTTAGGAGAGATATTAAAAAAAAAGAAAAAATGGAAAAAGAACAATTGAAATTTAAAAAGTGAAACTCAAAATCATGAAAATGTAAAGAAATGTTATTGAGAGAAGAAAAGGTAGGATGACAGGAGGGGAGGAACAGAAACGAAATATGAAAAACTAAAAAATAAAAATCCTTAAAATTAGTTACTTGAAAATTATATAGGTATAAAGAGATAATACTGCTATTAAAGAATTTAAGCCTGAGAGTTTGTGAATAGAGTAATAAATTTCTTGATTATGTGTGTTCCCAATTGGGGATAACATATGATAATCGATGAAGGTTATATATCTGCGGCTGTGCAGAACAGCAATTAAGGCATGCAAAAAAGAAAGAGAAAAAATGAAAAGAATAAAAAAGAGGGGGAAACAAGCTATATAAAATATAATTTCACTCTTTCTTGTCTACTCTCCAGCCACCATGAGGGACAGAAGAGATGGTTTTAGAAGGAAAAGTTTCTACTCTTCCCATTTTTCAAGGGACCATTCTCCCCATAAAAGGGAGCATCCATTTTTCAGAGTCACCTGGAGGTCAAAAGGACTCTCCACAACAGATCTGGCTCCAGTTTCAGCAGCAGGGGCTACTCTCCAGGACGGAGCAGAGCATATTCATTCTACAAGTCTCAGCATAGTTGTGGTGCCTGAACTCTGGGCCTGGGAGCTGTACTTCAGCTCTTCAGCTAAAGGTTAGCACTCTACCACTTGAGCCACGGCACCACTTTCAGGTTTTTACTTTTTGCTTGTATGGTGCTGAGGAATAGAACACAGGGCCTCATGCATGCAAGGCAAGCGCTCTGCCACTGAGCTACCTCCCAAGCCCTCTACTCAGTCTCTGAAAACATCACGAGACACTTCACCTTCAAGCTCTTCAGCAGTTCCTTCATCAAGGGTTTATCGGCAACACTGGGAAACTTTCGGGATGGTTGTGAAAATGCTGATTGAAAAAGATCCTTCATTATAACAGTCAATACAGTTGACACTGAGGCAGAATTTACATGAAATAGGTGAGCGTTGTGTTGAAGAATTGAAGCATTAAATTGCAGAGTATGATAATTCTGCTCAAGATTTTGGAGAGCATTTTTAGAAGAATTAGTGTTTAGGTATAATAAACATTAAAAGAAATGTTTCTATATATAACCACCCTCCCTCCTCCACCTGTGGAACTGTGTAAATCTTTAATGTATGGGACTTTTGTGATGAAGAGCAATATTTTATTTGGCCATATTTCCAATTCAGTCAAAGGTCTAAAATAGTCTTTGAACGATACTTTAGCTATATTTTTTTTCTAAACATAAAGTCACTTAATCCATATTCCCCCATAACATATGCTGATTTGTTTGGTCATTTGAGTGTAATTTATAGCTAGACATCTTTCCATTTAAAATGATAGTCTTTTGCATTCTTGGAGCAGAGATCGCAATGTAAAAACTGCTACCATTTTGAGTTGTGAATTTTTGTTTTTGCTGACTCTTTTGTTAGTCATTTACCAAGTTGAGGATATCATTCAAATAAACAGTACCCTGGTATCTTAGTGCATATTTGCTTTCAGAACAGTTTTCATTCAGCAACAAAACAACTTTCAAAATTCTAAATCATAACTTCAAATTTTTTCTCAAAATAAATAACAATGTTTTCTCTTAAAATATTCATGAATGTTTGGAGTACTGTAGCTGATCAAATCTTAAATATCATATAGTAAGAATAAAAGAAAGCAATTTGAGGTGGACGATGAGTATTATAAAAATTTAATTACTGAAATAACTTTCTGCGGAAAAAAAACTCAGCAAATATAGGAGATTGGAGTTTAACATTTTCATAGACCCATACTGGTTTAAACAATTTTTCAAACTATTCTTTTATTAGTCTCTATAATGTGAGTGTTTTGTTCTGCTGACTTTTTTTTGGGGTGGAGGGGGGGTCCGGTTGTGGGGCCTGAACTCTGGGAGTAGACGCTGTCCCTCAGCTCTTCAGCTCAAGGCTAGTGCTCTACCACTTGAGCGACAGCGCCAATTCTTGCTTTTTTCTTTTTGCTTATGTGGTGCTGAGGAATCAAACCCAGGGCCTCTGACATGCAAGGCAACCGCTCTACCACTGAGCCACCTTCCCAGCCCCTGTTCTGCTGACTTTTAAATGTCTTAATCTTCAAAAATGTTCTTAAAGAAACAAAGGAGAATTAGTAAGTTAGCAAGAAATCTGTGTGTGTACAGTCCTTCATGAGTGAGCCAACCAAATCATGAGTTAGTTAAGAATTTAACAGGGACCATTAGAATATTCCATTTATTTCCTGGCCATTTTCAGTAGTCCTGTGCATTGAACTAAAATAATTTTTTTATTTTTTTATTTTATTTGTGAACATACTGTACAGAGGGGTTACAATTACATGGGCAGGATAATGCGTACATTTCTTACCAAGCATTGCAGCCTCCTCCTTTGTTTACCTTTCACATCCCTTCCCAGCCTCCTCCCTTCCCCCCCAATCCAAATCCTTCTCCTTCCCCCCCTTCCTCCCGCACCTCCACCCCGCACCGACGTTGTAAAGCTCGTTTTGGACATGACAACTTGTAATTCTCATTGTTGCAACAGGTCCACCTGTATCCTTAAACAACTGGTTTTTCCCCATCTCCTCCACAAGTTATATAGTGAAAGCAGGGGTTATACTGTGGGGGAGGGACATACAAAGCAACAAAGAGATAATCTTATAAATGTGTTAGAACAAATGCATGAACGAAAAAAAGCCATTAAAATACATATCTAAGGGTTCATTTTCCTGACATCACATTATCTGACATTTTCAGCTTTACTCATACATATACTAGATATTGCTAATAAGGGAAACCATGGGACCTATGTTTCTTTGCTCCTGGCTTTGTAGCATTAGTTAATACAGAAATTTTAACAATCATATTTGTTATTACTGCCCAATTGCATTATACTCCCATTCTTTTTCCATTTCTACCATGTTCTCACTTCAATTCTGTCCTATTTCTATGCCCTTTATTGTTGCCTTCATCTAAAAGTACCTAAAATTTACATTGAAACTGGAAATAGCAATATAAATAATTTAATGAAGCTTATGATGCGTGCTTCAAAATATGTGTTATATCATTTTACAAGTTTTGATGAAAGCCATTTAAGTTTTCTAAGACCACTTTAATTTTCCTGTCTTTGAAATCTAACTTCTTAACGTTTCCAATATTTATAAACTATAAGCCCCATAAAAGTTCCATATATTATCTGCTATTCTTCAGTGTGAATATTGATGTGTTGCTCACTTTAGAAAGATCAAGACGTCACTGATGTTGATTTTATTTTATCCTCTCAGTGTTTTCTTTCCCTTAAATATTCTGTTCCCAGAATTCAGTTCCTTTAATCAAGATTTTTTTACAAGTAAAATTTGAGACAATACCCTAGGCAGAGGAGTATTCACTTTATTGAAATTATTTGATGTTTACTAACATATATTTCAGTACAGGCACAAGCATTTAAAGCTGTTATAGCTTGCCATTGGCAGCATTCTGACAAGCTTGTCAGTGTTTAACAGCATATTTGGTTTTTGCTTTTTGATGCCTTTTAAAGTCTAATTTTAGGATAGATATATTCAGATGGGTTCTACAGTATATTTTGCAAAATGCTCTTTTTTTTAGATTGTTGTTTTTGATTAATGCCCAAACGATGTGACAGAACTTTTATTGTCTTACCATAAAGCTTTCATGACCAACAGGAAAAATAGATATTGTAAAGATTTTTGTGAATTAAAAAACACAAAATAAAGCAATCAAGTTTAAATAAAAAATATATAATTTCACTGTATTGCTATAGTAAATATTATTCTATGTGTATTACCTTTTTTTAAAAAAAATGAACACTATTTGGCATCTAATTTGAATTAATTACCCCCTTCTTCATCAGAGGGTCATCAACTTAAACGTTATCAACTATACAATATTTTCACAATATATTTGCCATTATTTTGGGAAAAAACCCAAAATTTTAGTATTGTCACATAGTAAAACCGAAAACAGTTTAATTCTCTGGAAACTCCTAACTTTTAAAACTGAATAATTGTTAAGAGGACAGAATATATGTCTTCTTCAAAATTATTACAAATACTAACTACTCATTTTCAAATTCTGAACCAGAATTTTGACATTCAAATTTTGAATGTCTCTGGTACACAGACATACAGAGACATTCAAAAAAGTACTTATTTGCATGCTAATTAATTCTGCAATAGCTGCAGTTTCAATGGGGGTTTGAGAAATCAACAGAAAATATAGCCACATTCTTGTAGAGGATAAAACTACGATGTGTAATAATTAATTCCTCAAGAATAAGCTATTTTTTCTATGACCATCAATCCCAAGCTTTTATGCCATAAAGTCAACCTAGCCCAACAATTTCCAACTTGTAAGGTGCACCTTAAAATTCCCGTAATTCCCATCATGAACAGCTTATCACAATTGCAAAAAAAATACTACACTTCTGCTAATGTGATGCCCTTCTTAATGTGGAAAGAACACTACACTAAACTTTGCTGCAACATTTTCCCCCCAGTGGTATTCTTGAAATCCGAACACTTGCAAATATTATTTATATTTATATTTTTATCTATCATAGATATTCAGGAGGCTAAGATCAGAAGATTATGGTCAAAGCCCACCCAGGGAGGAAGGATCCTTAGATTCTTATCTCCAATAAACTGCTCAGAAAAAGCCACACAAAAGTGGCACTGAGGTTGAGTGGTAGGGCACAAGCCTTGAGCACAAACCAGCTCAGAGAGAGTGGCCAGCTCCAGTGTTCAAGACTGAGGACAAACCAAAAAACAAAAACAAAATAAAAACAAACCGCAATCCTGGCATTTTTCTCATTGTATACAGAGGCACGTAATTGAGGAAATTTCTTCCTGTATTACAAATACAGAGACGAACCAAGACGTCACAAAATTACTCTCTTCATACCTTGTTACACCAAAGCTTCAAAAAATTGCTTTTTCTAAATTTATAAATTAATTTCATGCATTTGTTGCCAACTCTGTCTAGATTATTCACAGTATCATTTTATACATGCATTATCTATTAACTAAGTTCTAATTATACCTCACTTGAAAGAAAATTTTAAGCAAATAGAATTCCAGAATCATTTGTGAATTTGTCAATTAAACCCTCTACTTAAAAATAATTTTGTAGTATCCTATAGAATACAAAATTACAAAGACAAAATATTTATTTTAAATCTATATTCTAATATAGCAAGGTCTACAAAGTCCTACATTAGATGAACTTTGCTATTTCCCCAGGCTTAAACTTTTGTAATCCTTCATCATTTGTTTGGAATCCAACAGGATGCTTACTTTTTCAAAGTTTTCATTGGGAATCATGAGCCATTTTGCATCTAGGAATGTTCTGTAGTGAAGAGAGCATTAAAAACACAACTGAGGATTATAAGGGACTTGCATTTCAATAGGAAACGACTTCTCAAAACATACTGACAAAAATTAGCCCAAACTTCCAACTGTGTATCCCTTTCTTTTTGTTTGGTGTTTCATGGAGATAAAATTATACTATCTGGCCCAGGGAAGCTATCTCTATGTAATTATACTCTTTAATCTCGTGTCTTAGTCTGAGTGCTAGAATTCCAGGCTTGTATCACATTGCTTTGTCATAGTTTGTTGGTTTATTTAATCTACAGACTAACAATTCTGAACTTCTCTGACTGCTCAAACTGTTTATGTACTATTTTCAAAGATATGCTAACATTTAACACAGGATATGAACATGTTCAGATGCACATGCAGGGGTCTCTGATTCATTCTTCCATGGATCCAATCCCTTTAATAATGATATCTTGACCTTCTTACTATCTCTGGTTCCTACCTTTGTAATATTCTCAAGCCTTTTGAAGAAATTTCACTTGAGGATCTAATATTAAAAATTATCACTTGTTCTAGTTTTACTCAGGATATATTTTATATTTCTTTAACTTTTCTACACATTCCGAGAGTTGTTTTATTTGTGTAGGTTTGTTTGCATATATAAGTACCTCTGTGTGTATGTGTATGTTTGTAAGTATATATGCAAAAGCCTCAACAACCTTATTCAGCAATCTTGCTCATTGACTAGTATTTTATCACTTGAGCTCATGCCTATAATTCTAGCTACTCAGGAGGCTGAGATCTGAGGATTGCAATTCAAATCTAGCATGAGTAAGAAAGAAAGGTTCTGAGGCACTTATCTCCAATTAACCACTGGAAAACTGGAAGTGGCATTGTGGGTCAAGTGGTAGAGCTCTAGCCTTGAGCTGAAGAGCAGAGAGACATTGCCCACGCCCACAGTTCAAGCCCTGCCACGACCATCAAAAAGAAAGAAAGAAAGAAAGAAAGAAAGAAAGAAAGAAAGAAAGAAAGAAAGAAAGAAAGAAAGAAAGAAAGAAAAAAGAAAGAAAGAAAGAAAACAAGAAAGAAAAAGAAATGAGATCTTAGCCACTAGTTCATTGCTAGTATAATTCCCTCACTCTCAACATGGACTTTTTTTTTTCCAGATAAGTACATGCTCTTATACCTAACTTGCTTTGGAACCAGAACTATTCTTCCATTCTAAATTTTACAAATTTGTGTGATTAGCAACCATGATTTAGAGCCAAAAGATGAAAGAGAGTGGCCTCATCCTTCATGTTCCACTTAGTATTAAAGCTTTCTGTATGTCACTCCCATAGATCTACATATTGGCATTGGCTTTATTGTTTCAAAGTTGTCTTATTTGCAGAGTTTTCTGTAGTATATTGAACCAATATACTTAAACACAGAACTTTTCTTTCTCCTATTATTCCTATTGTTTCTTCTACTATTAACTTATGTACACTTGGGAAATAATGCACAACACACAAACTCACAAAAAAAATTCTGAGAATCTTCTTCCCATTTAAATTTAAGTTACAGAGAACTTATGAAATTTGAACTTAATGTACTCTTGGATAATGGTTTCTTTCATGTTTTTATTGTCAAAATATTGTAGAGGGCTTAGAGTATGTTAATGAGTACATTTCCTATTGAGAATTGTTACATTCTCTTTTGTTTTTCCTGTGGCATCCCTTCCATCCCCATCTACTCAAATCCCCCCTCCCCTCCCCAAGTTGTAAAGTTCACTTTCTACAAAGTGTCTTGTTCATCTCATTGTTACAATAGGCCATCCTGTATCTTTCTTTCACCATTTTGTTATTTACCTTCCCCTCCCCACATTAGAAAAATGTATATACAAGATTCAGTGCACCTACATTAAATCCAGTAAAAACAGTGGTTATACCATGGGGGAAGAACATAGAAGACAAACCAAAAATCACATAGTACATTTTAGATATATGAAAAACTAGAGCAAGTAAAATACAGTAGTTTGTGTCCCTATCTTGGGGTTCATTTCACTTAACATCATCTTCTATGGCCATATGTACATGGATAATGTTTTTATAAGCCATTTAAATTCCATATTTTGTCTTTGCAAAGTTGTCCCTGAAACACGTGTCACCTCATGTCCAAAGATGTCTTTGCGCTATTTCAATGAAGCCAGAAAACATTCATTTTAACTCGAGCAGCACCATAGATTGTTACTGGAAATAAGTGGACGCAACTGTTACTGCAAGTGGAAACTGATGCCAAGAGAGGAATTGAACATGGAGAAATGACAAAATTCAAGTTAATTTATGTGTTCCTTTGTACTGAACAAGGAAAGAATCCATGTCTTGAAGGAAACTCTGTCCCTGACTTGTTCGAGTGTGTTATTTACTCATATAAAACATGTCTGTAAAATTATAGTTGAGAGTTTAAAAAAAAAAACAATGTGCCATTTGAAGGCCAGCATAGGAAAAAAGGAAATAACTTAGTTTAAAAAGTTTTCTGCTGGGAAGGTGGCTCAGTGGTAGCACGCTTGCTTTGCATGCCTGAGGCCCTGGGTTTGATTCCTCAGCACCACATAAGCAAAAAAAGAAAAAACCGGAAGTGGCACTGTGGCTCAAGTGGTAGAGCACTAACCTTGAGCTGAAGAGCTGAGGGACAATGTCCAGGCCCAGAGTTCAGGCCCCCCGACCGGACCAAAAAAAAAAAAGTGATCAGCTGTAAAGAAATAAAGACATGGACGTTTTAAAGTGACTTACGTATGGATATTTCACTCCTGAGATGATTTTCCTGTTGCAGGAGTCAGTTATCCATTCCTCTAGTCTGCGCCTGAGATCTCGATCCCAATAAGGATTCCAAAAAGGTAGGATCCAGTGAGTATGATCAGCAAAAGAAGTCTCTTGTCAAACCAATGCTTTAAGGATGGTCCCAAAGAAATATGTGCAGGTTTTTTTGCTTGTTTATTTGTTTGTTTGGTTGGTTGGTTTGTGCTTGTTCTGGGGTTTGAACTCAGATGCTGGACCATGTCCCTGAACAATTGTCTTCCTAGTCCAAATTTCCCCAAAGCTAGTACTCCATTGCTTGAGCCAAAACTCCACTTCTGGCTTTTTTTGTGTTTAATTACAGATAAGAATTTGAGAGACTCTCCTGCCTGGGTTGACTTTGAAATGAGAAAGTAAAAAAGCCAAGTGACATAAGATTTCTGTTTTGAACCAAAAAATACTAGAAGAAGTTTATTATAGAGCTAATAATTGACAATTTTTAAAAGAAGAAAATATGTCCAGCAATGAAGCCATAACTTCAATAACTCAGCAAAAGTAGGTACACCAAATCATCTTGGAATTATTTTTTCTTCTTGGGAAGATAACTATTGACTTCGTAGTTCCTTTTGGGGAAACTTAAAGTCATATTTACATTTTTTTTCTTGGCCATGGGGCTTGAACTATGATCTTGGGCACTGTCCCACAACTCTTCTGCTCCAGCTGAGCACTCTACCACTTTAGGTACAGCACCACTTCCAGGTTTCTGGTGATTAAAAGAAGATAAGAGTCTCATGAACTTTCCGGACCAGGCTGGCTTTGAACTGCAAACCTCTGGTCTCAACCTCCTTGAGTATCCAGGATTACATGTGTGAACCACCAGCACCCAGCTCATATTTGCATTTATGTGCAATTCATGACACTATGTAGAAAAAGAATGGAAATTTGAATCAAATGATGTGACATGGCTACTTTTCAGAAAAATTGAGGTAGCAATAAATATGTCCTCCTTTTCCATGTTGTTACATTAATGACTCATGTGCTATGCCTCTCTTACATTAGCATCCTCTACTGTGGGCGTATGTGGACTTAGTATAACAAGTTGTTCACAGAGAAATAGAGAAAAGTGAGATTTTTAGAAGGCAAAGATCAGGTATGAAAGAACAGCACAGAAGGAGATACAACTTATCACACAGAGATTAAGAACTAGCCAAGGAGATTTAGAATGCTAAAGGCAATGAGGAATAAGCCTACTTGATTACTAGTTCTTCAATAGCCAAAAATGGTTCGCTCTAACAGTCACAGGTATACCTTAGTTATTATTATTATTATCATTTATTCCTTCCATTTGGAGTTATTCCTTCTTTTCAGTCACAACTGTTAATTAGCCTCTGCATTTTTGGTGCCATGACTGAGCAAAAAGTTTTCAAATCTTACTTAGTCTACCTGTCTCATTGTGATTAGCAGTGACCACTGAAATGCCTGGAAGCCTTCAATGTCCAGTATTAATCTTCACTTGATATCTAAGCACATTCCTGGCATTAATTGCCGTGACCTATTAACAAAACATTTTTTTCAACACTGTATTCTAATATGGGTAAAGTACATGAATTAAGGACTATTGGCAGGTATCAGTATGAAAGGAGCAATTATATTTTCCAAGTATGGCTTCTTTATTTTGCATTTACTAACTGTCTTTTTTGCTAGTCCTGGCACTTGAACTGAGGGACAGGGTACTGTTCCTGAGGAGTTTTTTTGTTTTGTTTTGTTTTGTGTGGTTTTGCTCAAGGCTAGCACTCTACCACGTGAGGCACAGCACTACTTCCAGTGTTTCTTTTTCTGTTTACTTGGTACTGAGGAATTAATTCCAGGGATTCATGCATGCTAGGCAATAACTGTACCATGAAACCACATTCGCAGAGACTTAATGACTTTCTTAAGATAGCATTAATTTTTCATTCCATTACTATGTATTATAATTTAGGCCAGGTTTTAGAAAAGGAAGTGGAAAACAATACTAAGACCAATAAGGCTGACATTCCTGTCACATCACTAAGCAAGTACAGTGTAAAGACCTGCAGGACTCATAGGGCTGTTACATGTGACATTATTATGTAAAACATCATTAACAGTCATCTCCAACATCCGTAACATTCTGTTTCCACTTTCAAGGTCAAGAGACAAATATCTAAGCCTTTTTATTGATTGTTTTTCCTAGGAAGGAAGAATGAGGATGTGGAAGGAGATGGTGGGAAAATATGTATATTGGCTTCCTGCCCACATTTTTTGGATTTTTAAAAAGTGCTACTGATGAACGCCCATTTACATCTAATTGACTATACTATCTGCACAAGATGCAGATAAATGAATGCATTTATTCTGGTGGATAGTCACATATATTAACAAAATCCACTTCTGCAAAAAAAAAAAAGATACTAGGTAAGAAAGTATAAATTTTTGACTATAAAATGGTTTCTTCTCTTAGCAGAACAAAATGTAGTATTGAAATGTTTACTCCAGCTATCTATGAGATTTTATGCTGTCTCAGTATCAAAATGTTCTCTAATTCCTGTGACATCCAAGCATTGAAAACATGATTTGAACATCTCAGTAGTTTTAGAAACAAAGGTACATAATAGCCTCCTTCTTGCAGAGACATGTGATAGAAAGTATGATTGACTGTATTATAGTTCTCATTTTTCCCTCTTTATCTCAAGTGTTGCATATTTTGGTATATTACTCTATATCCTGCATCAGCTCCTGTAAGTGATATTTAACTCTACTCTGCAATGTCGATGGGTCATGTGACTTACTTTAGCATACAAAAATGAATGAGAAGTGGCGACAGATTTCTATGCAATTCTCCCTGTCTAAAAGCTGACAGCTGACTTGTTTTCTCTTAGCTATTAAAATAGCATATTTCCAGAGGGAATCTTCTTTCAACTTATATAATGGAAGAACATGGCATGTGAAATTGAGGCAAAATTCAAATATAGCCATATATAACACAACAAGAATTAAGGTAATATTAGAATGTGATACTGTTAGTTTCTTACCATCCTTGTATGCCTTTATGATAGTTGACTGTAGCATACCAGAATTTAACAAATACTAAACAAAAACTAAACAAATAGACAACTTTTCCTGTTTGATGATACTACATTTTTATAAAGAAGCATTCTCTATGAGATCACTTATGGGGTTATCTTTTTTATATATGGGTTTAATCACTCTAGAGGACTGTACCTAATATCCACAATCATTATCCATAACTTGTGATTGAGATGAGGAAGAACAAAATATCTAGATTTCTTTTTATTTATTTATTTTATTTGTGAACATACTGTACAGAGGGGTTACAATTACATGGGCAGGATAATGCGTACATTTCTTACCAAGCATTGCAGACTCCTCTTTTGTTTACCCTTCACATCCCTTCCCAGCCTCCCCCTCCCTCCCCAGTCCCAATCCTTCTCCCCCCCCACATCCCCCACCCCCGCACCGACGTTGTAAAGCTCGTATTGGACATGACAACTTGTACTTCTCATTGTTGCAACAGGTCCACCTGTATCCTTAAATGACTTGTTTTTCCCCATCTCCTGCACAAGTTATAGTGACATCAAATACATCCTGGATTTCTCCTCTTTTTCTAGTGTGAATTCTCATCCTTTTTCCAAATTCTCCTATTAATAAAGGAAGAATGACACATTGTGGATATCAAGCAAAAGACTTCAAATCAAGAATTTCATTCTTGGGAGAATTCCGGGAAGATGGCGGAGGAGAAGCTGAAGGCAAAACAATCTCTCGCATAGAAAGCAGTTTTAGAGTTCCAGTGAACAGTCCTAAGCCAGAGAATCACACCAAGTGTGCAATCACAGAACAGAGAGATAGGCCAGAGAGGGAAAACCCAGGCAAGGAGACAGACCTGAGTGGCAGCGGCCATACTGCCATACCTGAAACAGAGAGAGTCTGGGACGAAAGAGCCAGGCAAGCGGATTCTACTCAACACCAGCAAGAACGAACAAGGAGCGGACATCTTCATACTACAGTTCGCAGACCAGAGATGACCCAAGAATCAAGACTCAGCTTGAGTAGAAGACTGACGTCCTCACTCATTCTCAGGGATCAGAGGAGGGAAGGCCACCCCTCCCCTCCCCCAGTACCGGAGATCTCCATCTTGGATACGCACAAAGCTCAGTGGAGCTGCTAGCTCCAACTCAGGTGTTGGAATAAAACTAGGTCATTTAGCAAGGCACAAGAACTTAATGGCGTGACCTGCCAGACTCAGCTCCACCGAGGGAAAAGTCACCCAGTTCGCGCGTCAGCCCTAGGAGTGACTTTTTCCATCAGGTAATCAGAGCCAGAGGCTGCCCCTCCCTTTAGCAGCCTCAACAATCAACTGAAATTCAGTAAACAGAAACCCTGAGAGTGGCTCCAGGCTGGCCACTGTGAGTTTCTCACAAACTAGCCCCCGGGAAAAGCTACTGTTTGCTGAAAGGCCTCAACTCTACCCAGAACTTAGCCTCATCACAGCATCTCCAAATTTGAGGAAAAAGCCATCTCCATCTTTTGTGATACTCAAAGCACACCCCCCTCCCATTGAACTATCTTGGGAGGAGGATCGAAAAATCCTGGGTAAAGCAGAGCATTTTTCTGCCTGTCCAAACAAACTGACTTAAGAAACCAACCAAGCCACAGGACCACAAGCAGACCAGAGACTACAACCACAGGCTGAATACAGACACAAGGGAGATGCAGGATTTTTCCCAACCCTCCCAAAAAAATCAAGCACTCTTTTCTTCCTCCTCTTCTTTTTTTTATACCTTTTACAAAAAAAATTCTTTTCTAAAAATTTTTTAAATTTTAAATTTTTACTTTTTTTGAAAAAAATGTTTTCTAGTAATTTTCCCCCTTATAATCTTTATTTTAGGGATACATGTGTGTGTGCATTTTTCTTTTTTTTTCCTCTTTTAAAAATGTTTTTTTCTTTTTGTTTTTTGCTTAGCTCGACTGAATTCTGATTTTTTTTCTTCCTTATCCTTCTCACTTTTCCTTTCTTTTGTTCTTCTTTATGGGACTTAATTGTTGTTCTGCACATCCTCCGATAAACCCATAGTTGATTATTAGACCCTATCCCCCATTGTGTACACACTTAATCCACAAATTTATTACTCAATTCAAAACTTCTGAGGCTTAAGTTCCTTAATAGCAGTACTACCTCTTTATACCTATATATTATATTAAGTATTCTTATTTTTAAGTTTTTCACATCTCCTTTATATCCCTCCCCTTCTCTCATTATATTCACGTTCTTTGAATAGATTTTTCTTGAATCTGCATATTATTTATTTTTATTTTTCTATTTTTTCCGGTGTCTTTTTTTCCCTTTCTCTTTCTTCTTGTTTTCTCTCTCTCTACTTTCATCCTATCTAACCTATTTCCTGCTTTGAGACTAAGACTTAGTAAAGTTAACTCTCCCTGTACCTGCCCACATAACTTTATTCCTATTTTTTACCCACATTTCTCCCTAACCCTAATAATTTCTGGTTTACCAAATTCTTCTTTTCGGTTCCTAGCCCATTAATATATAGTTGTTTGATGTTGAAAAGAGGTATCTGTTGAACTAGTTTGTATCTGCAGACTATTGACAGTGCAAATTCAGACTTTGGTTGATTCTTGCCTTAAGTTAGTGTTCTAGCACAAAACTGGTGTTACTTTCATCCCAAATGGGCATAGTAAGCGGGAAAATCAAAGAAAAATGGCAAGTCAGGGTAACTCCAATCCCACTCATGATTATCAGGGGACAGAACAGATAATGAATAATCCAGAGGAGAGTTCTAAAATAGCTCTACAAACACTGCTGACAAACATGATAAATGAAAATATTGAAAATATACAAAGAACTCTGTATGAGCTTGATAGAGAGAGAGAGGAGGCAATCCAAAGATTTATACAGGAATACCATGAGTGTGAGGAAGCTACTCAAAAACTGATAAAGGATTTGCGTGAGCAGCTTGAGAAAACTCAAAGAGAAAGGCAGGAATGGCATGAACAGGCTGAGAACACTCAAAGAGAACTACAAGAATGGCATGAATAGGAGGAAGCTAAGCAAAGAGCAATACAAGAATTGAGAGAGCAGGATGAGAATACACAAAGATTACTAAAGGCATTCATGGGATCCATTAAAAAGAGCTGAAGATAGTCAGGGAAACCACAAAGGGAATCCTGAATGGAACCCAAAAAAAGGAATGGGAGTCCAAGGAAATCATAACCAATCAACTAAGTTATTTGAGAATAAACACTATACAGCAAATTAAGGAAGTAAAGAAGTCCATAAAAGATCCATAAAAGATTATAGAGAAAGAATATACAACCATCCAAGACAAGTCCAAGAAAAATGATAGATCTATCCAATACTTGGGAGACACCATCAGAAGGCCTAATCTAAGGATAATGGGTGTAGAGGAGCACCTAGAATCAGAAGTTAATGGTCTAGGAAATTTGTGTAACAGGATCCTAACAGAGAACTTCCAAAACATGCAAAAAGATAGGCCTATTCAGATACAAGAAGCTTTTAGAACTCCAAATAGACCAGATCAGAATAGGACATCCCACCATAACATTATAATCCATACAGGATCAACTCAGACCAATGAAAAGATCCTTAAAGCTGTCAAGGAGGAAAAATTAATCACCTATAAAGGGAAACCAATTAGAATCACCTCAGATTTCTCAGCAGAGACAATCAAAACAAGAAGAGCCTGGAATGATGTATGCCAAGCCCTAAAAAACAAACAACTATCAACCAAGAGTAATGTACCCACCTAAACTCTCCTTCATAACTGAAGGCCAAATAAAAAACTTCCAAAGCAAAGAAAAATTGAAAAAATACATCTCTACCAAACCAGCCATACAAAAGATTCTTAAAAATGTCCTACACATAGAAAACCAACAAGACCACAAAAAAGGCCAAGAAACTGCACCCAAACTGAGAATCCAAGAACCATAGGAAGAACCCAGTGTCACAAACCCCAAGAAGATGGATAACATGGCAGGAACTCCCAAATACCTCTCAGTCCTATCTCTTGACATAAACGGACTGAACTCTCCAATTAAGCGACATAGACTATCTACTTGGATTAAAAAACAAGTTCATTGATCTGCTGCCTTTATGAGTCACATCTTGCCCATAAAAACAAACACATTTTCAATGTTAAAGGCTGGAGCAAAATCTACCAAGCAAAAGGCCCCCATAAATAGGCAGGAGTTGCAATCCTAATATCAGATAAAATAGACTTCAAATTAAAATTCGTGAGAAGATATAAAGAAGGTCGATACATACTAATTAAGGGATCACTCCTTCAGGAGGATATTAAAATTCTAAATATCTATTCGACAAACAATGTAGCACCCAAATTTATCCAAGAATCACTACTTTCCCTCAAATCCCACATAGATCCAAAGACATTAAGTGTTGGGGATTTTAACACACCACTCTCCCCACTAGATAGATCAACTCAGCAAAAACTCAACAGAGAAATTGCAGATCAAAACAGCTGCATAGATCAAGTAGATTTAAAAGACATCTACCGAATATTTCACCCAACAGCATTTTAATACATGTTCTTCTCAGCAGCACATGGAACATTTTCTAAAATAGACCACATTTTAGGCCACAAAGCAAACTTGTCCAAATTCAGAAACATTGAAATTATACCTTGCATTCTCTCTGACCACAAGGGAATAAAATTAGAACTCAACAACAAAAGTCTCCAAAGAAAGTCCAGTAACACATGGAGGCTGAACAACACACTGCTGAATCACCAGTGGGTCATGGAAGAGATTAGGAAGGAAATTGAAATGTTCATGCTATTCAACAAAAATGATCACACAAATTACCAGCTCCTCTGGGACAGAGCAAAGGCAGTACTCAGAGGCACGTTTATAGCTCTGAGCTCCTACATCAACAAATTGGAGAGATCTGAAACCAACAATTTAATGAGCTATTTGAACCTCCTTGGAAAAGAGCAGCAAGATAAACCCCAATCCAGTAGATGGAAATAAATAAATAAAACTAATTCAGAATTAAATGAATTATAATCCAAAAAAGCAATAGAAAGAATCAACAAAACAAAGTGTTGGTTCTTCGAAAAAATTAACAAAATTGACAGACCCTTAGCAAATCTTATGAGAAAAAGAAGAGATTACACCCAAATTAATAAACTCAGAGATGAGAATGGAAATATCACCATGCAAACAACCAAGATTCAGAACATTACAAGGGAATACTTCTCAAAACTTTATGCTAATATGTTTGAGAACTTGACAGAAATGAACCTTTTCCTAGCAAATCTTGACATGCCAAAACTAAAACAAGATGAGTTAAACCAGCTTAACAGGCCCATATCAAGCATTGAAATAGAAACAGAAATAAGAGACTTCTAAGCTAAGAAAATTCCAGGACCAGTTGCCTTTACAGCGGAATTCTACAAGGCCTTCAAAGCAGAACTCACACCAATATTCCCCTAACTCTTCAATGAAATTGAAAGAGAAAGTTCACTACCGAACATATTCTCTGAAACCATCATAACCCTTATCCCAATACCAGACAGGGACTCATCAAAGAAACAGAACTATTGACCCATCTCTTTAATGAACATTGATGCAAAACACCTCAACAAAATTTTGGCCAAACGACTTCAACAATTCATCCAAAAATCATACACCTCGATCAAACAGGATTCATTTCAGGGATGCAAAGCTGGTACAATATACGCAAATCAATTAATTTTATTCATCACATCAACAGGAGAAATAATAAGAAACACATGGTTATTGCAATAGATGCAGAAAAATCATTCCACAAAATCGAACATCCCTTTATGATGAAGGTTTTGGAAAAATTAGGAATCCATGGAACATTCCTCAATACAATAATGGCTGTATATGACAAACCTACAGCCAGCATTATACTCAATGCTGAAAAACTAAAGCCATTTCCCCTTAACTCAGGAACAAGACAAGGATGTCTACTCTCTCCACTTCTCTTCAATCTAGAATTAGAATGCCTTGCTACAGCAATAAGACAAGATGCAAACATAAAGGGGATCCTAATAGGGAAAGAAGAAATAAAACTCTCCCTCTTTGCAGATGATATGATCTTGTATTTAAAGAATCCCATAGACTCCACTCCAAAATTACTCAAGCTGATTCAAAAATTTGGCAAAGAAGCAGGGTATAATATTAACCCACAAAAATCAATGGCTTTTCTGTATGCCAACAATGAGAAAAGTGTGGCTGAAATTAGGAAAGCAACTCCATTTGTAATAGCCCCACAAAAAGTAAAATAACTAGGAAATAACTTAACCAAAGACTTGAAGGACATCTATGATGAAAACTTTAAAAACTTTAAAAAGGAAATCCAAACAGAACTTGGAAAATGGCAAAACCTCCCAATGATCCTGGATTGGAAAGATTAACATCGTGAAAATGGCAATAATTCCCAAGGCTATCTAAAAAATTCAATGCGATACCTATCAAAATACCAACCTCATTCTTCAATGAAATAGAAAAGGCAACCCAAAAATTCATTTGGAACAATAAAAGACCCCGAATAGCAAAAATGCTCCTCAACAGAAAGAACACTGCTGGAGGAATATCAATACCAAATTTCAAACTCTACTATAAATCCATAGTAATCAAAACCACTTGGTACTGGCATAAGAACAGACCTCAGGACCTATGGAATAGAATTGAAAACCCAGAAATGAACCTACAGGCATATAGCCAACTAATCTTCGATATGGGAGCTAAAATAATAGAATGGAAGAAAGACAGCCTGTTCAGTAATTGGTGCTGGCAATATTGGTTAACTACTTGTAGAAAACTAAAGCTAGATCCTTATATATCACCCTTCACCAGAATCATCTCCAAATGGATCAAAGACCTCTGAGTTAAAGCAGACACTCTGAAAACATTACAGAATGGAATAGGAGAAACCCTAGGCCTCCTTGGCTCAGGCCAAAATTTTCTTAATAGAGACCCAGAAACCCAACAAATCAAAGAAAGGTTGGACAAATGGGATTGCATGAGGTTGCAGAGCTTCTACTTGGCAAAGGACATAGCTAGCAAGATCAATAGAAAGCCCACACATTGGGAAAAGATCCTCACTAGTCATACAACAGACAAAGGTCATATCTAAAATATACTTGAAGCTCAAAAAATTAAATCCCTCAACAACAAATCCTCAAAGAAACAACTGCCCAATAAATAAGTGGGCTAAACACTTGAAGAGAAACTTCTTGAAGAAGAAAAAAGATGTCAGACACATGAAGAAATGCTCAGCCTGGCTAGCCATAAAAGAAATGTAAATCAAAACAACATTGAGATACCACCTCACACCAGCTAGAATGGCTATAATCAAGACCTCTAACAACAACAGATGCTGGAGGGGATGTGGACAGAAGGGAACCTTACTTTACTGTTGTTGGGAGTGTAAACTTGTTCAACCACTTTGGAAAACAGTATGGAGATTCCTCAAAAGACTTCCCATAGAGCTCCCCTATGACCCAGCAATCCGACTTTTGGGCATTTACCCAAATGTTTACCAACAAGACCACACTAAAGCTACTAGCACAACTATGTTTCTTGCAGCATTATTTACCATAGCTAAGATCTGGAACCAACCCAGATGCCCCTCAGTAGATGAATGGATCAAGAAAATGTGGTATATATACACAATGGAATTCTATGCCTCCATCAGAAAGAATGACATTTTCCCATTTGTTAGGAAATGGAAAGGCTTGGAAAAAATTATATTAAGTGAAGTAAGCCAAGCCCAAAGAAACAAAGGTCCTATGGTTTCCCTTTTTTGCAATATCTAGTATATGTATGAGTCAAGCAGGAAAGGTCAGATAACATAATGTTAGGAAAATGAACCCTTAGATAAGTATTTAAATGTTTTTTTCTTTCATGCATTTGTTTCTAACTCATTTATAAGATTATTTATTTGTAGCTTTGTATGTCCCTCCCCCACTTTACAACCGCTGCTTTCACTATATTTGATGTCGGTATAATTTGTGGAGGAGATGGGGAAAAACAAGTCGGTTAAGGTACAGGTGGACCCGATGCAACTATGAGAAGTACAAGTTGTCATGTCAAAAAGGAACTTTACAACTTTGGTGCAAGGGGGGGGGGGCGGGATAGGGTGGGGGGGTGGGGGGAGGCTGGGAAGGGATGTGGAGGGTAAACAAAGGAGGAAGCTGCAATGATTGATAAGAAATGTACTCATTATCTTGTCCATGTAATTGTAACCCCTCTGCACAATATGTTCACAAAAAATTAAAATTAAAATTACTAAAAAAAGACAAAAAAATACAAAATACAAAAAAAAAGAATTTCATTTTTTTCAGAAATAGGTGAAGTAAATCAGAGTGCCTCGAGGAAGAATACAAACATGATTTTTTCTCCTGTCTGACTTCAACCATAGTGTCCAAACATTACTTTAAATGTATAATAAAATATTTCCTTTCGCTAAATTTTTAAAAAATAGTTTTTTAATAAAAAGTAATTTTTAATTTTTTTAAAATATATATAAATCGTAATTTGTTGTTTGCTTTTGGCAGGAATGAAATAAGACTGCATTATCATTGGGTGAGTTGAGAGGCTAAATTTTATCAGAATCTAAATATAATAAAAGTAGATGATTTAAAAATAAATACTTTTAGGTACATTTTTAACATGTCATACCCACAGAGACACTTTTTTCTTATTTTCCTCTCCACACTGATTCAATTTCAATAACCAATTCATGTAATTCAATTAGCTGTTTCAGAAATAGTGTAGACAAAAAATTTAGAAAAAGAAAACCAGTATTGGGTGGTGCATTCTTTAAAAATAGCAGTCAAATAAGTATTAACCATAATTCCAAAGTAATAGCAGTTAAATGCTCTTGAAAAGAGAAAATTTTAAGCAGAATGAATAAAAAAATTGATAGTGCCAGAACTGCTTCAGGAGGTGGTCTCTGGGATTTAGGGTTTATAGTACATGACAATGTTTTAACCAGGATTACTTGCTTTCAGGGACGAATTGTTTTAATTATATTTTATTGAAATATGTTATTCAAATTTAATGAAAGGATAAGTTTATAGTAGAAATAACGCTACACACTCATTGTGGTATGCATTATATATTATATATATATAATTTTACAAACATATATATATATCAGCATATATATGTTTATTTTTAATTTTTGTCCATGGGGCTTGAAATCTGGACCTGTACACTGTCCCTCAGCTCTTCAGCTCAAGATTCATCCTCTACCACTTGAGCCACCGCCAGTTTTCTTTTGCCTCATTGGAGATAAGGGTCTCGTGGACTTTTCTGCCTAAGCTTGCTTTGAACCATGATTCTGAGCTCTCAGACTCCTTAGTAGCTGGTGTTGCAAGCATGAGCCACCAGCACCTAGCTACATAATTATTTTTTACATATTTATGAAATATTAAGTGGTAATCCTATTCATTTATATGTTGTGTAATGATCAAGCTACATCATATCCATTAATTTCGGCATGTAACATTTCTTTTTAGTGAGAATGCTCAAAAACTTATCTTCTGGCTATGATGAAATATATATATTCTTAACTATAATCACCTTGCTTCTTGTAGTATACAATTAATATATTTACTTTTAGTCATGGAAGTCTGCTAATTAAGTTATATAAAACATAAATTGTAAAGTGAAAGAAATTAATGGTTGCATTACTTTTTTTAAGAAGACAATTATAGCTTTTGTTTTCAGTTATATTTCTTTGGGAATGTGTACTATTCATTGATTCAACTGTTAAAATTGATAGCAATTACATTATATCAAGTTGATTGAAACTTGTATTTGAAAATTGCACAAATATACTTCCACTTTATTACATAATTAAAATAACAGTAAAGCAAAGATTGGTGTTAGCCATTCATGTGTAGAATCCTAGAAACCCAGGAGGCTAAGAGCTGAATATTTTAGTTCAATGTCAGTCCAAACAACAAAATGTGAAAACTTATCTCCAATTATCCAGCAAGAAGCAGAAGATGAGAATGTAGCTCAAGGAATACAGTGTCATCAGCCATGAGCAAAAAATACAAGATAGACAATTAAACTTCAAGTTCAATCCATAAAAATGGCATATACACACAAAACAACAACACAAAAGTATTATGAACATCAATAATGAAGACAAAATAGTAGAAAAGATCATGAGAAATGTGTAAACATCTGGAAGACAGAAATCATTTGACAGAAATTTGATTCATGAGAGGGAAAAGTCGCTGGCTCATTTGTACAATCTCATTGTAGGCATTTGTGTTGAAACCTGGCTATTGGGTAACATGTGAAAGAGTAGATTGGATTACCTGACATAGGAGACATTGCCTGTGACTATGCACCATCCCAGTCTTCAAAATCTAAACTCGTGAGTGTTAATTTAAATAAAAGCTCATGTTCGAGACTGTTTAGACCACAAAGACTGGGGTCCTTATTTTGAGGCTTCAGACCAGTGTTTTTGTTTATAACCGCTCCTGTTTTACACCCCTTTCTTTGTGCACCTATGCCTTACTGAGCTGGCACCAGGCCAAGGCTTTGAATTTGACTCCCCTCCTGCCTTAATCCCTCCATTTCTCCACCTACATCTCATTTCACATGCTATCTCTTTCTTTACATTAGTTGTTTTCTTACTAATCCACACCAGAAAACTCTTATACTCATGTAAATCCCACCATAAATAACCTAGTGAAAGGAGTGTTTACTATTGCCTGAGGCTCTCATCTGTGGTTTTGGTCCCTAATAAATCTGTGCTACACGATCTCATTTTTCTTCAGGGCTTTTGAGTCTGACAAATGATTGATTTGGTTTGATGTAATCCCACTTATCCAGACTTACTTTGGAAGTTTTGACCTGTATCAAGGAGCCCTCATGTTTCTCCTAACTCTACCTGTAACATTCTCAAGGTAGCTGGAATTACATGGAGGTCTTCGATCCATTTGGAATCTATTCTGATACACGGATATATATGAGGATCTAAATTCGGTTTTCTGTATACTGCCAATTCTACCAGCACAATTAGTTTTTCTTCCATCCTATGTGTCTGGCTTCCTTGTAAAAGATTATTTACCTGTAGGAGTGAATTCATTTCTGGATCTTCAATTCTGTTGTATTGTTGGAATTCTGTGCTTCCATTGGAAAGAATGCCATTACCCCATTCCTGAACAAAAGGAAAGACTGGAAAACAATGATATTAAGTGAAATAAGCAAGGTCTAATTAAATATATGCTGCATGGTTGTCCTCATTTGTAATAACTAGACATGTCTATAAATCTACAAGTTAATCCAATAGTTAGTAAAAGAAATACAATTACACTTGGATATGATTAACTAAGAGCAATCTAAGCATTCACATGGCAGGAACAAGGTAAACTATTCTTAGGAGAGAATCACAATGTCTCAATACCTATATGCATATGACCATATAAATGTTGCTTATTGCAATGAACTCTAAGAATCAATCATACATGTGAAATACATCTATCTGTATATAATTTTAAAAGATGTCATGAAAATAACCAACTTCTCTGTAAATTCAAAAGCAAAATTCTAAGTGTAGAAGATAAAATTGAAGAATGCTTTCAGCACATAAACTTAAACAGGTAGGGAAAATGGTGGGAAAGAAAAGATAAGATGAAAAGTACAATAGGTAACTATTGAGGAATTCATAAACTATTTCAAAAAGTATACAAGAGAGCTGGGGTACATCTCAGTTGTAGGACTAGACTAATATATACAAAGCCATAGGTTCAATCTCCATGAAGGCCTAATAATAAGTTAATAAATAGTAGTAATACAATAATTACCTGAAATAAATGCTTTCATATTAGAGAGGCCTGAATCCTAAAACAGTAAATAAATTATTCTCAAGGCTTGTATCCAATGACAAGAAACTACAAGAATGAAGAGCAAATATTTTCCTTTTCTTGCACTTCCTTTCCTATTCTGGTTTATTCTTTTCTTTTTTCCTTTGACACTACTGGTGCTTGAAGTTGCTAATTCTCTAATCACTTTAGATTATTTTTCAGGCTAAACATCCCTTGAGGAATGATAGCTATATCTAGCTTTGTTTGTTTTCGTAGTTTCTCACGAATTTATATTTTTTAGAACTGGCCTTGATATCAGTCTTCTAAATCTCTGCCTTCTAATTAGCAAAGTACATTTCATCTCAAGCTTGGACCCACACTATATTTCAGTTTAACCATTCAATATTGACTTCAGTTCAACCAACGTGAACTATTGGGGAAATATATGGACACCTCATTCCCACTGGTAGGCAATTCTCATGAAGATGAGGAACAAGATAAATAAGTGAGGAATGGTATCAGTTGCAAAAAAAAAATGGAATAGGATCCAAACAATTACTTCTTTGGGCTGCCGAAAATAATCGGCTTACAACAGTTCCAAGACTACTTTTCAAAAAGGCCACTCATGCGAATAGTAGGGATGAAGATGAGTATACCCCTCTTCATCGGGAAGCCTACTGTGGACACTTAGACATTATCCATAAGTTGGTGGCTCAAGAGGCAGATATTCATGCAATAACTGTGGATGGCTCGACACCCCTGCACAGTGATTATACGTGGAATAATACCAGAGTGTCTTCTTTCTTACTGCATCAATGTGCAGATACCAATGCCCAAACTTAAGGCCTTTTGACCTCTTGCATCTTGCTGCTGGGAATAGAGATAGCAAAGATATGCTAGATCTCCTTCTGTTGAACCGTTATCTCAAACCAGGTCTAATAAACAACTAGGAAGAAACTTTATTTGATAATGCCAAAAGGATAAGTATGTATCACTACCTCTTTGAAGTTGTGGAAGGCTGTACTAATTTTTCCTAAGTCATAATGTTTCTGTTAAGCTTCTCAAGTTTAAAAGTGCCAGTCCATTCGTTGGTCCGTACAAAATATTTTCACAGTACAAAGTACCAGCAATATCTTACTGTAAAAATTCATGTATTCCATTGTATTCTTCCAAGTCAATTGCCTGACTTTGATGTCAAAATGTATTCAAGAGGTTTTGTATACATCTATAATAATTTCTGCAGAGTTTGTGATTTTTTTTTAATCAGAAATAATTTTAACTTATCTGTTGAAATGAGTAGTACCGAAACTAAAGATATTTCTAGTGCTTGTCTGAGAAAAGTATATTTTAAAATATTTTATATTCTGTTCTTTGTATAATTTCCATAATCTATTTCATTCTCTCCTAGATATAATACATTGAATTCTACATCGTTTTATAATATATAGGTTCATTAATAAATGTGTCCTTTAAGATGGCATTCCATATAGAAACAGTTTAAGATTCCTTTTTTTCCTAGGTCCTTATACTATTTTATTTCTTTGGGATAAAATGACAATGTTATCTAATTTAAAAAGTTTTGTAAAGTTTATGCTATTTAAAGGCCTTTCTAAGGTGAAAACTTAATATACTGATGTCAAACTTACTTTCAATTCTATGAATTACATATATTGTTACACTCGTATTTTTGTAATCAACTTTTTAATAACTTTTTTCATTTCTTGCATCTAAAGAATGAAATAATTGGACTACTTCACAAATTTTCATATCTTCCTGTATTTCATATCATCTCTGTGTTGTAATTTTGGTATACGTGCTGCTGAAGCACGTATATTAATGATGAAATCTTTATATAGGTATATATCTTTGGATGCCTATTTGTAACAAGGAAAACTTATTGTTCCTTACAATGCTATTGATCTTCTTTTCCTAAAATTCTATGTATAGTGGAAAAAAATTTATATTGTTTGGTCTATTGCTCACATGTGCAATTTTTTGTCAATGGATATTTTTTTTTCATTTTAAATTTGATCATACTTTGATGCATTTATAACCAGGTCCAAAGTTGATGGCTTTTTCAAATACTTATTTATCCAACTGAGTTAGCTTTGTGGAGCTAATGGATTCAAAGTAAGCCTTGCTTAAGAGCGACTTATAAAATTCTGCAGCACAAAATTTCCCAAATGAGGTCTTACTGGCACAAATGTCTACCTGACCATTTACTCTTCTTCCATGTAGCAACAGATCAACTAGAATATCTTACCCTGACAGCATAGATTGTCTTACTGAAACAAAACTATTATTAGTTACAAGGGATGATAGAGAGATGAACAATTCAGACAGAACTGTTCAGGATAGAAGGTATTTTATCAAAATACAATTATTTAATATACCTACCATTTCAAAAGTAGCTAAAGCCAAGAAGGTAAAAAAATTGTTCATATGCATGATTACCTAATGTCCTGGCCTGTCAACCATCCAACCAGGCAGGAACTTACACTACTGCCTTTCTATCACCAAAATATTCCCATAGCTCCAGGAGAAGTCCATATGTTTCTCCTCATTATTAGGCCTTAAATTGGTAATGTTTTAATCAGAGTGTTCCCTGGTGTGTCCAGGTTGTAAATCTGCAAATAGTAAAGCTTTAGTTCTAACTCTACTAAACACTGAGGTAGAGATAATGGAATAATACTTTAAAACAGAGTTGCCATTTATACCTTAACCACAACAGAACAATGCAAAACATGTGCCCTTTCTATTATATTATATATAGTAATATATTTTATATTTATATGTGCTGATTTTATATTTCACACAGTGAATCTTACTAGAAATAATTGATAATTTGACAAAAAATTATATTTATTTATTCCAATAAATAGATTGGAATATAATTAGGTTTACAATATAAAAAGTATCAATGCATTGTCTTTCATACAAACTTGTGATACCTTCAAAGTGCTCTTGGTCTTCTGAATTCACATGGTAAAAAAACAATTTTGTTTTCCTATAATCTATAAAATATTTTACTCTGATGCTCTGTTTATTATTATTTTTTTTTTTGTCCGGTTGTGGGGCCTGAACTCTGGGCCTGAACACTGTCCCTCAGCTCTTCAGCTCAAGGCCAGTGCTCTACCACTTGAGCCACAGCGCCACTTCCGGCTTTTTTCTTTTTGCTTATGTGGTGCTGAGGAATCGAACCCAGGGCCTCAGGCATGCAAGGCAAGCGCTCTACCACTGAGCCAACTTCCCAGCCCCTCTGTTTATTATTTTAACTCTCTGGTCCTAAACAGTTTTTCTTCATATTTCTGAAGCATTCCTACTGATTATACCCAAATTTTGCTGATATGACATCTACAAGATCTTTTTTCTGCAGGACCCACAATTCCTAGGCTCCCAGGTCCGAGTTACCTGCATCATCAAATAACAGAGGCAAGACTTCTCACCTAGGCCCATGCAACATGCCAACAGAAAGTAATTGAAGACCAATCTCAATTTCTCATTTCCTATATTTCAGGGCCCGAATTCTTTGAGAAACAGGAATTTTCAGTAAGCAATTGTGAAATGCAATGCAACTTAAAATAAAAGATGTTATCACAAAATCTGAGAGAATGTACTGTAGTTCAAACTTTCAATTTACAGATGACCAGTCCATATGATTGAATGAGATAAAACATGTCACAAGATTATTTTTATACCACTCTCCTAATGATTACTGAACGATTTCAGTCCAGCATAAGTAGGCCAAAAAAGTAGATCCTGGAAGGATAGATCCACAATTGGTCTACCAAAACCAGGAAAACTTGACTTAGAGGTCAAATATAATTCAGAAAAACATTAATTGAGAAGATCCTTAGTACTTCAAAACAGGGGTACTTCAGTAAAACTTGGTTCGGTAGTATAAAAATGTCGTCATTCTCAAAACAATAATAACCTACATTTAATCTTCTGAAAGTATATTCTTTTTCAAATATACTTTTAAAAATCACAATCACCTAAATAATATTTGACAAGTAGATTATACTTAGTGGCATTACAAGTTTTTCAAGTGTAGTGAGCAAGTTACAATAGAGTTGATTTATTTACCCAGCACCAATGCCAAACAGGTTCAACTATTCATTAAAGTATAGAAATTGTTCCGCCCACCATTTGTGTGTTAGTAGGTGCCTTCCAGAAATGTGTTAAATAGATCAGCCTCCTATATTTCAAACCCAAATGTTAGCTAATAAAGTAAATTTCATCACTTAAATAAAGTACATTTCAAAAAGTCACAAAAAGTTGCCTCATCATATGTTGTTTTATTTTTTTCCCTATCTGTTTACCTTAGTGAGAAATATGACTGTAAGTCTTGAATATGGGTATTCATCAGAGATGTGACAAACATAAAATCTGTCTTCTATTTCTATCATATTCCTTGATAGTAGTAAATCTTAGTTTTCTTCATTTTCCAAAACTTATATGTAGTAGATAATATTATCCCATGTAAAACAAAATAATCCCAAACCATTGTACAAAGCCATTTATAAAAATTGGTAATTAGGAATACATTCTAAGCCATTTTAAAACTTTTTTTGACTAAAGATTAATCTTCCAAATGGATGAGAATAAAACCATATCTAGGTCCTTCACGTCTACAGTTTGCAAATTATTATTGCAGATGAATGAATTATGGAAATATAAGCTGACATCAGTTCAAACATATGCAGGATTGAAACTCCATGGAATGTGTATAAAACTTTCAAAGTATTAACGGTTTAACAGAATGATTACCAGGAAATTGAAACCAAAGTAGAATAATAGTAAAGATGTAGAATGAATGAAAAATGGAACAAGTGGCAAGTACAGTTGGAATACTTAATGTACACATGTGATAAAGGAAGTGGTAAATCTGAAATAAATCTTGAAGAAGGGGTTGGTTGAGAATGATAGAAAAAGTGACTCTGATCCAGGAGCATTGGACAATTAGATAAACATATTTAATTGTAACACACTTGCACAACCTTTTGAAATTCAGTTAAAAAACACAACAAAAAACAAAAACACACAAAAATCACAACCAAAGAGAAATCTCTAGAGAGTATGAATATGAACTCTCAAAATTTTAAGTAGTTAATGAAGGACAGTCTTGGGGAAAGCAAACAATGCTTTTCAAAGAGGGCAGTTCGGGGTAGGGGGGAATTTTGAATAGATTTAAATAGATTGTCTAAGGTTAGAAATCACCTACATCTGCTGCAAATATTATCTTTCTTCTGTCAGTTCTCTTTGTCTGAAATGGGTACTGCAGTCCTGACCCACACTTGATAGCTTCTGAAGATAGAATGGAAGAAACAAGATCAAGAACCTAATAGGTTCTGTCCATTGGAGAGAAAACAATCCTCTATGTTTTCTCTCATCTCTCTTCACTACTCTTTTTTCATACTTTTAAGTCAACTGATTTTGAATTTTATTTTTCCTTCTCTGTTCTGGCAAAGTAATTGGTCAAATTAGTTCACTAAATATTATTTGCCTTTTTTTTTCTATCATGCTGTTTACTTGTCAGAGTCCATTGAACTTCACCCTAGCATTTGGTTGCCATGACAACCCTACATCTATGTTAATGAGGACAAATTCTAATGTAAAACTTTGTCTCCAAAAAATAAGTCCCAGAAGCTGTGATCACAAATATTTGGCTATACTTTTTTTTTTTTTTACGTTGAAAGTCTTCTTGTGTCTAAAGTGCCCACAAAAATAAGTACTCCACCACTTTTTGGTTCAATCACTTCTAACCTCAAAGATATATTTTGATAACAAGATGCTTAGAGGAAATCAAAGAATACTCCACTTTTATCTTCTCTCTTAAGACTCTCCTTAGATACCTTATCAGTTTCAGTGAAGTTATTCTTTGAAAAATTATTTCAATAGATTATTCTTCTCTTGGTCTTGCATTTGTTCAGCAAGATGTATGGGAAAGAAGAGTTAAATCATCCATTCCTTGGATGACAGTGTCTGTTACAAAGGACAATGCTTCTATGTCTAATTCTATGTCCTCCTCTTATCTCTTGCCTGATTTCCAATTAATCACAGCTTCTTGGCTTCAAGTCCAGTGAAGCTGAAGGACTATAAGGTCTCCCCCCCACCCCACCCCACTATATCTTCATGGTTTCTCTTTTAAAACTCTTTTAAGTTGCCTCATTTGGACGCAGAATTTATTTTCATGTCTTCATTCAATCTGTTCTGCATTATAGTCAGCCAAATAGGCTCTATAAAATCACTTTACATATCAAAAATTTTAAGACAACATATATAAATGTTTAGGCCTCCCTCCACTGCTGAAGCCAATATGCTTAGCTAGGGCTTCTAAGAACACTGTCTTTTTACCCTTTCAATTTTCTCAATTCTTTTCTAATCCCAAACCTTTTTGGCTTATATAATAAGAGAAATCTTTACTATCTCATGTTAATAAGGATATTATTTTTTGTGAGCTACTTAGAAATGTGTAATCATTGGAGTATCCAATCAGATTTTTTTTCTGTGTTTCAGTGCTTCACGTACAAAGACATTGTAGAAAGTGTTACAAACAGAAAAGTGTGAACCCAATACCTTTTTCAATTGTGGAGGGCACTTTCGCCCTAAATATTTTGACCAAAATTATCTTTTTCAAATAATTATTTTGGTAGTTAAAGGTCAATTCACAAATGTAGATATCTTAATTTTTTAAGAACTTTGAATTTCACACAATGAGAGTATATTTCCTGGGTAAGTTCAATTCTCAAAGGAACCTACAGGATTTACAGCAAGGTTTCTTAAGTTTGTTTCTTTAGTGTGAAAATGAACTATCTTCACCCACATTGCTCCCTCTTAACTAAGTCTCCATAGATTTCTTTGCATGAAAGCCTATTTACCCAGGCAATTTTCTTAATAAGCTAAGTTGTTAAAAAGTTTGAACAATCAAAATATAGCTGTCATAATTTTCAAACTCTTTTGAAATTCCTTTAACAGAATCATATATTCACTAATCCTAGTTAAACCTTTACCCTCAAAAACAGTTGACATGTTGTTTTCATGATATAGTGTCCCTACAACTATTTTTTTCCAGTGGGTTTATGTGTATATATGACCATAAAAGCTGGTGCTGAGCAAAATGAACTTCAAGATATGGAACAGAGATTTTTTTGTAGTTATTGTTTGTAATATACTATGTGATTTCTATTTTCTTTGTGTTTTTTCCCTTATGGTTTTCCCCTGCTGTATTCAATTTTGGTGCCCTGTGTATTGTGTATACATTTACCTTAATTAGGGAAGGGAAGATGAACAACAAAATGGTGAGACAAAGGACAAAAGGAAAACCAATGCAATAGAAATACTCACATGCAATATGTTGGAAATGTACATTACAACTTGTGAGGAGTACTGAGGTGAAGGAAAACTGTGAGAAAAATGAAGGAGGCGCTAAAAAGTTTGAAAAGTTATGTATTCACTACCTTACAATTACTGTAACCCCATTGTACATCAATTTGATAATAAATTTTAAAATAAGCTGCATAAAATATAATTTCACTCTATTTTTACAGTAAATATTATCCTTTATTTTATGTTGTAATTTATTAAAAATCAATACTATTTGGCATCTAATTTGAAACAATTACTCCTTTTTTATCAGAGGGTCATCATCTTGAATGTTATCCAACTAGACAATATTTTCACAATAAACTTGCCAATATTTTGAAAAAAGAATAAATTTAGTACTTTCTCACACTAAAACCAAAAACAGTTTACCTCTATGGAAACCAATAACTTTTAAAAGTAAATAAGTTGTTAAGAGCACAGAATATATGTGTTCTTCAAAATTCCTATGACTAATAACTACTCATTTTCAATTTCTGAACATTCCATACCTGAGAGATTCAAAACAGTACCTGTTTGCAATTCTGCAATAGATGCAATTTCCAATAGAGTGTTACAGATTGAGAAGTCAACAGAAAAATAGGCACATTCTGGTAGAGGATAAAATTATGAAACATCTGTAATTAATTCTTCAACAGTAAGCAAATATTTATTAAAGTAAGCTATTATTTCTATGACCATCAATCCCAAGATTTATGCCATAAAGTCATCCTAGTCCAATACTTTCCAACTCGTAAAGAGCACCTTAAAATTCCCTTAATTTACATAATGAATAGTTTATATCTATTGTGAAAAAAATACTCCACCTCTGCTAATGTGATGCCCTCCTTGTTCTGGAAAGAACATCACAATAAAATTGGTTGCATAAATTTCCCCCAGTGAAATTCTTGAGATCAGAACACTTGCAAATGTTATTTATATTTATACTTTTTGTAAACTATCACAGATATTCAGAATGCTAAGTTTGGAAGATTATGGTTCAAATCTCCAATAAACTTCTCAGAAAAAGCCAGACACAAGTAGCACTGAGATTGGAGTGTTAGCACACGAGCCTTGAGCATAAAGAGGCTCAGAGACAGCTTCCAGACCCAGAATGCAAACCCTAGGACAAACCAATAAAACAAAAACAAAACCCAATATAACATTTTTCTCATTGTATACAGAGGCACGTAATTTAGGAAATGGCTTCCTGTGTAACATATAGGTAGAAGAAAGAAGATGTCACACAATTATTTTTTTCATACAATGTTATACAATACAATCAAAAATTGCCCTTTTGCTAAATTTATAAATTAATATCCATTTGTTGGCAACTCTGTCTAGATTATTCACATTATCATTTTATCCATGAACTATTGGAATTATCTATCAACTAAGACCTAATTATAATTCTCTTGAAAGAATATTCTAGGAAAATGGAATGCCAGAATCATTTGTGAATTTTTCAATTAAACCCTCTACTTAAAAAGAATTTTGTATTATCCTATAAAATATGAAATTACAAACAAAACCAAAATATTTATGTTAACTCTAAATTCTAATTTAGCAAAATCTACAAATTCCTGCATTAGGTAAACTTTGTTATTTCTCTAGGCTTAAGCTTTTTTAATCCATCATTTCTTTCGAAACCTACAGAATGATGCTCACTTACTTTTTCAAATTTTGGATGGGAATCATGAGCCATTTTGCATTTAGGAATGATCTGTAATGAAGAGAGCATTTAAAACACAACTGAAGATTATATAGGAGTTGCATTTCAATAGGAAACTTGACTTCTCATAACATAATGACAAAATTAGCCCAGACTTGCAATTGTGTATTCCTTTCTTGTTTGATTTTTTTTATTAAACAAAATTATACTACCTGGTCCAGGGAAGGTATCACTATGTATTTCCACTCTCTAATCTCCTGTCTTAGTCTGCATGCTAGAATTCCAGGCTTGTATCACATTGCCCTGCCATGGTTTCTTGGTTTATGTAATCTAGATACAGACTGGCAATTTTGAACTTCTCCAATGATATTATCCACTAGACTGACTGCTCAGAGTGTTTATGTACTATTTTCGAAGATCTTCTATCATTTGACACAGGATATGAACATTTTCAGATGCACATGCTGGGGTCTCTTATTCATTTCTCCATGGATCTGATCCTTTAATAATAATTACTTGACTTTCTTACTATCTCTGGTCCCTACCTATGTAATAGTCTCAAACTTTTTTGAAGAAAGTTCACTTGAGGATTTTCTAATATTAAAATTTATCACTTGATTCTTACTCAGGACATCTTTTCTATTGTTTTTTTAACTTTTCTACATATTCTAAGTTGTTTTATTTGTGTAATTGTGTGTGCACATATAAGTGCTTCTGTGTGTATGTGTATGTTTGTATGTATGTATGCAAAAGCCTCAAGCTCTTATTCATCAATTTTGCTCATGACTGGTATTCCATCACCTGAGCCATTCTTCCAATCTAGCTTTTGGCTGTTAGTGTGGCAAAGACTGTTCTGCTCAGGCTGCATGCCAACTAAACTTCCCAGACTCATTTACATTCTTAGGTTTTATTTCTCCAGAAGTATCAACTTTTAAATTACAAATATTTTTGTGAGTGTAAAGTCAAACTCTAGCCCAGATTTTTAACTCAAGAATTCATATAAAGATAGATGAACATACACATTGCATATGCTGAGTATACACTATTAGAAATGTGATCTTAAGCCAGGTGGTGGAGAGATTTCAGGACTGGGGTTCAAAGTCAGCCCAGGTAGGAAAGTCCCAGAGACCCTTTTCTCCAATTAACTACCAGAAAACTGAAAGTGGTACTATGACTCAAGTGTTAGAGCCATAACCTTGAGCTGAATAACGGAGGGATAGCGCCCAGGCCTTGAGTTCAAGTGCCAAGACCAATAACAACAAAAAAATATATAAGAAAAGTAAAGAAAAATAAATGTGATCTTAGCCACTAGTTCACTGCTAGTATAATCCCTGCTCTCTCAAGACTCACTTTTTTTCCAGTTAAGTCCATGCTCTTATATCTAACTTGCATTGGAACGACAATTATTGTTCCACTCTACTTTTTACAAATTTGTGTGATTAGCAAGTGTGATTTAGAAAGGGAGTGGCCTCATACTTCATGTTCCACTTAGGAGTAATGGTTTCTCTATATCACTCCCATAAATCTTCATATTGGAATTGGCTTTTTGTTTCAATGTTGTCTTATTTGTAGTCTTCTATACTGTACAAGCTGGAGCTTGGGGGTGCCCTTGAGAGAACTAGAGAACAAGAGGCTCCCACCCAAGGGGAGCACCACTCAAATGACACAGCACCACGTAACCTCTCCCTTTCTCCAAGCCAGATCCTTCCTCTTGGGAACAAACAGCCTTGACTCCACATTCACCAAAACCCTAGGCCAGGATGCTGGATGAAGGAGTCCTGAGACAGGTGGCTTCTCAGAGCCTGGGAGGGGAAACTAGCAGAAGGTCATGGTGCCCCCAGAGGGGTGTCTTACCAGGGTTGGGGCAATGTTGAGGAAATGGATGGGGTCCTAAATGCTACATACATGGATATACTCTTTACTTCTAGCCTACATGTTTTTGGGCTAATTGGCGGATTCTTGGGGAGGAAAAGAAGACCAAATGGACCAAAAGCACCAGCAGATGCTGGCAGAGCTGGGAAAGGTGATGACCCTGTGAAAACTTTTGACAGCTGAGGGGTGTGGGAACAGGGCGGGTGTATGTGTGTGTGTGTGTGTGTGTGTGTGTGTGTGTGTGTGTGTGTGTGTGTGTGTGTGTGTGTGTGTGTGTGTGTTCCTCCCAGATATTCACCTTCTGCTCTGACCCCCAGCGCCCTTCACCTCCCTCCAGGGCTTTTCTGGGACCCTCTTCAGGTGAAAGGGTGACCAAGCATAAAAGACAAGGGCTTACACAGCAAGGGGGGGTGGTCTATCTTCTGTATCCAACAACCCCCATGCCCAGAAAAAGTAAAGATGCAACAACGCAAGTGTGGAGGTGCTGCTCCCCACCTCTGACTAACACCACCAAGCTCCCACCAGGGAGAGAAAGGGTGCAGATGCATGGCTCTCTGGCTCCCACCAGGGGCTCTGTGGTGTCCCCTCTTCACCTATCCCTGCATCTGCACTTTTCCTGGGACATTGGACACTAGGGATGTGCCCACTCCTGGGGCACATTAGTGGCAGAGTCCCCGGACTGTGGGGTGTGAAAGAGGTGCAGGTCCGGGACCTGGTTGGGTTGTTGTGGGATGCAGGTGTCACAAGGTGCAAGCCCTCTGGGCAGCCACTCACTTGTGATGCTGGGAGAAGTTGTTGGTGGCTGCTCCAGTTAGGGTGAGCAGTAATGGAGGAGGCATTGCAGACACTCAGGTCCAGGACAGAGGACCAGTGTCCAGGACCAGGTTGAGGCTGCAACCTTCCAGTAGCTTGATACCGCCTGAGGTTTGAAATGCAGTGCCTTGGAGGAAGCAGGGTAGGAGGTGGGAGGCAGGCAGGCACATCAATTTTCTACTCCAAAGTAGCTTCAAGTCTCTTGCTCACCACTCAGCCACCTCTACCTTATTCAACTGCTGGTAGTTGTGTCAACCAGCCTAGGGAATCCTGGTGGTACAAGGCAGCATGGAATGTGGGCGTGGCCACCATTCTTGTATCCCATTGGTCAGAAAGAAACATGAAAGAATGGGGGTGTGGCCAGAATCCTGTGATGCAGGCAGCTTGGGCAGAGTCAAGATGACAGCACCTCCCCCCAGCTCATTTCCCAGGGAACTATACTCAATTCAGTTGGAGACAAGAGGGTGACCTGCTTTAGCCAGATAGCTGCACAGATTCTTGTGTATGTCTGTTTGTTGCCAGTCCCAGACCTTGAACTCAGGATCTGGGATCAGTCCATGAGCTGCTTTTGCTCAAGGTTAGCCCTCCACACTAGATCCACCTGGCTCTACTTCTGGCTTTGTTGGCACTGAAGTGGGACTGGGGTTTCAAGGACTTTCCTGCTTAGTGTGAATTTGATCCTCCCATCAAAGCCTTGTAAATATCAAGGAGGACTCTTGAGAGCCACTGATGCTTGCCTCATCATTGGTCTTGCTGATGTTCTTGGACAGAGCAGTGAGTTCCCTATCCTCGGATTTAAGTGGAGGGAGGTGGAGCCCACAGTTCGAATCCTGGTCCTGTCAGCTTCAAATGACAAGAGATCCTAAGAAACTCATTCTTATCCCTATGATTACCAATGGAATGTGATCAATGTCATGACTGAATGAGCAGTTGTTGAATGATTCTATGATAAAATTATACACAATTATATATAGGACACTGATCGATTTTAATTAATACTTTATTAAGCATTTAAACAATCACATTCATTAAATGGAGGCATAATGAAATAACTAAGAATTGCACCTCATATACTATAAAGGTGCCATTTTTTCTGCCAAGACTGGGATTGGAACTCATGGTCTGGGTAACTCTGTTGCACTGTGTGGGAAGGGGAAGCTTGCCTCCTTGAAGTCAAGAAATTCAAGTCTGTTCCTTAGGCCTGAAATTGATCCCCACGACTAGAATACATCCTACTCATGTACAATTTAAATATATGATTTATATTTAAATACATATGTTGACTCCATATTGCGTTCAGTGGAGTTACTCATTTTATTTTTTGTTTTATTTATGTATTTATTTTACTGAGTATTATTACACATAGAACATTGATTACATTGATTACATAGAATATATTTCTGCATATGTATTCCACTTCATACCTGACACCCAGGAAATCCACAGAACAGGAAAACATGTGTCACCATCAGTTTCTTTTTCAACAATTCATTTCTTTGGAGTGCTGGCATCTGAACTCATGGCCTACGATGCCAAATTCAGGAATGGGTGAGAGTCAACGCGCCATTGTGGGGCAAATTGAGCTGACAGGCAGTTCCCAGGACCTGAGATTTAGCCCCAGGTGTTGACAAAATAAGACCAAATTGACACGCAGATGACAGTATGCTAATAAATATATATCTTTATAGCATGCCAGAGATGTGTATCCATTATTCAGTTTTATAGACTACATTCGTACCAATTCTTGGGTACTTTTTATGCCTCCATGTAATTAATGTTATTGTTTTCATCCTTAAACTATTAATGAAATCAATCTCTGTCTTGAAATTATTGTGTTCCTGTAAGTAATAGTATTCTTTAATGCTTCATAAATATTAAATAAAATCAATCAGCCTCCTGAAATCATTCTAATTTTATAGAAGCATCATTCACAATCAACTCATTCGACCGTGACATTGATAACATTCCATTGTTATTCCTATGGATGGGAAGGAGACTCTCAGTATCTCCTGCCATTGGTTGGGTCAGGACAGGGATTCGAAATCAAGGTCTACATTGCCACGTGGGCCTATGGCTTCCCCAATAGTCTGCCAGACTTCAGCAATGCAAGGTGAAGTACCCTTTGCAACAGTGTCATTCAGACCCAGCAAAACATAAAAAGTCATCTCACCGCATTTTTTCTGTGCATTTTTTATACTGCATGCTCTGGTGGTTTAGGATCCCAGGAGCAGCTGTGGGTCCAGTGGCTTCACCCCAACCTTGGGTGATCAAAGCAGAGGCAGAGTTGGGACGACCTGAGTTCAAGTGCCATGCTGAGCATAAAACAAAATAAAAATTAAAAAATAAATTAGTTCCCTGACTTGCAATTCGTGCTGTTTATTCTGCCCAGTTTTGGATTTGAATTCAGGGTCTGGGTAAATCTGCAGCACTGTGGATGAAGGGGAATCTTACCGTACTCGAAGATAAGAAAGTCAGGCCTGTTCACTTGGCCCGAATTCCAGCCCCATGCCTTGAAAACATACTATTTATATACATTGTAAAGATAGGATTTATAGTTGCCTATAGATATTCAGTACATACATGTTTGGTGTGGTTGTTCCTTGTATTTTTTATTCATTTATTTACCATTGATTTTATTTACTATGATGATACCCACTCTGTTTATTACATTGATGATATATTATCACATAGCATCTAGATTTGTAGATATGTTCTCCATCATGCCTAACACCCAGGACTCTCAGATAAAAGGAAAATAATTTTTCACTCAGTTTCTTACTTCATGATCCACTTGTTGGTAGTTCTGGGATCTGTCTCAGGGCCTAGCGGGACCAATTGGTGAAGAGGTAAAGGGGAACAAACCAACCTGTGAGCAACTAAAGAGCTAGGCCATTCCCAGGATCTGACATTGATCCTCAGGGTGCCCCCACGATAGTCATAACTTCATTATTTAAACATAGGATCTATATTTACATACATGTTTGGAGGTGTCTCACATTTGTTATACTTCTTATTTTGTTACAATTCATGGAGATATTGTGTATTTTACTGAGTATGGTGACAGGTACAACTGTGCTGACATGGATGACAACCTGTTCCAATGGTTATAGGTTTGCCTACTCATTCTCCATCCTTGATGAGACCCAGTACTTTCACAGGAGAGGAAAACATGTGCAACGACTGCCTTCTGATATCAGGATGAATCTTTTGTCATTGCTGGGAATTTAACTCAAGTCTGGGTAGCTCTGTTGCACAATGGGGAAAGGGGAAGCTCACCATCCTTGAAAACTAGAATGTCAGCCCGGGTCTAGGACCTGATTTGAAGTGCAAGCACTGGACAAAATAATAAGCCCTTGTTTTTTAATAGGATCTCTCTTTACTACAGGTGTCTTATGTATCTTGCATTCAGTGTAGATATTCCTTTTTATTTTTTATTTATTCATGAATATATTGTGTATAGTATTGAGTATGGTGACAGATATAACTATGCTGACATGGATGACAACCTATTCCTATGGCTATAGAGTTGCCTATATAGCATTCTCCATCCTCTCTTATACCAGGTCTTTCACAGGAGAGGAAAACAGGTAGATCAATTGGCTACTCACATCAAGATGAAACTTTTGGCTGTTCTAGGATTTGAACTCAAGGCCTAGCAGACCCAATTATTGAAAGGGTCATGATGAGCAAACCAGCCTGTGAGCCACTAAGGAGCTAGGTCATTCCCTGGACCTGAGATCGAGCCCTGGTGGGGGGCAATATAGTCATAAATTCATAATTAAACCAAGGATCTATATTTCCATACATGGTTGGGCAGCATCTTGCATTTGGTGTAGTCATTCTCTTTATATTGTGTCTTTTTCATTGATGTACTGTGTATTTTCTTGAGTATAAGATGACAGATATAACTGTGGTGAAATGGATGAAAACCTCTTCCCATGAGTATAGAGTTGCCAATACATTCTCCATTCTAGCTGAGACCCAGAACATGCACACCACAGGAAAACAGGTGCAATGACTGGCTTCTCACATCAGGCAGTGCTGGGATTCAAACTCGGGGCCTAGGACGCCCAATTGCCCAATGGGTCCATGTGATCACACCAGCCTGTGAGCCACTAAGGAGCTGAGCTGTTCCCAGGAATGGAGAAAGAGCCCTAAGGAGGCTACAATAGTCCTCAATGCATCATTGAAACATGAGATGTATATTCACATCTGTGTTTGGACTCCATAGTGCATTTAGTGTAGTTAGTCTCTATTTTGTATGCTATTCATGGATGCTTTGTGTATTTTCTGGAGTATATGATGACAGGTATAACTGGGTTGACATGGATAACAACCTATTCCCATGGCCACAGGGTGGCCCATGCATTCTCCATCCTAGCTGAGACCCAGGACTTACACAGGATAGGAAAACAGGTGCAATGATTGGCTTCTGACATCAGGATGAATCTTTTGGCAGGCTTGGATTGAACTCGGGGCCTAGAAAGCCCAATTGGCGAATGGGTCTACATGAGCACACCATCCTGTGAGCCACAAAGGAGCTAGGCCATTCCCAGGACCTGAGATCGATTACCCAGGGGAAGAAGGAGGGAGGAGCACAATAGTCATCCATTCATAAACTGAAGGTAGTATGCAAATAAGTACATATTTGTACAGAGTAGGAGAGAAGGCAATCTGTGATGGAATCCAATCTATCAAGTGACTACTGATTCTTGGATGTTTCCTGATGCCTCCATTTCATGACTGTGATGATTATTGTCACACTTCATCAACTCTTCATTACAAATAATTGATACCCCAAGATTCTTGCCTATCATTTCCTACTCCCATCATGCACGAACTACTCATTCAAGGATGACATGAATTGCATTCCATGACACTTCCTGGGTCCAGAAATGAGTATCTCAGGATCTCCTGCCATTCCCTCCTCCTAGGGGGACTGAATTCAAGCCTCAGTCTTGGAAAATATACTTCGTATATACATTTTAAAGATAAAATTTCCATACAGATGTTCAGTCCATATCATGTTTGGTGTGGTTATTTATTTTATTTCTTGTTTTATTCATTAATTTACCATTTATTTTATTGACTCTGATGACACCTATACCAGTTATTATATTGTTTAAATCCTATCACGTAGCATCTAGATTTGTAGATGTGTTCTCCATCATGCCTGGCAGTGCTAAGATCTGAACTCAGGGTCTAGCAGGTCCAATTCATGAGTGGGTGAGTGTGAGCATGGCATTCTAGCCAATGAAACTGTCAGGTGGTTCCTAGCCTCTGAGTTCGAGCCCCAGGTTTGGCCCAAACAGCAATAAATAGATAGGCAGACGGTGGTATACAAATAAATAAACATTGGTAAAGAGTGCCAGAGCCTACTATTTATGACTGAATGACACCTACTACGTTCCTACCAATTCTTATGTATTTATTATACCACCATTAAAGGAATATTATTCTTTTCATGTTTAATAAACTATTAATTAAGATCAATCAGCATCTTAGGATTATCACATCCAATTTTAGACTCCACCCATGCATGAACTACTCTTTCAATTGGTATTTGTATGCATAGGAACAAGTCCCTTGAGATCTCCTGCTATTGGTAGGTGGCAAGACTGGGTTTCAACCAGGGGCCTATGTTGACAGGTTGATCTATGGCTTCCCTGATAGCCCGCCAGCTTTCAGCAATGGCAGGTCAGGTCCACATTGAAACCATGTCATTAAGACCCAGAATAATCACCTAGCAAAGAAAAAAATCGTAAAACCCTCCAGCCCTTTGTAGCTCGCCACTACTTGTGCTTTCCAGCTTTTTTTTTCTTCCTGCAAGCGCTCTGGGCCTAGGATCCCCTGATCGAATATGGGTCCGGATGCTGCACCCCAGCCTATGGCGATCAAAGCTGAGACAGAGTTATCACGACGTGAATTCTAGCCCAATGGTTGGCCAAAAAAACAAATAAAATATTAATTAATTATTTATTTAAATTAAAACAATAAAGCTCACTTGTTTGGAATTTCTGTCAGTTTTTTTCCTACCCTGGGATTTGATCTCAGGGTCTTGGCAAATCTGTAGCAATGTGTGGGAAGTGCAGCGTTGTCACTACTTGAATTGAAACCCTATTCCAAGCCAAAAATAAAAAATTAAGTCACTTTCCTGGGCAGGGGGAGAAGTTGTGGAGATGGGAAAGAAGGTATGGTAGGGGAAAAACAATGGAGGCAACAATGCTTAATAGGAAATCTACTCATTACCTTGTTCATGTAATGGTAACCCCTCTGTATAACACTTTTACAACAAAATTGTACAAAAAAAAGAAACGATGTAGTTCTCAGAGAAGCACTTTAGGGGTAAAGGAAGGATGTCTGAATAGCTGTACAATATTTTCCACTGCATTTTTGTTTAACATTCAATATGAAATTGAATAAACATAAATGCTTCCTTAAAAATTAAATCTCTGTTTTGGAACTGGGGCAAGTGTTTCTGCCATTGCTCGGATTTGATCTCACTGTCCAGGTAACTCTATTGCACCATGGGTGAAGGTGAAACTCACTGTCCTTGAGGAAAAGAAATTCAGGCTAGAGTTCCCAGGGCCAGAATTAAGGACCTGCAATGGAAAAAATATTTTTTCTCTACATGTGTAATATGTGATATATACTTACATATGTATGTTTATTACATATTGTGATTACTATTGATTTTGTATTTTATTTTTATTTGATTAATTAATTTATTGTTTTATTATTATACACAAAATATTTAGTACATTTTGAACATACATTATAAAATTATACAAAATAATTTAGGACATTAACTCTTTTCTCATTAATACTTTATTAAGTATTGAAACATGATACATAATTAATTGGAGGCATTTGTCACAGTCTTCACATGTTTAAAGTTTCACCCACGTATGAGCTGGGTCTTACCTTTGGACACCTTACTATAGTGATTTCTTTAGATGATTTATAGTCAGGAGCATTTTTTTGAGGATAGTCAAGTTGAGGGATAAAATTGTAAGGGTGGGGCTAGAAATGTGGCTTAGTGGTAAAGAGCTCGCTCAGCATCCATGAATGCCAGGTTTTGAATCCTCATTTCCACATACTCAGAAAAAGCCAGAAGCTGTGGAGTGGCTCAAGTGGTAGATCCCTAGCCTTGAGAAAAAGAAGCCTTAAGACTGTCAAATACATTAGGCCAGATGCCAATGGCTAACACCTTGAACCCTAGCTTCTCAGGAGGCTGAGATCTGAAGACCACCGTTCAAAGTCAACCTAGACAAGGAAAGCCTGTTAGACTCTAATCTCCAATGAACCACCAAAAAACCCACGTGGTGCTATGGATCAAGTTGTACAGTGTTCGCCTTGCTCAGGGACAGTGCCTAGGCTTGATTCAGGACAGACCACTGGAAAAAAATTAGGGTTAATCAAAGTACTTTTCTATTTGCTAATTAGGAGACCATTCTCTGGAAAATGAACGCTGATGTAAACCAGAATTGGAGTCAGAGCTCAGGGTTCAAGTGTAGCAGATCCATATGCCCAGCCTCTCAGACCCGAGCATTATAACCTTGTGTCCTACAGTGTTCTGAAAGGTCCAATGTTGAAAGACTTAATATGCTCCCCAAGCCATTTGTGATAAGCAGTTGACTTGTCGATGTAAGTACGCTTCTGAACCTAGCAGAACAGCAGTGGCTCACACCCATCATCTTACTCAGGAGGCTGAGATCTGAGAATCACAGGGTAAAGCCAGCAATGGCAGGAAAGTCTATGACACTCTGACTTCCACTTCTGAAAGCTCAGATGTTCAAGAGCTTCCTGTGTTTCTCTTGGTGATGAGAAGTTACTTGCACTCTAAATGTTCTCAGAATTCTTGAGCTCTTATAGAAGCAGGAAAGAAACATTTTGACCCATCCTGGGTTCAAATGAAGTTCTCAGAATCCAAGCCTAGTCCTGTTAGCAGGAAGAACTCCAGTGTAACACTGTATTTAAAGGACAGAAAAGAGTTTCAAAAACCATACTAGGTGAAGAGACCGAGGCCTGCAGGATTCGGAGGCAGAATGTAGATACACAACAGGGAAGTGAGCTGAAAAACCACTTCATGAATTCCAGGCACAGCCAGCAAAGGGGGGAACCCTGAAACATTTGTTAGTTACATCAGGGTCAGGCATTTCTCAGCCTCTTCAAACAATGACTAATTAACCTTCCTCCCTCAGGTGAAGGGAGCCTCAGGCTATCTTTAGGTTAACAATAGAGAGCCAGAGAGGGGAGGAACAGAGAAGAAAAACCCTGGTCTCTGGTCTTAAGCGTGGGGATTTGACTCTCCATCTGTCAGATTTAAAGACCATTCTTCTACCTCTGCCAGTCCATTCTCCTTCCTTCAATCTGCACATCATTAATACAAATTCCCACTCCAGGGAGAGGCAGGGCCCTTTCTCTTCTGTCTCCAAGCACCTGAGTTAGAACCTGGCTCTGCCCTCTTGGCTCTAGGAACTTCGGCTGCCTGAGAAGTGGGACAGAGACAGTCTTCCTGATCTGTGGTTGTGTGAAGGCAATGTGGTGGCCTAGCACCCTGTAGAAGTCCTCATCATTGGGAAGTGTTCCCTTCTTTCCTCCTGATATCCAAGATCTACCCATCCACCTACCTATCTACCTTCCTTCCTACCTACTTACGTAGCTAACTATCTTTTATCAGTTTTTGGGATGAACTCAAGGCCTGGGCTCTGTCTCTAGCTCTCTGCTACTTGAGCCGCAGCACAAATTCTGGCTTTTTTCTGTGTAATGCTACTTAGGAATTGAACCCAGGACTTCTTGCATGCTAGGCAAGCACTCTCTCACTAATCCACATTCCCAGCACCCTCATCCTTTTATTAATGGTAGTTTTTACATAATTATGCTACCATTTTATGTCCCTAAGTTTAATTTTCTGAATGCTGGTTATTTCTATGAACTCTGACTTTTTCTTCCTCTGCCTGATTTGTGACAGTTCCTGCCTTGGCCTCATAATAAAATGCAAATAAAGGCTGCTGAGAGCTTAAGTGTGCATCATATAAAGACACAGGCCTGGAATCCTGGAAGAGAAAAGCCATGTACCTGAAATGAAGAGAATGATGCAGTATGTGCAATGAGTATATCTGAAAAATAAATCAGTAAATACAATCAGAAGCATTGAATATGCTCTGTTTGCACTCAGGGTGGTAAAATACACATATAAATGAGTAGGGCACGGATACATAACTTGGTCTTCTCTTTTTGAAATTTTTTTGTTGCCATCCCAGGGCTTAAACTCAAATCCCTATGCATTCCTCAGTGTTTTGCTCAAGGGTGTGGCTCTACCACCCCCCACAGCTCCACTTCAAGCCATCTGGTCATTAATTGGGCATAAGGCTCTTCTGAACTTTCTTGCCTTGACTGGCCTGATTTTCCTGCTTGGCTTTCTCTCTCAAAGCTGGAGTTTTACCCTCTGGACCACTGCTCCATGTCTGGTTTTCTGTTGGTTTTTGGAGATAAGAATCTCGAAGACTTTCCTGCTTGGGCTGGCTTTGAACGGCGATCTCCTGAGGAGGCTTCAAGCTATTTTCCTCAAGGATTCTCCAAGGAGCTGCTCCACACAAACCCTTGGTCTAAATCTCGAGAGGTACTAGAGAAAAACAGAAACATGAAGATGCTTCTAGTATGTTCTAGATACTTAAGATTGGAGACACAAAACACTCATAATTATTAGGTCATTTTATAGGCAAAAGGAGCAATGCAGAGAGTATGAGGATCGCTCCAGCTTTTGGTCCTCTCATGCTAAAGCAATAAATTCACTGCAACTCAATGCTAAGTGACACAGCTGGCATGTCCTGTGGACATTTGCTCCCAAATCCTGGGACACTCATTTCTCAATTTTGGCTTCAAACCTGTGACCAGAGGAGAAGATAAGGAGAGAAAATCTTTTTTTGAGAAAGCAGCTATAAAGAACATTGGGGTAATTAACTTATAAATTCAAACCATTGGAATGACCCTGTTAAGAAGTTGCATTGTCCAGATTAAAAAAATAAAGAAGAAAATAAAGGCAAGTGCCAGTGGTTGCTGACTGTAATACCAGCTCCTAAGGAGCCTGAGATGTAGAGAATCTTAGTTTGAATCCAGCCAGTGTAGGAATGTCCATGACATTGTTATTTCTAATAGATCACAGAAAAACCCAGAAGTGAGGCAGTGACTCAAGGTTTATGCACTACCCTTGAGAAAAAGGAGCTCAGGGAGTACGCGTAGGCTCACAGTTCAACCCCAGGACCTACCCGCCCCCCGCAAAAGAGCCTGTACCTCCATGTCTTTGTGTATGTATGGATGTATTCCTATAGGTAAAGCTCCAGAGTAGCAATGATGAGTGGCGCCAATCTAGGAAATTTGTTTACCATACAATGATTTCATAACACAGAGAGTGCTTTCAAGACAGTACATGTTTTCTGGGGCTCCCCTTACTGTTCCCAGTGTAACCTGAGGGTTTCTCTGCATCCCAGGCCTGCTGGAAGAACCTTTTCTCATTGTATGAACAGGCAGACAAAAGGCCTCCCTCCTGTACAACTTTGTAACAAACAAGTCCATTTGGACCAATTAGTGAGGATTAGTGTGGGCTGGCTCTGAAGGCTAAGAGAAAAATGCCTCTTTGTACTCCAAGTGATCTCTCTCCCCAGTGCTCTGTTTTCACAGGAAGCCTTCATTTGTGCAACTTCCTGTGTCAGGCCAAGTTCCCTGAACTTATCCTGCCTTTGTGAGACTATATTCCAGTGTTCAGATACAGTGATCAATATAATTCAGAAGTCCTGGCAGAAAACTAGGGCACTGATTCCAATGAAATATTTCATTCTGGGCAATAATGGGCTTGTGATACCTCTCCCAGGTTTCTGGAAGTTTGGGAAATCCAAGCACATATCTGATATCACAATGCTTCCTGTCATATGGGTCTGGTGAAGCTCATCAGATTTTGAAAAGTTTCACTTGTCCTAGTTGGGCCCTGGGTAGTAGGTTTTGGTGTTGAACACAGAGCCTGGGTGCTGACCATGAGCTCAGAGCAGAATCCCAGAGCTTTACCATTTTGTGCCACAGCTTCACTTCTGATCTGTGTGTGTGTGCGCGGGTGTGTGCACATGCACGCACGTGCACATTTGTGCATACACCAGTCCTGGAGCTTCAACTCAGGACCTGAGCACTGTACCTAGTTTCTCTTATACAAGGATAGCCCTCTGGCACTTGATCCACAGTGCCACTTCAGGCTTTTTTCTAGTGATGTGGTCCTGAGAAATCAAGCCCAGGGTTTCATATATGTAAAACATTATACCTCTAAGGCACATTTCCCGCCCACTACTGCAGGTTTGTTAGTTTGTTTCTGTCTTTATTGTTGTTGTTTTCAGTTGTAGGAGTTAGTGTATGGGCCTGGTGCTGTCCCTGAGCTCTTCAGCTCAAGTTTTGTGCTCTACCACTTGAGCCACAGAGCTACTTCAGGTTTTCTGGTGGTTCATTGGTGCTATGTGTCTTAAGGACTTTCCTTCCTAGGTTAGCATTGAACCATGATCCTCAGATCTCATCCTCCTGAGTAACTAGGATGACAGGTATGAGTCACATGCATCCAGCTTCCACTTCAGATGTCTTAGTGGTGAATTGGTGATAATACTCTCATGGAACCTTTTGTGTGTGGGATAGTTGGGAACACAGATCCTCAGATCTCAGCTTCCTATAAGGCAGGGTGACAGACTTCAGCTATCGAATCCTAGGCCGTGGCACTCTGCTGCAAGGGGGTCCATGGATACACGTGGTGGAGTCTTCGTCATGAGCCCAGAGGTATGGGTCGGCGCCTAGGCCCTGAGTTCAAGATTCATGACTGAGAAAAATAGAAACAAAACAATTGTCCGCAAGACAACTCACTAATCTTCAGTAATACATAATTTTGTTTTTGCCATGGGGACATATCTGAGCCTCAATATTCTTATCTGCATAATCATCTGAGTTGTGGAGCTCTTCGAGGACCAGATGAAAGAATGCACCTTATGAAGGACACAGTACATGTTACTCTTTGCAGAACTCAGCTGAGAGCACCCAATGAAGGATTCAGCACATAACTCTATTCCATAAACTGTCATTAGGATTAGGGTGCTTTCATCAGTATCACCATTCTTTGGGAATATTTCACAAACCAAACAAGTTCACATCTAATTGTTTAATGGGATGTTTTGTGTTTTTTTTTGTGGGGGGAGGGTTACCCAGGGTGATTGAACTCAAAGTATGGGGATACTGTACTAATAACATTTGCTCAAGGGTAAAGCTGTACCACTTTGAGCCACATTTTAAAGTGTCATGCAGACTTCCTGCTAGGACTGGGTTTTAAAGCTCCCAAGCAACCAGGATGACAGGGGTAAGCCAGCAGCGTCTGGTTCCTTGCGGTTTACATCTGTCTAAGTCAGGTTAGGTGGCAGCTGTCAGCACCAGACTCCTAGATTGCTCTGTGATGAGGTATTCAAAGTCCTGTCCTTCTACAGTTGCAGTTAGAAGATTCTGCCTTTTGTGTCAGCAGTCCTATGGCTTGAGTAAGGGCTTCAACACTGTCCTAAGCATTTGTGCTCAAGGCTGGCACTCAATTGATTGAAAGACAGCAGAACTTCCAGGTTTTCTGTTTATGTGGCACTTACCAGGTGAGCACTCAACACCAAGCCCCAGGATTGAATGAGATCTAAATAGATAGAGACTGCTGTATATAAGTATTATATTCACAAAAAGAGAGATGTATGTATATTATTAAATTATAGATAATATTACTACCAATTATTAGATATTAAATTATGACTCCATTTAATGATGTGTCCCAGTGGAACCATTACTAAAGCATTAATTAGTAATTACTCAATATCCTGTTATTATTTATCATATATGTATATACATCCATACGTATAATTACATATTTTATAGAGTGAGACAGATGTCTACATATAATTAAATTATGTATGCATCATGTGTTACTACCAATTATTATGTATTTAATTATGTCTCCATGTAATTTTTATTCTGTTAGTGCTTAATAAAATATTAACCTTAATGCAGTCCTATAGTTATTATATCTAATTTTATCCTACAATGATTCACTACTAATTCAAATTGTTTATCATGTACTGTAGTGATGACATTTATTACATTTATGACATCCTATTACATAGCATATAGATTTGCATACGAATTATACATCCTACCTAACAACGAGCACTTTCAAAGAAAAGGAAAACATGTGTCATGCTCGGCTTCTCACTACACGATTACATTTTTGGAAATGCTGGGATCTAAACTCAGGGCCTAGAAGGCTCAATTCATGAATGAGTGACTGACAGCACACCAGCCTCTAGCCAAGTCATCTGCCAGGCAGTTCCGAGGCCCTGAAATCAAGCCCCATATGTTGACTCCATATTGCGTTTAGTGTATTCATTTTGTTTTTTTATTATTCATTTATTTACTATTTATTTTATTGACTGTTATTACACATGGAATATTTATTACATTTATTAAATAGGGTATAGATTTGCCTGTGTATGAAACTTCACACCTGACACCCAGGCCTTTCACAGAAAAGGAAAACATGTGTCACCATGGGCTTCTTAAATCCACAATTCAATTTTTGTGAGTGCTAGCAAAGCCCAATACATGAATGGGTGAGTGTCAGCCCACCAGCCTAGAGCATATGGAGCTGACAAGCAGTTCCTAGCTCCTGCGATCGAGCCCCAGGTATTGACAAAATAAGAACAGATTGGAATGCAGTTGGTAGTACACAAATAAATATAGATCTTTATAGTGCCAGAGATGTTTATACATTATTCAGTTATATATGCTACATTCCTACAAATTCTTGGATGGATATTTATTATGATTCCATGTAATTAATATTATTGTTTTCATCATTAATTAATTATTAATTAATTTAACCACTGTCCTGAAATGATTGTGTCCATGTAATTAATTGTATTCTTTTAATGTTTCAAAAAATATTCATTAAAATCTTTCGGCTTCCTAGAATCACTCTAATTTTATAGTAGTATCATTCAGGACGAACTAATTCAATCTTGACATTCAAAACTTTCTGTCAGTATTCCTATGAAAAAGAACGAGACCCTTAGAATGTCCTGCTATTGGTAAGGGTCCGAACCGGGCTTTGAACTCAGGGCCTATGTTTCCATGTTGGCCTATGGCTTCCCTGGGAGCCTGCCAGCTTTCAGGAATGCCACGTTAAGAACATTTTTTCAGCTGTCATTCAGGTCCAGGATGGTCACCTTGCAAAGAAAACAAATGTAAAATCTGCAAGGAGGAGGGTTTTATTCTGTGTTGATTTATTCACTTTTTTCCTGTCAGCTTTTGGGGCCAAGGAACCCAGGTTTGGCTGTGCATCCAGTGGCTGCACCCTAGGTTAGAGAGATCGAAGCTGAGGCAGAGTTGCCACGACCTGAGTTCAAGCCCTGTGAAAAAATAAAAATACATACATACATACATACATGCATGCATGCATACATACATACATACATACATACATACATACATACATACATACATACATACATACGTACGTACATAAGTACATATGTACAATACAAATATTTTTAAAATTATGAGGCTCCATGGCTTGGAATGTATGCCATTTTTTCTGGCAAGCCTGGGATTTGAACTCAGGATCTGGGTAAATCTGCAGCACTGTGGGAAAAGGGGAAGCTCACTTTGCTGGAAGACAAGAAAGTCAGGCCTGTTCTCAGAGCCTGAATTCAACCCTAGCACTCAAAAAATAATATTTGCATACATTTTAATACATGATTTATATTTACTTACAAATGTTTACTACATATTGCAGTTAGTGTAGTTAATCAATTTATTTATTTATTTATTATGTATTTTAGTGAGTATGATTACACATATAACTTTTTTTACATCCTATCATATAGGACTACATTTGCATATGTATTGTATGTCATTCTTGAGATCCAGGACTTTTACCAGTAAGGAAAACATGTGGGACAATTGTCTTCTTCCACCAGGATTAAGTTTTTGGCAATTCTGTGATTTGAACTCAGGGACTAAAAGGCCCACTTCATGAATGGGTCAATGTAAGCACAACAGTTTGATGGAAGTAAAGTCGTCGGGCAAATTTGAGGGCCTGAGTTGACATCCTAGGAGTGGCTGATATATAAAAAGATAGATGTGTAGACTGAAGTGTGTGTGCATTTACATATGTATATGCGCCTATAAATAAATATATACAAGAGACACATTTATGTAGATTCTAGTGTATAACTCCATATAAAGAGTGATGACTATTATGTATATATATATATATCGATATATTTATTCTATTACTACCAATTATTTGGTATAAAATTATGCCTCCATTAATTAATCATGGTAGAAGACTTAATAAAGCATTAATTATTCATTGTGTACAATCTTATACTACAATGACTAGCTAAATAGTGATTCAATTAGTATATGTCAAACATTCTATTAGTGTTCCTATAGATAGGAACGAGTTTCCTAGGATCTTCAGCCATGTGTAGGTGGCAGTCCCAAGATGGAACTAAGGGCCTCTGTGCCTGGATTGGGCTCAGGGTTTATTGATAGCCCCCCAGCTTTCGGCTATGCAAGGTCACATACAATTTTCAAGCCTAGTCACTGAGACCCAGGATGGTCACAGTGCAAAGGAAACAAAGGTATAACTGTTGTGTAAAACTTCCTGGTTTATTCATCCTCCATTTTTTTTAGTTTTACGTTTGTTTGTCAGTGATGGGAGTTGAACTAGGGTCCCTGAATATTTGGATCATCTGTGGTTGTAAAACCTGCACCCCAGCCTAGGGTAATCAAGGCTGAGGCAGAGTTAGAACAACCTGCTTTCAAGACCCATGCCTGCTCTCCATCAAAGTGTTAAGGCATTGGCTTGGAATTTGGACCATTTTATCTGCCATACCTGGGATTTGAACTCAGGGTCTGGGTAACTCTCTTGTTATCTGGGTGACATAGGATCTCACCCGTTTGAAGAAAAGAAATTCAGGAACATTTCCCAAGGCGTGAATTCCAGGCCCAGGACTGGCAAAAATAATATTTGTATACATTCAGAAGGTATGTCATATATGTATGTATTCACATAGATATTACAGATTGTACCTAGGACACAAGATTTTCACAGAAAGATGTCTGTTAAATCTAGCTGATCTATGCAGTAATTTAGATCTGCAGTTTCTTTGTTGAGTTTTTGCCGAGTTGATTTATCTAGTGGGTTGAGTGGAGTATTAAATCCCCAACAATTAATGTCTTTCTAGCTATATGGGATTTTGGGGAAAGTTATGTTTCTTGGATAAATTTGGGTGCTCCATTGTTTCGTGAATAGATATTTAGAATTGTAATATCTTCCTGAAGGAGAAATCCCTTAATTAGTATGTGGCGACCTTCTTTATCTCTTCTCACGAATTTTAATTTGAAGTCTATTTTATCTGATATTAGGATTGCAATTCCTGCCTATTTAATCTTTTCTCCTTCACAGCTTTAAGGATCTTTTCCTTGGTCTGAGTTGATCCAGTGTTCACCCACAGCATCAGAATACACGTTTTTCTCAGCAGCACATGGAACATTTTCTAAAATAGACCACATTTTAGGCCACAAAGCAAATTTGTCCAAATTCAGAAACATTGAAGTTATACCTTTCATTCTTTCTGAAAAAAAGGGAATAAGATTAAAACTCAACACCAAAGGACACCAAAGAAACTCCGGTAACACATGGAGGCTGAACAACACACTGATGAACCAAGAGTGGGTCATGGAAGAGATTAGAAAGGAAATTAAAATATTCATGCTATTCATGCTGGGACACAGCAAAGGCAGTACTCAGAAGCAAGTTTATTGCTCTGAGCTACTACATCAACAAATTGGAGAGAGCTGAAACCAACAAGTTAATTACACATCTAAAACTCCTTGAAAAGAGCAGCAAGATAAACCCCAATCCAGTAGATGGTAAGAAATAATTAACATTAAATCAGAATTAAATCAATTAGAATCCAAGAAAATTATAGAAAGAATCAACAAAACAAAGAGTTGGTTCTTCGAAAAAATTAACAGAATTGACAGACCCTTAGCAAATCTTATCAGAAAAAGAAGAGAACAGACCCAAATAAACTCAGAGATGAGAATGGAAACATCACCACAGAAACAACCATGATTCAGAACATAATAAGTGAATACATCTCAAAACTTAATGCTAATAAGTTTGAGAACTTGACAAAAATGGACCTTTTCCTAGCAAAAATTGACATGCCAAAACTAAAACAAGATGAGTCAAACCATCTTAACAGGCATTGAAATAGAAACAGCAATAACAGACTTCCCAGCTAAGAAAAGTCCAGGACCAGATGCTTTTACAGCGGAATTCTACAAGGCCTTCAAAACAGAGCTCACAGCAATACTCCTCCAACTCTTCAATGAAATTGAAAGACAAAGGTGACTACCGAACACATTCTATTAAGCCATCATAACCCTCATCGCAAAACCAGGCAGAGACTCATCAAAGAAAGAGAACTATAGACCCATTACTTTGATGAACATTGATGCAAAATTTCTCAACAAAATTTTGGCCAATCAACTTCAACAATCCATGCAAAAAATCATACACCATGATCAATCAGGGTTCATTTCAGGGATGCAAAGCTGGTTCAATATATGCAAATCAATTAATATTATTCATCACATCAACAGGAGCAAGAATAAGAAACACATGGTTATCTCAATAGATGCATAAAAAGCATTCGATAAGATCCAACACCCCTTTATAATGAAGGTTTTGGAAAAACTAGGAATCCATGGAACATTCCTCAATACAATAAAGGATGTATATGACAAATCTACAGCCAGCATTATACTTAATGGTGAAAAACTAAAGCCATTTCCTCTTAACTCAGGAACAAGACAAGGATATACACTCTCTCCACTTCTCTTCAATCTAGTATTAGAATGCCTAGCTATAGCAATAAGACAAGATGCAAACATAAAGTAGATCCAAAAAAGGAAAGATGAAATAAAACTTTCCTTTTTTGCAGATGTCATGATCTTGTATTTAAAAATCCCATAGATTCCACTCCCAAATTACTCAAGCTGATTCAAAAATTTGGCAAAGTAGCAGGGTATAAAATTAACCCCCCAAAATCAATGGCTTTTATGTATGCCAACAATGAGAATACTGTGGCTGAAATTAGGAAAGCAACTCCATTTGTAATAGCCCCACAAAAAATAAAATACCTAGGAATTAACTTAATCAAATAAGTGAATGAACTCTATGATGAAAACTTTAAAAACTTGAAAAAGGTTCCATATCTTAGCTATGGTAAATAATGCTGCAATAAACATAGTTGTGTTGGTAGCTTTAGTGTGGTCTTGTTTGTAAACATTTGGGTAAATGCCCAAAAGTGGGATTGCTGGATCATAGAGGAGATCTATGTGAAGTCTTTTGAGGAACCTCCACACTGCTTTCCAAAGTGGTTGAACAAGTTTACATTCCCACCAACAATGAAGTAAGGTTCCTTTCTGTCCACATCCCCTCCAGCATCTGTTGTTGTTAGAGTTCTTGATTTTTGCTGTTCTAACTGGACAGAACTTAGGAAATGGCAAAACCTCCCATGCTCCTGGTTTGGAAAGACTAACATCGTGAAAATGGCAATACTTCCCAAGGCTATCTATAAATTCAATGCGAAACCTATCAAAATTCCAACGTTATTCTTCAAGGAAATAGAAGAAGCAATCCAAAAATTCATATGGAAGAATAAAAGACACCGAATAGCAAAAATGCTCCTCAACGGAAAGAACACTGCTGGAGGAATATCAATACCAAATTTCAAACTCTACCATAAAGCCATAATAATGAAAACCGCTTAGTACTGGCACAAGAACAGACCTCAGGAACAATGGAATAGAATTGAAAGTCCAGAAATGAACCTTCCGACCTATATCCATCTAATCTTCGATAAGGGTGCTAAAAAAAATAGACTGGAAGAAAGACAGCCTCTTCAGTAAATGTGCTGGCAAAATTGGTTAACTACATGTAGAAAACTAAAGCTAGATCCTTATATATCACCCTGCACCAGAATTAACTCCAAATGGATCAAAGACCTCGGAGTCATAGCAGTCACTCTGAAAATCTGATAGGATGGAATAGGAAAAATCCTAGGTCTCCTTGGTGCAGGCTGAAATTTTTTTAATAAAGACCCGGAAACACAACAAATCAAAGAAAGGTTAGACAAATGGGATTGCATGAGGTTGCAGAGCTTCTGCATGGCAAAGGACATAGCTAGCAAAATCAATAGAATGCCCACTGATAGGGAGAAGATCTTCACTAGCCATACAACGGACAAGGGTCTCATATATAAAATATACTTGGAACTCAAAAAATTAAATCCCCCAACAACAAATCCTCAAAGAAACAACTACCAAATAAATAAGTGGGCGAAAGACTTAAAGAGAAACTTCTCTGAAGAACAAAGGATGGTCAACAGACACACGAAGAAATGCTCAACCTCCCTAGCCATAAAAGAAATGCAAATAAAAACAACATTGAGATACCACTTCACACCAGTTAGAATGGCAAAAATCAAGAACTCTAACAACAATAGATGCTGGAGGGGATCTGGACAGAAGGGAACCCTACTTCATTGTTGGTGGGAGTGTAAACTTGTTCAACCACTTTGGAAAGTATTATGGAGTTTCCTCAAAAGACTTCACATAGAGCTCCCTTACAACCCAGAAATCCCACTTTTGGGCATTTACCCAAATGTTTACCAACAAGATCACACTAAAGCTACTAGTACAACTATGTTTATTGCAGCATTATTTACCATAGCTAAAATCTGGAACCAACGCAGATGGCCCTCAGTAGATGAATGGATCAAAAAATGTGGTATATATACACAATGGAATTCTATGCCTCCATCAGAAAGAATGACATTGCCCCATTTGTTAGGTAATGGAAAGGATTGGAAAGAATTTATTAACTGAAGTAAGCCAAGCCCAAAGAAACATAGGTCCCATGGTTTCCCTTATTTGCAATATCTAGTATATGTATGAGTCAACCAGAAAAGGTCAGATAATGTGATGTTAGGAAAATGAACCCTTAGATATGTATTTTATTGTTTTTTTGTCTTTCATGCATTTGTTTCTAATGCATTTATAAGATTATTTCTTTGTTGCTTTGTATGTCCCTTCCCCAAAGTATGACCCCTGCTTTCACTATATTTGATGTCAGTATACTTTGTGGAGGAGATGGGGAAAAACAAGTCGTTTAAGGATACAGGTGGACCTGTTGCAACAATGAGAAGTACAAGTTGTCATGTCGAAAACGAACTTTACAACTTTGATGAAGCGGGGCTGGGGAGGAGGCTTGGAAGAGATGTGAAGGGTAAACATAGAGGAGGCTGCAATGCTTGCTAAGTAATGTACTCATTATCTTGTCCATGTAATTGTAACCTCTCTGTACAGTATGTTCACAAAAAATTAAAATTAAAATAAAAAAGAAAAAATGTACTCATTATCTTGTAACTCCTCTGTACAGCATTTTCAATAAAATAAATAGATAAATAAAAAATATTTTCACAGTAAGGAAAACAGTTCACCAATGTCTTCTTAGTCCACCTATTGACTTGGCATTGCTGGGATTTGAACTCAGGGCCTGGAATGCCCAATTCATACAGTGGTTAGTGTAAGCACAGCAGCCTCAAAATATTCAATGCCAGGCAGTTCTCATTACCTAAGATCTAGCCCAAGGAGTCGCCAGTATATAAATAGATAGGTGTGTAAATTATGGCATATATATATATACATATATATATAGATAGAGAGAGAGAGAGCGAGAGAGAGAGAGAGAGTGTGTGAGAAAGAGGGGGGAGGTCAGGGAGAGAGAGATTTATGTATTTATTCCATTGTATATTTAAATACATAAGAATAATTACAGAATGTGAGATGTCCACATATTAAAGTACATGTAATGTATTATTAATAATTAATAGGTATTGAATTAAGCCTCCATTTAACAATGTATCATGTTTTAAGGCACAATAACATGTTTCCTTTAGCAAAAGGAGCTCAGGGACAATGTCTAGTCTCACAGTTCAAGAGTCAGGACCTGCCACCAAAAAAAGAGCCATCAACTCCACGTATCTGTGTATGTATGAATGTATTTCTATCGGTGAAAATTCAGAGTCACTATGAAGAGAGAACCCAGCTAGGAAATTTGCTTTAAATGTAATGATTTCGTAGCACAGAGAATGCTTTCAAGACAGTGCATGTTCCAGAGCTTCCCTCACTTTTCTCAGTGTAACCTGAGGGTTTCTCCACTCCCCAAGCTGTAGAGGGAAGTCTGCCTCATTGTTGGAACAGGCAGACAAAAGGCCTCACTCCTGTACAGCTGTGTAAAAAACAATACATCCTGGCCAATTAGTGAGGATGAGTGTGGGCGGGCTCTGAAGGTCAGGAGAAAAAGGCCTCTTTGTAACCCAAGCTATTTCTCTCCCCAGTGCTCTGTTTTATCAGGACTCTTTATTTGTGCCACCTCCTGTGGCAGGCCACGTTCCCTGCACTCATCCTGTCTTTGTTACACTATGTTCCAGTGTTGAGACAAACTGCTACAATCAATTAGAGTCCTTCTGGCAGACAACTAGGGCCCTGAATCTAATGAAATGATTCATCATTTGCAGTGTTGCCTCCCTAGGTTTCCGGAAGCTTGCTAAATCTAAGCACTTGTGCAAAATCACAATGCTTCCTGTCATCTAGGGCTGGTGAAGCAAAATCACAATGCTTCCTGTCATCTAGGGCTGGTGAAGCTCATAAGGATTTGAAACTTTTCACCTCGCCTAGTTGGGCCCTTGGTGGCTAGGTTTTGGGGTTGAACACAGGGCAAAAATGCTGAACATGAGTTCAGAGCCGAAGATCAGTGCTTTCCCATTTGGTTCACAGCTTCACTTTTGGTCTTTGTGTGTGTGTGTGTGTGTGTGTGTGTGTGTGTGTGTGTGTGTGTGTGTGTGTGTGTGTGTGTGTGTGTGTGTGTGTGTGTGTGTTTGTGTGTGTGTATACACCAGTCCTGAAGGATTCAGGACCTGATCACTGTACCTGAGTTTCTCCTGTACAAGGACAGCACTCTACCATTTGAGCCACAGATCACTTTAGATTTTTTTTCTAGTGATGTGGTACTGAGGATTCAAGCCCAGGGTTTCATACATGTGAAGCACTCTACCCCTAAGACCCATTCCCAGCACTCCACTTGAGGTTTCTCTTTTCTTAATGTTGGATGGTTGAAGCCTGGGCCCAGGTGCTGTCTCTGAGGTCTTCAGCTCAAGCCTAGAGCTCTACCACTTGTGCTAAAGAGCCCCTTCAGTTCATTGGTTTATTAGAGATAACCATCTCAAGGAATTTCCTGCTCAGGCTGGCTTTGGACTGTGATCCTCAGCTCTCAGCCTCCTGAGTAGCTAGGGTGACAGGCGGGAGTCACAAGTGCCCAGCTTCCACTTCAAATTTCTAAGTGGTGAATAGGAGATAATAATCTCATGGGACATTTTGTGTCTGGGATAGTTTGGATTCCAGATCATCAGATTTCAGCTTCCTGAATAGGCATGATGACAAACCTCAGCTAAAGACACCTAAGCTATGACACTTTGCTGCAAGGGGTCCTTGGCTCCACGTGGTAGAGCGCTAACAATGAGCCCAAGATGAAAGTCAGAGCCTAGGCTCTGAGTTCAAGATTCATGATGGAGAAAACTAAACAAAAACAATTGTCTGCAGGAGACAACTCACTAGATTTCAGTACATACATCATTTTGACCCTGACATGGGGCATATCTGAGCCTCAACTTTCCCATCTGTACAATCATCTTACTTGTGGATCTCTTATAAGGACCAGATGAAAGAATGAACCCCGTGAAGGACTAAGAACACAACAGCTTATGAAGAACTCACCACATAGCTGTATCCCACATGCTGTCATTAGAATTATGGTTCTTTCATCAGTATCACCATTCTTTCAGAAACACATCACAAACCTCACAAAGTTCACATCTAATGATTTAGAGGGGTGTGTTTTTTGGGGGGAGTCAGCCACGTGGATTGCACTCAAAGGTTTGGGGTACTATCCTAAGATCTTTAGCTCAAGGCTAGGGCTCTACCACCTTGAGCCACAGGTCAGAGTTTCACAGACTTCCTGCCAGGGCTGGGTTCTAAACCCACCAGTGTCAGATCTCAGCCCCCGAGTAGCTTGGTTCACAGGGGTGAGTGAGCCAGCAGCATCTGGTTCCATAGAGCTGGGTTGCAGTGGTTTATGTCTGGCTAAGTCAGGTTAGATGTCACCTGTCACCACCAGACTCCCAGTTTGCTCTCTGATGAGGTATTTGCAGTACTATCCTTAATCATTGCAGTCAGAACATTCTATCTTTTTTTTGGTGCCAGTCCTAGGGTCTTGAATAAGGGTCTAGACACAGTCCCTATGCTTTTATGCTCAAAGCTAGTACTCAACTGCTTAAGTGAGACAGCACAACTTCAGGATTTTTCTGTGCATATGGTAGTGAGGAATCGAATCCAGGGCTTTGCATGTCCTAGGCGAGTATACTACCACTGAACCCCAGGAGTGAAAAGTGTACAAACAGATAAATGTGTAGATTGGTATATAGATAGATAGGTAGATAGATAGATAGACAGATAGACAGACAGACAGACAGACAGAGAGACAGACAGACAGACAGACAGATAGATAGATAGATAGATAGATAGATAGATAGATAGATAGATAGATAGATAGATAGATAGATAGATAGATAGATAGATAGATAGATAGATAGATAGATAGATAGATAGACAGATAGATAGATTGATGGATTGATAGATTGATAGATAGAGAGGTATATGCTTAAAACAAGAAAAAGATGTCTGTTTATTATGAAATTGCATACATGATATTACTACCGATTATTGGCAATTAAATTATTCCTTCCTTTTTTAAGTATCATGATTGAATACATAATAAAGTATTAATTGAAAATTAATGTAGTATAATTGTTGTATATAGTTTTATATTATAATCATACACTAACTAGTAATTTATTTGTTACTTTTATAACATTTTATTTGTATGGATGTATATCAGAATGCGTCTTAGGTTCTCCCACCACTCATTACTGACAGTACCAGGATTCGACATCCAGGACTAAGTTGCCTCTTTTGGCTTTGGCTTCCCTAATAGCCCGCCAAACATCAGCAATGCAAGGTCATCTACACTTTCTGGGCTTTGTCATTTAGACCCAGGATGGCCACAATACAAAGGGGAAAAAAAAGTAAAACCACCTTATTGAATGTCTCAGTTTTTTTTTTTTTTATTGTGAGAATACCGTACAGAAGAGTTACAATTACATGGGCAAGATAATGAATACATTTTTTATCAAGCATTGTTGCCTCCTCTTGTTTCCCCTTCCATTCTCAATTTTATCCTTCTCTTTTGATTTTTTTTTGCCAGCCCCGAGATTTGAACTCGGGTCCTAGGATCCCAGCGTCGGTTGTGGCAGAGATACCAAGACCTGAGTTCCAGCCCCATGCTTGGCCAAAAATATAATAATAATAAGGCCTTGGCTTGGAATTTGCACCATTTTTCTTTCAGGCCTTTGATTTGAACTCAGGGTCTGGGTAATTCTGTGAAACTGTGGGTGAAGTGTAAGCTTACAATCCTTGAAAAGAAGAAATTCAGACCAGTTGCCAGGGCCTGAATTGAAGCCCCAGCACTGGAAAAACTAATATTTATATATGAGATTCATTTATATTACATGGGTTTACTGCATATGATGTTTATTACCCTTATTAATTTAGTATTATTACACATATAATGTTTCATTACATGATATCACCTAGGATATATTTGCATATGGATTATACATCATACTGAGACCCAGGACTTTCACAGAGAAGGAAAAAAATGTGTCAAAATTAGCTTATTACTCCACGAAAAGATTTTTGGCCATGCTGGGATTTCAACTCACAATGCCCAATCCATAAATGGGGTCACAGTCTTAATAGAATGAGTGTGTATATATATCTGCATATATATATATGTATATATACAGAGAGGGAATGTGAGGATATTGTTATATAAATATATATATAACCAATTATTAGTGATTACATTATGCCTCCATTTAATGAAGTATCATGGTTGAAAACTTACAAAAGTATTAATTATAACTTAGTCAATATCCTTCCATTAGGTGCTAGAATGGAAGATATAAATCCATTAATTTGTGTGTGGCATTCTAAAATAGAATCATGAATTAACTTCAAATTATTACTTTATAACATTCCATTAGCATTCACATGAATAAGAATGAGTTTGTCAGATTCTCCCTCCATTTGTGGGGGGCAGACCTAGGATTGGAACTCCAGGTCTGGGTAGTTTGCTTCGAATACAAACCATTGGAATGGCACTGTGAAGACTTCAGATTGTCAGGATTAAAAAAAGAACAAGGAAAAAAAAAGCCAGGTCTCAGCGGCATCTGCCTGTAATCCTAGTTCCTCAGGTGGCTGAGATAGAGAGAATGCCAGTTTGAGTTCAGCTGGGGCAAGAAAGTTCCTGACACTCTCATTTCTAAGAGACCACAGGGGGAAAAATACACACATGGGTGGGCTGTGGCTCAAGGGCAGAGCACTACCCTTGAGCAAAAGGGACAAGGCCTAGGCTCATACTTCAATCCTGGGCCTGTCCCCCCCCCAAAAAAAGAAGGCAGTAGTAATTCTATGTCTCTGTGTATGGACGGATGGTGTATGGATGATGGGCATTCAGCAGGTTGCCCATGCCCAGCCCCAAAACATGGGCAAGCTCAGACAAGCACTCAGATAGTACTAAGTCTGAGCCAGCAGCTTGAACATAGCATCCTTCTCTACCATTTAAGTATGGAAACCCCAAAGGCTTTGCCTGGGCTGCTGTGTGCAACGGGTGCATTATGTTCTGGGTGAGGTGTCCCATCAGGACACCTAGCAGCCAGCCACTGCCTCCAGAAAGACCATAGTTCCTAGGCTTTAGGAGCTGTCCAAGGTTCTGGCTCCATATTCTAGATCCCTCTGTAGGATGTGGGGCCTGGTGCCTATCACTCATTCATCATTACTGATTGCCGAGTCTCAGGCTGGTCCCAAATTCTGGCAAAGATAGGAAATAGCCAGTGATTTCTGCGCCGAAAAGGGGTAAGCCAATAAATACAACCCTCATATCTCCTGTTAGAAGTAAGCCTTGGGCTGCGAATGTGGCTTAAAGGTAGAGTGCTTACCTAGATTGCATGAAGCCCTGGGTTCAATTCCTCAGCACCAGAGGAAAAGAAAAAGCCAAAAGTGGAACTGTGACTTAAATGATTGAGTGCTAGCCTTGAGCAAAAGAAGCTCAGGAACATGCCCAGACCTTGAGTATAAGGCCAAGACTGGCAAAAAAAAGGGACCCTGGTGAGACATATTCTTCTGGCACTTAGAGGAGGGCCGAGGATAAAAGTTATAGGTCGAGGTTAGGAGCTGGTGGCTCACCCCTGTAATCTTAGATACTCAGGAGGCTGAGATGTGAGGATCAAAATTAGAAGCAGGAAAGACTATATGAGACACTTTTCTCCAATTAAACACTCAAAAAGCCAGCAGTAGTGCTATGGTTCAAGTACTAGATTGCTAGCCTTGAGAACAAAAGCTCAGGGATACTGTGAAGGCCATGAATTCAAACCCCCAGACTGGCACAAACAAACACACCAAGATAGAGAATTTGCCAGTCGGTCTTCACAAGGTCCATCTCTAGCAATTCAATATTAAAAAAAAAAAAAAAAGACAGAAAAGGGAAGGACAGACTTGCTCCAGGAGGTGATATAACCAGTGCCAAAATTCCACAGGAGTTCTAAGATGTGGATTCAGGACAGAAGGTACAGCATGGGCAAAGGTCCTGAGGTGGGGTTTAGAGCAGGTGGTGTGGGTGGAATTAAGATTCTGTTGATTCAGACAAGTGTGGCAGGACATTCAAGGCTGGATCAAGTTTTGTACTTGAGTCACAGGTATGGCAGAGGGTGGGGTCCCAGAATCAGGCCCAGGGGGAAGATTAGCTTGGCTTTTCAACAAGGACCCCAGCCATTTCCAGTGGCTGGAAGCCTATTTTTCAAAGTGCCTGACCCTCAGAGGCCTCCTTTCCATGGAGTCAGGGCAAATGTAGTGAAGAACTCTTTCTTAAGAAAATCTTCTTGCCTGATACCAATAGTAGCTCAACCCCTGTAAATCCTAGCTACTCAGGAGACTGAGATCAGATATCATGGGTCAAAGACAGCTCAGGGGAAGAAAATTAGTGAAACTCTTTTCTTGCCATTGAACTACCAAAAGCCAGAAATGGAAATGTGGCTCAAGTGGTAAACTGCCAGCCTTGAGAAAAAGTTAAGAGACCAGGGCCAAGACTCTGAGATCAAGCCCCAGTACTAGCACAGAAAAATAAATAAATAAAAGCTTTCAGAAGTTCCTAGCCCACTGTGGTGAAAGGACAGATCAGCTATGTGCATGTGGCTCACGCATGTGCTCCTACCTCCTCAGGAGGCTGAGATCTGACGATCGTGGTTTAAAGCCAGCCCAGGCAAGAAAGTCCAGAAGACTCTGATCTCCAAGGAACCACCAGAAAACTAGAAGAGATGCTGTGGCTCAAGTGGTAAGCTGAAGAGCTGAGGGACAGTGCCCAGGCCCAGAGTTCGAGCACCATGACCAACACCTGCTTGGACCTCACTCTGTGTCTCTAGACATAGTACTTTCTAATGGGCCCCCAGGATCAGGTCTCCCAATGTCTACGTGTCTTCAGGGCTGCCTCTTTGGTGGGCTTTGTGTATGGGATGGGTCACAGTATCAGAGAAGGGTCCAGCCTTGGGGCATGGAGGTTATCATCCGGGTCATCAGAATGGAATCAGTAATGGGTGCAGTGTGGATCTGAGCAGTAAACCGATGTGTCAGACCACGGTATTTGGCCAGGAGGGGCAGGAGCTGCAAGATGGCACAGCAGGTAACACCCACTCATGCGGGTATCACAAGAGTGTGAATCTGTCAGGCACACCTTGGGCAGGTGTTGAGTTGGGCTCATGAAAGAGTTGTAGGATCAAGAATCCATAGCTGGCTGGCTGATGCTTGTAGCAGTTGCTATCACAGGAGTCCCAGGTCTTGTAGCCCTGCTTTCCTCTCCAGTGCTTGGGGGCAGATGAAGGTCTGCAATCCTGGACCGACTACAAAGGAGCATCCATAGTGTCCTTCCCTTGGTCCTATCGTCCTGTGCACGGATGGAGGTGCAGATTCCATGGACCTTACTGCCATGGCCCAGACTCACTCAGCCCAAGAAGGACTTAGAAGAAACCAATTGATCTGCCTTGAGAGTTTACTATGACTATGCCTCAGGACTGCCCCCAATTCTAGCTCAGCTCATCATTACCACCTTCCGCTGTGTGTGTGTGTGTGTGTGTGTGTGTGTGTGTGTGTGTGTGTGTGTGTGTGTGTGTGTGTGTGCATGTGCATGCATGTGCGTACATACACGAGCACCCGTGCATCTTGGTGCTAGGGCTTGAACTCAGGGCCTGGGCTCTGTCGCTCAGTTTTTTCGTTCAAAGCTATCACTCTACCATTTGAGCCATTGCTTTTCTTACAGCTTTGGGGTGGTTATTTGCAGATGAGACTCTCACACACTTTTCTAGCCGGACTGGCTCTGCATGGTAATCCTCACATCTCAGCCTCCTGAGGAGCTAGGAATAGGACAGCATCAGCTATTAGAATCTGTCCACACTTTCCTTCTTGTCTAAAACAGAGTACCTCTCTTCTAGCTGAGTATCCATCTGCAGCTACCCTTGCTACCCCAGGCTTCAGAGGAAACATTCCCTCCCCTGAGGACAAAGAAATAAGATCAAGTTTGAGCTTTATGTTCTCCACACAGTCAGGGGCTGCTGGGAGCTGATGTGGAGGTCCGAGATTCTTCTGTTACAACAGAAGAGAGTATGAGAAGTCATCCTAGTAGCTAGATGGCAGTGGCTCATGCCTATAACCCTACCTACTCAAGACTGACGGCTGAGGACTCTTCTCTCCAATAAATCACCAAAAAGCTGGGAAGCGGAGCTACTATAGTTCAAGTGGTACAGCACCAACGTTGTGCAAACAAGCTAAAGGATACCACTTAGGCTCTGAGTTCAAGCCCTGGTAAACACACACACACACACACACACACACACACACAAACACACAGTTACATGTGCACATACATGCACATACTCATGGTAATATCTTTAGCAGTTGCCAATGGCTCATACCAGCTACTCAAGGGGCTGAGCTCTTAAGATGGCAGCTTGAAGCCAGCCCTGGCAGGAAAGTCCATGAGACTCTTCTCTCCACTAAACTACTAAAAAAGATGAAAGGTGATCTGTGTCTCAAGTGGTACAGTGTTAGCTGAAGGACAGTGCCTAGGCCCTGAGTTTCAGCTCTGAGATGTTTCTTCTTAATAGACACCCTTTGCCATCCCCCTCCCCACAGGCCAGAAATCCAGATTTTGGTCATACTAGATCTCACTTCTGCTACTGCCACTTCCACTGCACTGCCACAAATGGCCTGTGTGTGGCCAGCACTGGATTAAGAAGTGAACATACACAAGAGGGGCAGAGCCAGGTCAAGGCTAATGCCCCAGAACATTGAGGTATTGGCCATACCACTCTCTCACTCCCCAGTTCCCTGGCCCTGAAATCTGAAGTGCCTCTGTATTCTGGGCATCTGGGATTGTCTAAAAAGAACTAGAAAGGCCCAGCTGGGGCCAGAAGATAGGCTTTCCTGTGGTAATGTACGTTGACATTTCCTAGACACTGACAGATCCTTCCAAGCCACCTTGGCCTCACTGCTCATGTAGTCCAAGTAGCTCCTTGGTTGGGCGGCCTTCAGTCAGCTATCATGCTCGACCTGGCCAAAGCCACTGGCAACTAGCCTTCCCGAACTCCACTGCCAACCTCCAAGGAGGGACATGCAGCCCGAGGCCCAGCTGAGGCAAAGGACAGGACATTGCATGAGCCCCTGTACCCTCCCCACCCTGTGGCAGGGGAGAACCTATGCCAGCCCACCCTGCTAACCCAGAATCCCCTGGAGGTAGCCAAAGATATGTATAACCAGACATGAGCCCCAAAGAAAAGCTGGAATATGCAGGTCTCTGGCAATTTAAGACTCATTTTAGACCCTGATAGGGGGCTAAAGGCAAGATTGCTGTGGAGGAGGGGCATCAGAAAGAGGCAGATAGGCACCCAGGAAGGGGACAGAGAAAGATGAGGGAAAAATTCACACACACACACACACACACACACACACACACACACACACACACACACACACACACACACACACCAAACATGGGTAACCCAAGGCTTCAGCAGTCCCTGAGCACCTGAACATCCCAACCCTTGAGAAGATGGCACTATCATCCACAGACCAACTGTAGACAAAACTCAGAGCCTCTCACATGTCTGGAATGGCTCATGACAAAGCATGCCATTTCCTACGGTACACAACACTATGTAGAAAACTCAGCTACCTTATTCTTGGTTGTTAGTAATGGGGTTTGAACTTTGGGTTTGTGTGCAGCCCCTCAGCTCTTAAATTGAAGGTGCACGGTCTACCACTTGAGCCACAGAGCGACTTCCGGTTTTCTGTTGGTTCACTGGAGATAAAGTCTCACAGATTTTCCTTCCCAAGCTGGCTTTGAAACGCGATCCTCAGATCTCAGCCTCCTGAGTAACTAGTATGACAGTTGTGAGCTACTGGCAGCGTCTGGCTTCAGCCACCTTTTTACACCCAGGGGAAAACCAACTTGTCAGGCCACAAACCACATGCAACCCTTCACTTCAGACTTTGATACCAGCATACAAAACTATTCTTCCATGGATGGAGAGAATATAATTGACACTACCCACTCACCCCTATTCCCATTTGCCCACTCCCTGCCTAAGAAAGGCCACAAACTCTGGAGTTCTTGGTAAGGCAACGCCCACCATGCTGTAACTTCACACTTGGGCAAATCTGTACACTGAGGCCAGCAGCTGGTCTCCCAACCACAGAAACCCCACTCCTTCACCATATCTTGCAGGCAAGGGGTGTCTTTCATTCTTGGTTTTTTTTTTTTTTTTTTTTTTTTGGTTGATGGGCTTGAACTCAGGGCTTGATGATGAATTTTCCTCGAGGCCAGTGCTCTACCATTTGAGCCATAGTGCCACTTTTGTTTGGAGATTGAAGATGAGACTCTCATGGGACTTTCCTGCAGGTGCTGGGGAAACAAGATCCTCTGGATCTCATCCTCCAGAGTAGCAAGGATGACAGGCATGAGCCATAGGCACATGGTTTATGGTGTGTATTTCTCTAGATTTTCCAACTAGTCCTCCTCTAGACACTACCACTTAGTCACTCCTCTAGATCCCTCAGTGACAGCAAAGGGAGGCTTGGAATCTGGGTAGGGCCATAGGCATTTAAGGGCCCTTTCCACATCACTACCCCTCTCTAAGCTCCCATCAATCTCCTCTGGATGGCCGGGTGATCTGGTGCAGATCAGACCCACTAGGACTTCTGGGTTCTGCCCTGTATGCTCCCGCCCCACCCAACCTGTATCTGATGATTTCTGGGGCCAGTTGCTCCATGTCATGGTGGAAGATGATGAGAGGGTTGCTGATAACTGGGCCCAGGGGATCCCAGGGCAGAAGGAGTGTCCAGCTCCCCTGTGTCAAATAAGGAGACACAAAGCATGGATGGATCTACCAAGAGCTACAAGGCATAGCCATCCACCTGTTACCAAGGTCCCTCGAAGTGCTGTTTTATGTTGACAGTCCTGGGGCTTGACCTTGGGGCCCAGGCACTGTACCTAAGCTTTTGCTCTACTCGATCACTCTTCCACCTGAGCCACGGTGCCACTTACAACTTTTTCTGTGTATGCGGGACCTAGGAATTGAACCCAGGGTTTCATGTGTGCTAGGTGCGCCCACTACTGCTAAGACAACCCTGGATCCAACCCTGGATAGCTGTTCTTCTGTAACCCTTTGGGCCTGTCTCAGGAAAGTCTTGCACATCTGTACTGTGTGTCTCAGCAGCAGTCCAGGCTGGAAATGAACATGCTCCTCTATGTTGTACTTTATGTACAGCATCTTTACTCTGTGTGCTTACTGTCAGATCTTCCTTGTTAAGCAAGACCCCTTTTCAAGTGCTGCTTCTAAGAAGCCTGCTCCAATTACACTGGGAGAGTGGGGTCTTCTCTGCTCTGCAGGCTGTTGTCCTTGTCACGCTCTGTCTTCCTGCTCGTGTGGGTTGAGCGCACATGAAGGGGAAGGCCTGGCTTCTACCACACTACCCAGGGACCAGTGTTGTATCACACTTTGTGAGAGGGCACTCGAGGCCCAGGCAATCTGGGGGCAACAAGATACGTCCATTTCTTTGTGTGGGCTTGAACTCAGGATCTGGGAGCAGTCTCTATGAGGTTTCGTGCTCAAGACTGGTGCTCTACCACTTGAACCAAAGCTCCACTTCTGAATTTTTGGTGGTTCCATGGAGAGAAGAGTCTCGCCAGCTTTCCAGCTTGTGGCTGGCTTCGATCTCTGACTCTCAGATGTCTGCCTCCCAAGTAGCCAGAACATCAGGTGTGAGCATGAGACAGAGGTGCCTTTCACCAGAGCCTTTCTTTTTAGCTTCTGTTTATCTCATGTCAACTAGCAAGCCCTAGTTAAAGTACTCAGTTACAGGGGATCAAGTTCCTCTCCTAGGTCATTTAATCCAAGGAGATAAATTTTCTTTGGAAAAGGCTAGTCTGAGTTGGCCTGGGTGAGCACGCGCGCGTGTGCGTGTGTGCGTGTGTGCGTGTGTGCGCGTGTGTGTGTGTGTGTGTGTGTGTGTGTGTGTGTAAGTTTCAGGGATACCTACCCGATCTCTTCAGTGCCTCATCCTCCCAAAGGTGAGTACATCCAGGATCCCCAGCCCAAGAAAGGCAGGTAGGATGTGGTCATATCGAGTGGAATGATCTGAATTTGATCCTGCAAGTGAAGCCTGGAAAGATAATGGAGAGAAGGAGAGGTTTAGAGGAACATCAAGAGAAGCTCATTACCTTTGGCTACAAGTACCAGAGAGAAGACTCAATCCATCCTTTTTGGTAGTAAGATAACTGGGGCCCACTATTCATTTATTTAATTATTTTTTTGTGATTCCTAGGGCTTGGATTCAGGGCCTGGGTGTCATCCCTGAGTTTCTTTTACTCAAGGCTTAGGCTCTACAACTTGAGCCACAGCACCATATCTGGGTTTTTTTTTTTGGGGGGGGGTGTTGGTTTATGGGAGATAAGAATTTCAGAAACTCTCCTGCCTGGGTTGGCTTTGAGTCACGTCCATAAGTCCTCAGCCTCCCCAATAACCAGGAGAATGTGTGAGAACCACTGGCACCTGACCACCACCATCTATTTATAATCCCGTAGGGCCAGTGCTGGAACATCTGCATTGCACCCCCCTTGTTGTGAGTGGGAAGCAGATGTGGGTGGGTTTGATACTTCAACAGCTTACGTACATTTGAGCATTGTTCCAGGTCAGTCTGATGGCGGTTTCCTTGTCATACACAGCAATGACTTGGCTCTCTCACAGAAAAAAATGTCCCCCAGGAGGTGTCAGTTCTGAGGTCTTTCCTCTTCACAGTACCCCCACTCTCTGAAACGACACACCCCAGAAAAGCAAACTATACATAGAGTGAATTCATTTTCTTATAACCAGGGTCTGGCCAGAAAGGTAGCAGTGGGGAATCCCGATCCAGACCAGACTGAGCATATATTACGTCTCTATCTTGGAAATGCCCAAGACAGAAAGTCTTGGCTCAAAATGGTAGAAGACCTGACTGGCAAGCCTAAAGCCTTGAATTCAAACACTAATATACTAAAAGAATCAGAGGACCCCTGCCAGAGGCTCATGACAAAAATTCTAGATACTCAGGAGGCTGAGATCTGAAGATCACAGGTCAACATTTAAAATAGTTTTGGCCTCGGCCATCAGACATCATGATGAGAAGAACCAAAGTCTGACCCATGACTATGCTCTCCATACTAAGAGGGATTTCATACTTACTAAGTGCTGGCCATGCTCTCTGTCCCCCTGGGGAGCCATCCCCTGCGGGCCCAACCCCCAGGTCCTCCCAAGCTCCCTCTGCCACCAACCAGGCCCAAGGGAGTAGTCAGCTCCAGGGCACACAGCTACCTTGGTCTTATAATTTAACAGTGCTGAGTCCCTATCAAGCATCTCTCCCTTCCAGGTCCCCAGACCTCAGCCACAAAGCCCATGTACCCCCCAAAGAAAGCAGGCAGAAGTTACCAAAGTGTCCAGCACTCATTGTTACAGCCTACATCTACACACACACACACACACACACACACACACACACACACACACACACACACACACACACACGCACACACACACACACATGCACACACACACACATACAACCGGCAGGTGTGGTTTATGTTTGTCTTCCTTGCTTCTCAGGATGCTGAGCTTTGAGGATCACGGTTCAAAGCCAGCCCATGCTGGAAAGTCTGTGAGGCTCTTATCTACAGTGAACCACCAAAAAGCCAGAGGTGGGGCTGTGGCTCAAGTATCAGAACAATAGCTTTGAGGACAAAAACTCAGGAACAGCACCTAGTCCCTGAGTTCAAGGCCCAGGTTTTCTACCTCCAAACACACACAGACACAGACACAGACACACACAGACAAACACACACACACACACACACACACACACACACACACACACACACACACACACACACACACACACACACACACACACACACACACATGGAGAGCCCAAGGCTTCAGCAGGCCCTGAGAACAGAACCATGAACTCTCTCCATTAGGATCTCATCCCACCCTTAAGAAGGTGGCACTACAAACATCTGACCCCCTATAGACAAACCAGTAAGCCTCTCACATATCTGGAATGTCTCATAGTTCAGTAAGGCAGTTCCTACTGTACACACTGCTATGCAGAAAACTTAGCCCCCTCTTTTTTATAGTTGGTCATGAGGTTTGAACTCGGCCAAGGCACTGTCCCTCAGCTCTTCAGCTGAAGGTGAGCACTCTCCCACTTGAGCCACAGAGCCAATTCCTGTTCTCTGGTGGTCCATTAGACATCAAGTCTCACAGACTTTTCTGCCCATGCTGGCTTGGACCTATGTCTTCACATCTCAGCCTTCTGTGTAGCGAGGATGTGAGTTGTGAGGCATCAGTGGCTTCTGGCTTCAGCCACCTTCACATATCCAGAGGAAACCCATCCTCGTCATGCCACAAACTTCTTGCAACCCTTGACTTCAGACTTTGTCACTCAACATTCAAATCCATCCTTCAATGGAGAGAATACATACACAACAATCTCACCCCTGCAACCATTCGCCCACTCCCTGCCTGTCACAGGCCACGTCCTCTTGAAGCTGTGGCTTCAAACTGGGGCAAACTTGTGGAGTTCTTAGAAATGTTTGTACAGTGAAGTCAGCACCTTATCTCTCAACCAAAGCACCCCCCCGCCTTACCCCCCTCCCCCGGCACACTTCCACCATCCTTTGCAGGCAAAGATGTTGGATTTCTTTCTTTTTTTCAGTTGTAGAGCTTGAACTCTGAGTCTGGGTGCTGTCCCTGAGCTCTTCAGCTCAAAGCAAGCACTCTACTACTTGAGCCACAGCACCCCTTCTGGTTTTCTGGGTGGTTCGTTGGAAATAAGAGTCTCAGGGTCTTTCCTGCTGAGGATAGCTTTGAATTGTGATCCTCAGCTCTCAGCTCCTGAGTACCTAGGATGACAGCCATGAGCTACTGGCACCCGGCCAAAGATACTTTTCCATTCCTTTCACCCTATCCCCTCAGGAAATTGAGATCTGAGGATTACAGTTGAATGCCACCCATGACAGCAAAGTCCATGAGAACACTTTTTCTCCAATTAAACACCCAAAAATTTGGAAGTGGAGCTGTGGCTCAAATGGGAGAGTGCTAGCTTTGAGCATCAAAGACAAGGAATAAAACCCAGGCCCTAGTTTCAAGCTTTTTCTAGCAAAGACCCGCCCAAGAAAGTGAAGCAGGTGGGCACACAGGAGCTCAAAGCTCACACATAATATTCAAGACTTCCAGAACAGACCCCATTCTGCTCTGATTCTCTAGATTCTATGTCTTACACCATGGCAGTCTTATAGGGGACTGACCATGCACCAAGTTATGATGTTCAAGTACAATCTCATACTGAGGATCCCCTGACCTTATCAAAGACTCAGGATCTCTCACTGTCCTTCCTTGACACTGGGCAGCAAGGTGAGTTCTAGTTATCCAACCACAGGATGTGGGAATGAAAGGATTTCTCGGCCAAGGGACTGGAGTTCTCTAGGTCCCTCTCTCTCAGGAAAAAGGAGAAAAGGGCTGATCCATCCCAGGAAAGTTCCTGGGTTTTGAGTATCCTCAAAGAAACAACCCTGCTCAGAACCCAGTTCCTCTTGTTTTCCCACCAGCCTCCTCATGCTTGCCCCACTTTCAGTCAGCCCTCTCTGAATCCCAGAACTGCCAGGTAGACTAAAGGCTGAGCCAGCAAAGAGACCCACATTTGCCTCTGAGAATGGCAGTCACATGGTCCTAGCACAACCCTAGAGGAATTCTCGAGGTAACTCGGGTCCCAACTCCCATCCTCATTCCCTGGCTGTCCTCTGCCAGTGGCCCACTTCCCACTGTCTCTGGTGGAGGAATGAACACCGGGGGTGTCATCTTCATATTCAGCCATTGAAAGTCCCAGTCCCCAAAGATGTACTGCACAGGCATCCTGCAGTGGACGACAGCTAGGCAGTCAATGGTGAACCCAAGGTGTCAGGCTCTTAATAGAAGTGTGGCTGTGTCAAACACTCTATAACTGGTGATCTGTGTTGTCAGGCGAGGTCATGGCTCCAATGTCCTGACTCACCTGACCTAGGATCATCCTCCCTCTTCATCTTCCTGCTTATCCCTTGCTCCGCCCCTGACACTCCCTCACCCCAACACCTCCCTAGCCCTTAGACACTTTCTTATTATCTGACCAGAAAATAATTTGCTGGGGCCAGGATGATTGAAACTTGGTGACTCACCCTGAGCCCTGAGGCTGCTTCCCCCAGCAGTTGGTGACCACAGAGCTCCTAGATATCACGAAGTTGCTGAAGGGTCAGTGGTTTACTCCTACATACTGGCTTTAGGCTCTGAAATGCTACCCACAGGAATTGTGAATGGTTGGCTCTCTTGATCCAGGGACTCAAAACAAAGGCTCGCATGCTCTCTTCTTCCTTCCTTTCCTCTTTTTTTCTCTTCGTCCTTCCCTCCACTCTCTCTGATTCCTTTTTTCTTTTTTTATTGTTAAAATTCTGTACAGAGGAGTTACAATTACATGGGCAAGATAATGAGTACATTTCTTTCTTTCTTTTATTGTGAGAATACCATACATAGGAGTTACAATTACATGGGCAAGATAACTCGTACATTTATTATCAAACATTGCTGTCATCTACTTGTTTCCCCTTCCCATCCCTTCCCATACTCCGCCACTCCCCCATCCGATCCTCACCCCAACCCCAAGCAAAGTTGTTAAATTCGTTTTTCGAAATAATGACTTATACATCTCATTGTTGCAATGGGTCCACCTGTATCCATAGTTAAACGATTTGTTTCTTTCTCTCCACAAATTATACCAATATCAAATACAGTGAAAGTATGGACCATACGGGAGGGATATGAAAAGCAACATAGAAATTATCTGATAAATATGACAGAAACAATTGCATGAAAGGAAACACAACAAAAACATTTGAATACTTATCTTGGGGTATATTCCACTAACATCAACTTATCTGACCTTTTCTGCTTGACTCAGACATATATACTAGTTATTGCAAAAAAGGGAAACCATGGGACCTATGTTTCTTTGGGACTGGCTGACTTCACTTAATATAATTTTTTCCAAGTCTTTCCATTTCCTGACAAATGGGGCAATGTCTTTCTTTCTGATGGAGGCATAGAATATATATATATATATATATATATATATATATATATATATATATATATATATATATATATATATATATATATTCTGGATCCATTCAACTACTGAGGGGCATCTGGGTTGGTTCCATATCATAGCTCGTAGCTATAGAAAATAATGCTGCAATAAACATAGTTGTGTTGGTAGCTTTAGTGTGGCCTTGTTTGTAAACATTTGGGTAAATGCCCAAAAGTGGGATTGCTGGGTCATAGGGGAGCTCTATGTGGAGTCTTTTGAGGAACCTCCATACTGTTTTCCAAAGTGGTTGAACATGTTTACACTCACACCAACAATGCAGTAAGGTTCCCTACTGTCCACATCCCCTCCAGCATCTGTTGTTATTAGAGTTCTTGACTATAGCCATTCTAACTGGGGTGAGGTGGCTAGGGAGGTTTTTTATGGCTAGGGAGGTTGAGCATTTCTTCATGTGTCAATTGGCTATCCTTCATTCCTCTTCAGAGAACTTTTTATTTAAGTCTTTAGCCCCTTACTTGTTGGGCAGTTGTTTCTTTAAGGATTTGTTGTTGGGGATTTTTTTTTTTTGAGTTCCAGGTATATTTTAGATCTGATACACTTGTCTGTTGTATGGCTCGTGAAGAACTTCTCCCAATCCGTGGGCTTTCTATCGATCTTGCTAGCTATGTCCTTTGCCATGCAGAAGCTCTGCAATTTCATGCAATCCAATTTGTCCAACCTTTCTTTGATGTGTTGTGTTTCTGGGTCTCTATTAGGAAAATTTCGGCCTGTGCCAAGGAGTCCTAGGGTGTCTCCTATTCAGAACCAACTCTGTTTTGTTGATTCTTTCTATTTTTTTTGGATTCTAATTCATTTAATTCTGCTTTAACTTTAATTATTTCTTTCTGTCTACTGGATTGGGGTTTATTTTGCTTGTCTTTTTCAAGGTGGCTCAGCTGCCTCATTAAATTGTTAGTTTCAGATCTCTCCAATTTGATGATGTAGCAACTCAGAGCTATAAACTTGCCTCTGAGTATTGCCTTTGCTGTGTCCCAGAGGAGCTGGTAGTTTGTGTGCTCACTTTTGTTGAATATCATGAACACTTGAATTTCCTTTCTAATCTCTTCCATGACCCACTGGTGGTACAACAGCGTGTTGTTCAGCCTCCATGTGTTACAGGACTTTCTTTGGTGGCTTTTGGGGTTGAATTCTAATTTTATTCTCTTGTGGTCTGAGAGAATGCAAGGTATGATTCAATGTTTCTAAATTTGGACAAGTTTGCTTTGTGGCCTAGAATGTGGTCTATTTTACAAAATATTCCATGTGCTCGTGAGAAGAACGTGTATTCTGATGCTGCTGGGTGAAATATTTGGTAGATGTCTGTTAAATCTAGTTGATCTATACAGTTAAATCTGTTGATTTTTTGCTGAGTTTATGTATCTAGTGGAGATATTGGTGTGTTAAAGTCCCCGACAATTAATGTCTTTGGATCTATTTGAGATTTGAGAGAAAGTAGTGTTTCTTGCATAAATTTGGGTGCTCCGTTGTTTGGCAAATAGATATTTAGAATTGTAATATCCTCCTGAAGGAGAGATCCCTTAATTAGTATATAGCGACCTTCTTTACCTCTTCTAACTAATTTTAATATGAAGTCTATTTTATCTGATATTAGTATTGCAACTCCTGCCTGTTTATGGGGAGATGTTTGCTTGGTAGATTTTGTTCCAGCCTTTCACATTCAAAATGTGTATGTTTTTATGGGCAAGTTTTGACTCCTGAAGGCAACAGATAGAAGTATCTTGCTTTTTAATCCAACTAGACAGTCTATGTTGCTTAATTGCAGAGTTAAGTCCGTTAATGTTAAGAGATAGGACTAAGAGGTATTTGGGAGTTCCTGCCATTTTATCCACCTTCTTAGGAGTTGTGGCACCTGGGTTCTTCCTATGGTTCTTGGATTCTCAGTTTGAGTGTAGTTTCATGGCCTTTACTTTGGACTTGTTGGTTTTGTATGTTTAGGACATCTTTAGGTATCTTTTGTAGGGCTGGTTTGGTGGAGATATATTATTTCCATTTTTCTTTGCTATGGAAGGTTTTTATTTGACCTGAGGTTATGAAGGAGAGTTTAATGAGGTAAAGTATTCTTGGTTGATAGTTGTTTGTCTTTAGTGCATGTCATACATCATGCCAGGCTCTTCTTGCTTTGATTGTCTCTGCTGAGAAATCTGAGGTGATTCTAATTGGTTTCCTTTCATAGGTGATTTATCTTTTCTCCTTTGCTGAATTAAGGATCCTTTCCTTGGTCTGAATTGATCCTTTGGGGATTATAATGTGACGGTAGGATGTCCTGTTCTGGTCTGGTCGATTTGGAGTTCAAAAAGCTTCTTATATCTGAATAGGCCTATCTTTTTGTATGTTTGGGAAGTTCTCTGCTAGGATCCTGTTAAACAAATTTCCTAGACCATTAAAATCTCTCTCTAGGTGTTCCTCTACACCCATTATCCTCACATTAGTCCTTCTGATGGTGTCTTCCAAGTGTTGAAATAGATCTATCTTATTTCTTGGACTTGTCTTGGATGGTTGTATGTTCTTTCTCTATAATATCTAGGTTGTTAAATCCACAAGTTTCGATCTTCTGCATGGTCTAACATACTGCCAAGACTTTCTACTTGTTTTTTTTTCCTTCTAATTGATCAGCTTTGATGGCTTCAAATTCTTTGTTGTAACTTTGTTCTAGATCATGTGTGACCTTGTTTACTTCCTTAATTTGATGTTCCGTGTTTATTCTCAAAACACTTAGTTGATTTGTTATGATTTCCTTGGACTCTCATTCCTTCTGATTGGCTCCACTGAGCATCCCCTTCCTGGTCTCCCTGATTTCTTTTTTTTGGGGGGGGGGGTCAGGTCATGGGGCCTGAACTCTGGGCCTGGGCATTGTCCCTTAGCTCTTCAGCTCAAGGCTAGTACTCTACCACTTGAGCCACAGTACCTCTTCGGCTTTTTTTCTTTTTGCTTATGTGGTGCTAAGGAATTGAACCCAGGGCCTCATGCATGCAAGGCAAGCACTCTACCACTGAGCCCCCTTACCAGCTCATGTCTCCCTGATTTCTTTCAGCTCTCTGGTTTTGTATTCCATGAATGCCTCCATTGATATTTGTCTATTCTCAGCCCTATCTCTCAGTTCCTGTATTTTTCTTTGATTAGCATCCTCACGTTCATGCATTTCCTGTACTTCTCTTTGAGTGTTCTCAGCCTGTTCACACCATTGCTGACTTTGTTCTCAGCCAGCTCACGTAATTGCTATCTATCTCTTTGATTGATCTGAACCTGCTCATGCAATTCCTTTATTTCTGTTTAAGTGTTCTCAATCTGCTCAGGAAATTCCTATATCAATCTTTGAGTAGCTTCCTCATGCTCATGAGACTCTTGTATTGATCTTTGGTTTGCCTCCTCTCTCTCCCTATCATGCTCACATTGAGACCTTTGCATGTTTTCACTCTTTTCATTTATGCTGTTTACCTGTAGTGTTTGTAGAGCTTTTTGGGAACTCTCCTCTGGATTATTCATTATCCGTTCTGTCCCCTGATTGTCATGAGTAGGAGTTGAGATCCCCGGGATTGCCATTTTTCTTGTGTTTTTCCAGCTTGTTCTGCCCATTTGGGATGAGAATAACACCAGTTTTGTGCTAGAACACTATTTTAAGGTAACTATCAAACAAAGTCTGTAGTTGCACTGTCAAAAGTCTGCAGATACAATCTTGTTCAAGAGATACAATCTATTGAACACTAAACAACTATGGCTTAATGGCCTAAGAAGAGCAAAGGAGAATTTGGCAACCAGAAATTATTAGATTTAGGGAAAATGTGGGGAAAAATACTATTAGAGGGATTTGGGAAGGTGAGGGAGAGTGGAATTAACCATGTCCTCCTATCAAAGAGGGAAATGGATTGGACAGAATGATAGCATAGAGAGAAAAAAAGGAAAAAAGAAAAAGAAAGAAAGAATAAGAAAAAAAGAAGAAAAAGATAAAAGAGAGAGAAGAAAAATATGGAAAAACAAAAATTAAAATTTAAAAAGTGAAACCATTAAAAACTGCAAGTTTAAAGGAATAGTATTCAGAGAAGAATGAGGACGGGATGAGAGGAGGGGAGGGATAGAAAGGAGACATGAACAACTAGAAAAATAAAAATGTTTAAAATATTATATGGTTATAAAGAGGTAATACTGCTATTAAAGAAGTTAAGTCTTAGAGGTTTTGAATTGAGTAATAAATTTCTGGATTAAGTGTGTACACAATGGAGGATAAGATCTAATATCGATGACGGCTATGTTTGTGGGTGAGCAGAACAGCAATTAAGTCATGCAGAAAAGAATGAAGGAGAAGAAGTGAAAAGAATGAGAAAAGAAAGAAAAAGAAAACGATCAAAAGGTCAGTACAGAAAAAAAAACACACACATATACACCTAAAATAAAATTTATATGAGGAAAAAATAATATAAAACAAAAATTTTAAAAAATTAAAATTTAAAAAAAATTAAAAATAAGGTACAAAAAAGAAAGGCCTTTGATTTTTTGGGGTGTGGGGGATGGGAAGATTCTGTATCTCCCTGTGTCCATAACCAGTCTCTTGGTGGAGTCTCTGGTCTGCTTGTGGTCTTTGGTTTTCCTGCAGCTTGATTGATTACTTAAGTCAGTTTGTTTGGGCAAGCTGAAAAATGCTTTGCTTTACCCAGGATTTTGTGATCCTCCTCCCAGAATAGTTCAGTGGGAGAGGGATCTGTTTTCAGTATCGCAGAAGAGGGAGATGTCTGTGCCCTCTAGTTTGGAAATGATGACATGAGGCTAGGTTCTGGGTTGAGTTGAGGCCTTTCAGCAAACAGTAGTTCTTTCCTGAGGGGCTAGCTTCTGAGATATTCTCAGAGTCCAGCCTCAAGCCTTTCTCAGGGTTATGTTTACTGAATTTCAATTTATTGTCTAAGCTGCTGTAGTGAGGGGCAGCCTCTGGCTCTGTTCACCCAATGAAGAAAGCCATTCCTGGGAGCAGAACTTCCTCTGCTTGGGGTGAGTGACTATTTCCTGGGATGAGTTGAGCCTGGTAGGTCTGGGCAGGTTCCTCTGACCTGCTAAATGACTGTCTTGTTTTCTCCCAAGGCCTGAGTTGGAGCTGGCAGCTCATCCAGGCCTTTGTGTGTATCAAGATGGAGATTAGTGTTGAGAAAATTATAATTAAAGGCACTAAGTGCATAGCCTAAAGACACACAGTGAGGAAGGAAATGAGTCAAAGTTTCCAAAAGCCTTTCAGCAATACAAAAATGGTAGGTAAAATCTCTCCATTCTCTTATACTCTCAATTCAATATTCATATTGTCCAATAAATAATAACATAACAATTATGCCCATGGTAATTGCTTTTTGTCACATTTTATCTTCAACACAGACTGTGTTGGTGATATTGGGTTATCATGCACAAACTAAGATTGTAAATTGAGGTCCGAAGAGAGCCAAATTTCTTCTGTTTCACAGTTCTAGTATACTTTTTAAAAAGTACTAAAACTTTTTTTTTTTTTTTTGTCGGTTGTGGGGATTGAACTCTGGGCCTGGGCACTGTCCCTCAGGTCTTCAGCTCAAGGCGAGTGTTCTATCACTTAAGCTACAGCGCCACTTCTGGTTTTCTGGTGGTTTATTGGAGATAGGAGTCTCACGGTCTCTCCTGCCCGGGCTGGCTTTGAACCGCAATCCTCAGATCTCAGCGTCCTGAGTAGCTAGTATTACAGGCGTGAGCCACCAGCACCCGGCTAAAAAGTACTAAAACTTTTAAATACCATCAGTTACTGTTTTGTAAGAATCCCAAAACGAAATAAATTAACATGTAATCACTCCAAAATGCTTTAAAGGTAGGAAATGATAAAAGAGGTCTCTGTGAAGTAAAGTTTCTTCTACTTTTAAAATTATTCGTAAAGCCATGTGCTGGTTTTCACTCCTGTAATCCTGTCCACTTGGCATATCTACTTAGGAGTTTGAGATCTCTGGATAAGTGTTGGAAGCCAATCAGGGCAAAAAAAAAAAAAACCCATAAGATTATTTTTCAAAAATTTAAATGAACTAGAAAAGGGCCAGGAATGGAGATGTAGCTAATATATTAGCTGACCAATCTAGAGAGGAAAGGCCTAACAAGTCCTTGAAGCCTTTAGTTCAAACTCTGCTCACGCCAACAATCAGGTATGCACATGCACAAGCATGCATATGCACACACACACACACACACACACACACACACACACACACACACACACACACACACACACTCATTCAAAATATCTTCAGGTCAGTGTATTGCATTAATTTCTTTGTTAACGATATTATATGGGTAAAATAATAGAAAAAACTCTTCCATCTCAGAACATTTTTAAACTTTTTTATTGTAAAAATATTGTACAGAGGAATTACAGTTACATGAGCAAGGTATTGTGTACATTTCCTATCAAGCATTGTTACCTCCCCTTTGTTTTTCCCCCACCATCCCTTCCCTTCCACCTCCACAATTACACTCCTCACCACCCCCCTCCCAACTCCGCCTAAATTGTAAAGTTCGTTTTTCAACATAGTGTCTTGTGCATTTCATTGTTACAATGGGTCAACCTGTATCTCTATTTCAGCATTTTGTTTTTTCCCTTTCCCTCCACAAATTAGAGAAGTGTATATACAAGACGCAGGTGCAACGACATCAAATACAGTGAAAACAGGGGATATGTTGTGTGGAAGGACCATATAAAAAATTAAAAAATCACATTGTACGTTATAATTACGTTAGAAACAACAGCAAGAAAGAAAAAAAAAACACTCGTGTTCCTATCTTGGAGCTCATTTAGCTTAACATTACCTTATCTAGTCATATGCACATAGTTTTTTACCATTTCTGCTTATCCCAGACATATATTTACTTAATGCTAATAAAAGATACCATGGGACCTATGATTCTTTGGACTTGGCTTACTTTAGTTAATATAATTTTTTCCAAGTTTTTCCATTTCGTAACAAATTGGGTGATGCCATTCATTCTGATGGACGATAGAATTCCCATAACACACACACACACACACACACACACACACACACACACACACACACACACACACACACACACACACACCATTTTCTTGATGCATTCATCTACTGAGGGGCATCTGGGTTGGTTCTATATCTTAGCTATGGTAAATAATGTTGCAATAGACATAGTTGTATTGGTAGTTTTACTATCGTCTTGTTTGTTTGTGATCATTTGGGTGAATGCCCAAAAGTGGGATTGCTGGGTCATAGGGGAGGTCTATGTGTAATCTTTTTTTTTTTTTTTTTTGTGAAAATACTGTACAGAGAGGTTAAAATTACATAGGCAAGATAATGAGTACATTTCTTATCAAGCATTGTGACTTCCTTCTTTGTTTCCCCTTCCCATCCCTTACCATCTTCCTCCTGCCCCCCCAATCCTCCCTGCTCCCCCGCCCCCACCAAAGTTGTAAAGTTCATTTTCGACATAAAGACATGTACATCTCATTGTTGCAATGGGTCCTACTGTATCCCTATTTAAATGATTTGATTTTCCCCTTCCCCTCCACAAATTATACTGACATAAAATACAGTGAAAGCAGAGGTTATACTGTGGGGGAGGGGCATACAAAGCAACAAAGAAATAATCTTATAAATGTGTTAGAAACAATCGCATGAAAGAAAAAATAAACATGTGAATACATATCTTAGGGTTCATTTCCCTAACATCAACTTATCTAAACTTTTCTGCTTGACTCAGACATATATTAGATATTGCAAATAAGGGAAACCATGGGACATATGTTTCTTTGGGCCTGGCTTAGTTCGCATAATATAATTTTTTCCAAGTCTTTCCATTTCCTAACAAATTGGGCAATGTCATTCTTTCTGATGGAGGCATAGAATTCCATAATGTATATATACCACATTTTCTTGATCCATTCATCTACTGAGGGGCATCTGGGTTGGTTCCATATCTTAGCTATAGTAAATAGTGCTGCAATAAAAATAGTTGTGCTGGTAGCTTTAGTGTGGTCTTGTTTGTAAACATTTGGGTAAGTGCCCAAAAGCGGGATTGCTGGGACATAGGGGAGATCTATGTGGAGTCTTTTGAGGAACCTCCATACTACATTCCAAAGTGGTTGAAAAAGTTTACACTCCCACCAAGAATGCATTAGGGTTCCCTTTTGGCCACATCCCCTCCAGCATCTGTTGTAAAATATGGACCGCTTCACGAATTTGTGTGTCATCCTTGCGCAAGGGCCATGCTAATTTGCGTATTGTTGCAATTTTAGTGTATGTGCTGCCGAATTGAGCACAGAACATTTTTTATATATAAAGTGGAATTGATTTTCTTAAACTAGATAATTCAACAATATGTAATTTCAAAAATATTGTCGTGAAATTTTAGAACCATATATTTCTTACATAAGCACATATTTAAGAATAAAGTCAAGATTGATAATGTCAAAAACAAATTAATTCCGGATATTAGTTGTTCAAGAGATGTGTAGCAAGAGGAATTCAGTTATTCTATACAAGTCACCTGTCATAATAAATACTGCAGCAAGTGTTAAGGTTTGTTAAAAGTTTTAATTTTTTGGGTTGGGAAGCTGGATCAATGGTAGAACACATGCCTTGCTTGCATGAGGCCCTGGGTTCTAATCCTCAGCACCACATAAGCAGAAAAAAACTGGACATGGTGCTGTTGTGGCTCAAGTGTTAGAGTGCAAGCCTTGAGCTGAAGGGCTGAGGGATAGTACTCAGGCCCAGAGTTCAGGACTCACGTCTGGACCTCCCTCCAAACAATTTAATGTTTTAAGTATGTTTAATTTTGGGAATTTGCTTATATATGCCAAAATTAAGACTTTTTGTCAGGTCAAAAAACTTTTCCATAAAGCATTTAAGATTTATGGTAGCAGACATATAGTACTAAGTATGTCCATTTCAGAGTTTATAGAAACGCTACTAATGAGAAGTTGCAAAGTCTTTGTGTAAAGAAACAGAGCAAAGAGTTAAGACTTTTACTATAAAGTTTCTGTTAAAACTTTAGGGCTTCCTTTCTTTATATTTTAGCGAGGAACAAATGATGATATAAGCCATATATAAATTATGAGATGAGACATAAGTAGTAATCTTAGAGGGCAACTTTAAAGACTTCTCATAGCCTATAAAACTCGTTGAACATCATAATTTTAGCCAATTTTAAATGTACAGGAATATGAGAAATAGTAAAATCTAATATGTAGTACACTTGAAAGATTGGAAACACTGGTATTTGGTTTTTATTTTATTAATCATTAATATTTAATTATTGTTTTTCTTTATTTGTAGCATTCTTTTCCTTGTTATAATATAATACAAATTTTTGTAAGTTGTCATTACGAGGTACTTTGAGAATGTTACTGGGATGGCCAAACCATTTTTTACAGGTGCATGTGAATTTACAAAGAGCAAAATTAACACAATATTGATTAAAAATTTTCTCAAGTAGAGTCTGAATCAGGAGTGTTGATAAATGTCCACACCGAAAATCTTAGCCCTAGGCTGAATCAGTGGTATTACAGAGTTGAGGCCACAAAAGTGAAGAATGTGTTTTGCTTAGTTTTTTTTTTTTTTTTTTTGTTGGTTGTGGGGCTTGGACTCTGGGTTCTGGATTCTGTCCCTCAGCTCTTCAGCTCAAGGTTAGTGCTACCACTTGAGGCACAGCACCACTTCTGTCTTTTTCTCCTTATGTGATGCTAAGGAATCAAACCCAGGACCTCATGCATGCAAGGCAAGCACTCTACCCCTGAGCCACCGACCCAGCACCTGAGAAACTCTATTTTAAAAAAACTCATCTAAACAACATTTGCTTTCTGCTTTGGGTTATATAATGAAATATATGAATATATTTTTATATTTTTATGTACTGTCATACTTCCAAATTTATACTAACTTCAGCCACTTTGTCCGTTTAAAAGTCATGAAATATCTCTGAGAGTTTGCTTCTGTGAACATTGTTTTTGCATTTATAATTTATTCTGAGTAATCTTTATTTTTTTCAAAATCACTTTATATTTTATGTTGATGGGTTATCATATATCAAATATTTTCAAATGTACCTGTAAAGTCTAAAGATAGCAGTATGAATATTCTCATACAGCTCTTGTTCATCTGTTATGCACTTTAAGAATTATATTTCTCTCTCTCTTTCACTCTCTATCATTTCCTCTCTTTCTCTTGCATGCTCCATGGCTGCTTCTTAGAATATCTGCTGGTCTACTATTATCCTTCAAAATCCACTGGTTTTGTGGGAACATGATAAGGACCATCAGGTACCCTTGGATTCTTTAAGAGTTATAACAGTGCCGTGAAATTATTATTTGCCATTCTAAATGGTAAAACAACAGATCTAGGAATTCCTTTTCACTTTTAGTACTATTATAAATTTTGTCTCATAGGAATCATTGGGACGGATAAGATACTTTAACCAGTGACCTAAAAGATCTTTTTCTTTTACAAACATCCTTTTTCTTTTATTATCAGTAAGTAACAAAAATAAAGGTATCCTATGGAAAGTAGGCTGAAGTTGTTCACAGGGTTGAAAAGTAAGGTAATGGGGGAAGTGAGCACAGATCCTCAGAGCAGTTTATCATGTACATTTTGTGAGAATGACAATGTGCTGTAAACTGTAGATTAAATCAACCACTGAACACCTGATATATATGTATATATATATATATATATATGCATATATATGTATATGTACATCTATTTAAGTATGCATATATGTGTGCAATTGCCCTTATGTATGTACACATGTATGTTATACACACAAATACACACATACATATACACATGTATACATGCACACATGAGAAAGACACATAGATACAGCCAACACAAGTTTCAGTACCTGCTGAATAAGCATTAGAAGGAATGCTTGGAACCAAATAGGTTGAAGATGTATTTGTCTCTAAGAGTTCTTTTAACGCTCCTCCTATCTCTTAAAACTGGTAGTTTTGACAGATTCGACTTGCAAAATACAGTACATGTGATAGCAAATCACTCAGAAATCTCAGTAAGTAAAGTTCATATGGTGTCTCCATGCTCCCCATGGAATGCTTGCTCTTGTTCACACTCTCAGCAACCAAAGCAGCAGGAGAATACCCTGGTAAAGAATAAAGTTGTAAGGCTTTAAATGACATCCTTCCTTGAGCTCTTTTCCAACAGCCAGCATCAAATCCTAAGCAGATGAGTGAGTTCTCAGAAGACTGGAACTCAGGTCAAGATTTAACCAACCCATGTGAAAAGTTCTATGAGAGAAATGTTGACTGAGGTGTTGCTGATTTCGTGGCCAAGAAAATAAGAAAAAAAAGAAAGTATTTTAATATATTAAAATTTGAGAATAATTGGTAACTAATCAATAAATGTGTAGAATACAATTATAGCACCTGATGGATAAAATGGCAGGAACTCCCAAATACCTCTCAGTCCTATCTCTCAACGTTAACAGACTTAACTCTCCAATTAAGCAACATAGATTGTCTAGTTAGATTAAAAAGCAAGATCCTTCTATCTGCTCCCTTCAGGAGTCACATCTTCCCATAAAAACAAACACATTTTGAATGTGAAAATCTGGAACAAAATCTACCAAGCAAATGGCCCCAATAAACAGGCGGGAGTTGCAATCCTAATACCATATAAAATTGACTTCAAATTACAATTAGTGAGAAGAGATAAAGCAGGTCGCTACATACTAATTAAGGTATCTCTCCTTCGGGAGGATATTAAAATTCTAAATATCTATTCGCCAAACAACTGAACACCCAAATTCAAGCAAGGAACACTACTTTCCCTCAAATCCCACATAAATACAAAGACATTAATTGTTGGAGACTTTAACATACCACTTTCCTCACTAGATAGATCAACTTGGCAAAACCTCATCAGAGAAACCGCAAATCTAAACAACTGCATGGATCAACTAGATTTAACAGACATCTACTGAATATTTCACCAAGCAGCATCAGAATACACGTTCTTCTCAGCAACAATGGAATATTTTCTAAAATAGACCACATTTTAGGTGGCAAACTTGTGCAAATTTAGAAACATTGAAGTTATTCCTTGCATTCTCTCAGACCACAAGGGAATAAAATTAAAACTCAACAGAAAAAGCCACCAAAGAAAGTGCAGTAACACATGGAGGCTGAACAACACACTGATGAACCACTAGTGGGTCAGAGAAGAGATTAGAAAGGAAATTTAATGTTCATGATATTCAACAAAAATGAGCACACAAATTACCAGCTCATCTGGGACACAGCAAAGGCACTACTCAGGGGCAAGTTTATAGGTCTGAGTTCTTACATCAACAAATTGGAGAAATCTGAAACCAGCAATTTAATGAGACAGCTGAGCCTTCTTGAAAAAGAGCAGCAAGATAAACCCCAATCCATTAGATGAAAAGAAATAATTAAAATTAAATCAGAATTAAATGAATTAGAATCCAAATACAACTATAGAAAGAATCAACAAAACAAATAGTTGGTTCTTCGAAAAAATTAACAAAATTGACAGACTCTTAGCAAATCTTATCAGAAAAATAAGAGAATACACCCAAATAAATAAACTCAGAGATGAGAATGGAAACATCACCACAGAAACAACCAAGATTCAGAACATTATAAGGGAATATTTCTCAAAACTTTATGCTAATAAGTTCAAGAACTTGGCAGAATTGGACCTTTTCCTAGCAAATATTGACATGCCATAATTAAACCAAGATGAGTTAAACCATCTTAAGAAGCCTAAATCAAGCATTGAAATAGAAACAGCAATAAGAGACCTCCCGTCTAAGAAAAGCCCAGGAGCAGATGGTTTTACAGTGGAATCTTTGTTTAAATAGGGATACAGCTGAACCCATTGCAACAATGAGATGTACAACAAGTTATGACAAAAAATGATCTTACCAACTTTGGTGGTAGTGGTGGGAGATGGGAAGTGATGGGAAGGGGAAACAGAGGAGGAGACAACAATGCTTCATAAGGAATGTACTCATTACTTTGCTAATGTAATTGTAATTTCTCTGTATGTTATTTTCATAATTAAATAAAAATTGACATAACGTTTTGTACATCTCATTGTTGTAATAGGGCCACCTGTGACCCTATTTAAAACCTATTTTCCCTTCTCCTCCACAAATTATATCAACATCAAATACAGTGAAAGCAGGGCTTACACCCTGGGGAAGTACATACAAAGCAATAAAGATATCATCTTATGAATAAGTTGGAAACAATCGCAAGAAAAAAAATTTTTGAATGCTTATCTTGAAGTTCATTTCGCCTAACATCAACTTCTGGGGGGGGGTCGTTTTGGGGGGTTGAGAGGGGAAGGGATGATATTGGGAACCAAAGGAGGAGGCAACAATGCTTGATAAGAAATGTTCTCACTATCTTGCCCGTGTAATTGTAACCCCTCTTTATTGTATTTTCACATTAATAAAAATATTAAAAAATAAAGATTCTATGCAGAATTATAGTGCATATTGACTTAGACTTAGATCTCTTTCATTTTCTTCCAATAATACCTATGGGAAGGAGAAAATTATAGATCATTCTGTTACTTTGGAAAGCTTCTGTTATTGATCACTGCAATAAATATTATGAAAATGAATCTCTGAAATTATTTAGAGAGATGACTTGAAAGTTACCTTTCTACACACTCATGCTAGTTCCCCAACTAAATCAGAGAACTTAAAATAAGTAACATTTTAGCTGGGAGCCAGTGGCTTATGCCTGTAATCCTAGCCACTCAAGTACTGATATCTGAGGGTGGTAGTTCAAAGCTAGCCCTTGCATGAAATCCCTGACACTCTTACCTTCAATTAATCACCAGAAAACCGAAAGTGGCACTGTGGTTCAAGTGGTAAATGCCAGCCTTTATCTAAAAAGCTTAGGGACATCGCCCAGGCCTGGAATTCAAGCCCCATGACCAAGAAATACAAAAAAGGAAAAAAAGGGGGGGAAAGCAACATTTTAACGCTAACGTGCACATATACACAACATTGTCTAGAAATAAAATTATAACAGTCCTGGACTGGCAAAAAAGAGATTAAAGTGAAATTGGCTTCTATCATTCATGTAGACAATCTATACTGAGGCCAGGCTATTGGAGCTCACATCACTAACTAAAGGGGTAGAAATTGAGAAGATCACTGTTCAGAACCAGTGTGCAAGGAAAGTAATAAGATTCTCATAACATCTTAAAGCCTGGCATGTTGGAATGCATTTGTGATACTAGTTACTTGGCAGACAGAGTTGAAGAACTTAGCCTCTGTTCAGGCCTCAGCAAAACTGATAATCTATGAGCAAAGTAACTACATTGAAAAAAGGATTGTTCTAATGGTAGAATACTTGTTCAGCCAACAAAATATCTAAATTCATACTCATTTCCTAAAAGAGAAAAAAAGCGAAGAAAGAGAAAAGAAAGAGAAAAAAAGAAAAATAGAATAGGAGGAGAGAAGGAAAGGAAAGAAGGAAGGAAGGAAGAAGGAAGGAAGGAAGGAAGGAAGGAGAAATAAAGAAAGTAAGGGAAAAAGAAAGAAAGAAAAAAGAAAGAAAGAAAAAAGCATAGAAAAGAAAGAAAGAGTGGAAGAAAGAGTGGGAGGAAGAAAGAAAGGAAGAAAGAGAAGTATAAATAAAAACCTCAGCAGGTGTAAGATGTTAATAATGACCCTAAATACTTTTAGTTATAAATGACATCATTTAATTCCCTGGGAAGAGACATTTTGTATCAAGCCCTGTTGTATGGACTTGGGACCCATGAAAGACCACCAGAGACCACGACCAATGGGAACAGCAAAAGAGACATTTATTTGCAAGCTCAAGCTTGGTCCTCCACACATCAGGTAACCGGTGACATTAAGAGTCCCAGAGCACAATCAGCACAGCTTTTATAGTACTGAACAAACAAGTTTAGGGAATTTCCTCACAAGCAGTTACAGGATTGGTTTGAGTCCACCCTAACTGCTCTGCCCTTTTTCTGAACTATTGGTTTATCCTGTTCCTGGAACACTTGGGCAACTGTTCTTCTTTCTTAAGGGTGGGCAGAGTGGGTGGCAACCTGTATTTTTTTCTCTATCTTGGGGTTACTCTGAGGGCAGCTTATCACAATATGGTGTGGTTAATCTCAAATTGGAGTTACTTTGGCTCTTCATTCTCTCCTCTTCTAGAACAAGGGGAACAATCATGGTCTCCTAATAGGCACAGTCTTCTATATTTACAGTTTGGTATTGGGATCTCAGATCAATAGATGGACTGTGCTGATTCTCTTTTTACAAAGGACACCAATCTACAAGGTCCGATCTTGAGTAACAAAATTAACAGTAACAAAGGCCCTTACATTTTCTTCCAGCAATTCTGACTCCGTATACCACACCTAACTTACCTTTATACCAGCTGTACTCGTAAGCTCCAATTTTAAGACATAATCACACCATTTGCTACATACTTAAACTTTCTGATGTTTGTCTTCTTTACAAACATTTTAAGAAAATCCTTACTTTTTAAATCCTTTCTTATCTAGAGGATACCAATTTTTTCCTAATTCATTTCCTAAGTCTTTCTTTACTACACTCCTCTTCTTTACAATTCCTTGAGCTCCTTTGTGACTAGAATTTAAAACTGCCCATTTTTCCTTCGACTTGTGGAACCAAGTTCTCTCAGAAAGCCTCAAGGCACCAGTGGGATGAAAAGCTTACTAGATTTTAAGGCTAAGATTAGGGCTGGTTCTAATTCCTCCTCCTACTTCCATTGATTAAAAAAAAATCTCTCCTTTATCTTTAAAACACACCCAGGAGGAAGCAGGTTATTACCATACCAGAGCCAAACTAGGCTGTGACACTGATGTACGTAAGGCAAGCCAGTGATATACTTGACCCCATTATCCACTGTGGGAATAGAGAGGTTATTGGATATCACCAAAAGAATGTCCCATAAGATCTTAGTATTAGCAGCGTTCAACCAGGAAGCATTTTCAGGTGATGGAATCAGGCAGGAGTTGAGTCTACTTTTACCAGGGTGGCGGTAGTCTGCATGATGATATAGATTTCCTCCAGATTACTGTCAAGCTGTCATTGAACTTTACTCATTAGGGTGTGCAGCAGCCGCAGTAGCAGGGTCTCTCAATGGCTCCAAGGGACTGTCACACCTCATGCTGGGCTGCAAATTCCTACACAGACTGGTTAAGGATACATTGCATAGGCTTGGCAGGCTATGACCCCACTAGTTTTTAAGACTATTTAGATAATAGACCAGGACAATTAACCAAGATAACAATTTTTTTAAATGAGATAGTTCTTTTAATGCTAGGATTTACTAGGCAGATATAGAGGGCTCAGGATTGTACTATTCTTTCCCATGTCTTTTCCTTCTGTCTATTTTGCCACATTTTTTAAAAAAGTGACTGTGGTCCCTTGTTCTTAAAAGGGGATGATGGGCAAAGATTCATCTTCTCTCACTTCTTCAAGCTGACTCAGGGGTGTTGTTCCTACCTAACCAGGAACCTATATACTTAGCCTATTTTACAAAGAGGTTACCAGGATTAGATGTCATTAAGAACAACATTTTAACTTTTGACAAATACACAGACCTTTTTTCTGACTATAGCAGTGTAGATTATTTAGCCTTCTGGTTTGCAAAAGGATCTCTCTGGATGACTTAGTAATGTGATCTCTAGTAACCTAAGAATGTCTGAGTTACCTATGCAGGCCTTCAGACAGATATCAATAGAAATACACTCTCAGGTTTACAAACTTTTTCCTGAGCAGATGAATTTCATGTAGCTGGAGTCAGCTCAAAAGTTATTGCCAATTAGAGCTTTGGACACATACAGAGTTTGGGATCTAAACTATCCTCCACATTTTACAACCTTAGCTTTTTAGTATTATCACAGATGACTGACTAGTTCCTGTCCCTTACAAGAGAGATAATCATAGACTTTAGGCATGCTTACAAACTATCTTCCCATGACCTCCTGATTCTGACCAATTTTTGAAGGGCCACATAAAAATGACTCTAGGATTTGACATTATTTCTGCCATTCAAGCATTGGCTTACAATCTCTGGATGCTCCTCCATTTTTTTTGTCCCAGGAGTGTCTTCTCCACCCTGGGAAAAATGCCTCATTGGCATTTCCCTTAGTTAGTTGCTGGACTTGATGTCAGGGCCTGAGTGCTGTCCCTAAGCTCTACAGCTCAAGGCTCACATTCTGCCACTTTGAATCCTTAAGCAGCTCTGCTTACTCTTTAAGCCTTCTGCTGGCTGAGTACAGGTGATAGTCTCACACGGACCTTTTTCTGCCCGGGCTGGATTCAAACCAGTTGCAAATCAATGAGTCACAAAAATGTGACTTTACTCCAATTAAAAGCAAGAAGGTGATCAACATAGATGTATATTTTAAGCATATCCTTACCTGAAACTTACTAAGAACCAAAGTTACATATGACAAACTTACAAGAATCCTCATTCTTTTTTGTGAGCCTGCTGGGAACTGTTTAAAAAAATACCTATGAGAGCAAACTGAAATAGTAATTAAGCAATTATTTTGGTAATCCTAATTCTTCCTTTTTGTACTTTGAGGGAAAAGTTTAGAACAATTTTACTTTTAAACTTTATATACAGAAATCCACTTTAGCTGCATTTTGAAAAATCCCTTGAACTCTCAAGGCTAGGTGTGTTACTCATTTCCTCTTGGCTGCTTGTTTTAAAACAGATACACATGAAATCGTTTAAACTCAAATAACATATTATCTTAATGCAAAAATTACAATCACCATCATTTTACCAAGAATCTAGACTTAACACATTTATGCCTTAAAAAAACATATCCAATGGCAGAATATCATTGAGAGCAAATCACGTTGTACAAATAAACTTTTTAACCCTCTTTTTAAGACCTTCTTACTTTTAATTTTAACACATCCAAGGGGCAGTTTTAGCAATGCTAATCGGATCTTCACATCACTCATTTTTACCATCATGTCTTCAGTGTCTATCTGCAGGAAAAAAGTGACAGAATAAAGATGGTCCACTTGGCCCTTCCTGTGGAAAGGACACGCACCCAATCCGACTCTTCAGCATGAGATGAACTGTGTTTGTGCCAGCTTGCCCTCTTTCACCATGCGTGGACTCCTCCCATGGCCTGTTCCACCATGCATGACCAGCTAAACAGCACTTTTGCCTGTTCACCATTCACTCCTAAAGATAGGTATTCTGTTAGCTTCTAAGTTTCTCCTTTTTGTTAACCCAGATATATTGATTACAGTACAAACAGCTTTTATGTATTCTAAAATATCAGATTTTCGAATTTTCAAGTTAAAGAATCCTTAAAAAAACTAATTTTAAACAATGTCAAAATGCTTTAAAAATGTTTTGGTAATGTCCAAACCTCATAACCTTTTGAATTTTGAACTTAAACTCACACAATTGTTACAAATTGCTAACAATTTCTATCATGAACATGTTCACAAACACATACAAATCACACTCAATTTTCTTTAAGGGCCCCAAAAAGAAAATCAGTTGTACGTACATTTTCTAAAGTTTTCAAACAAAAATTTCTTTTAACTGAAGTAATTTTGTGGAGCTTCATTTTCCCAGGGCTTGCTTGTTTATCAAGGCATTTCACCAATTGGTATTGAATCCCTTCCATTGGAGGAAGAATGGGGGGGGGGGGGGAAGGGGGAGAGCCTGAAACTAAACTGGCCTGATTTTTATTCAATTTTATTTTTATTTATTTATTTTTCTTAATGTGTTTTTTAATTGTGAAAATACTGTACAGAGGGGTTACAATTACATGGGCAAGATAATGAGTCCATTTCCTATCAAGCATTGTAGCCTCCTCCATTGTTTCCTCTTCCCATCCATTCCCGTTATACCCTCGCATCCTCACCCAACCTTCCTCTCTTCCTCCCTCCCACCAAAGTTGTAAAGGTGGTTTTCAACATAACGACTTGCCGGGCGCTGGTGGCTCACGCATGTAATCCTAGCTACTCAGGAGGCTGACATCTGAGGATCGTGGTTCAAAGCCAGCCCGGGCAGGAAAGACCATGAGACTCCTATCTCCAATAAACGACCAGAAAACCGGAAGTGGCGCTGTAGCTCAAGTGGTAGAGTGCTCGCCTTGAGCTGAAGAGCTGAGGGACAGCACCCAGGCCAGAGTTCAAGCCCCACGACCGTCAAAAAAAAAAAAAAAAAAAAAAAAAAAAAAAAAAAAAAACAAAAACAAATCAACATAACGACTTGTACATCTCATTGTTGCAATGGGTCCAAATCTATCCCTATTTAAGCGATTTATTTTTTTCCCTTCCCCTCCAGAAATTATACCGACATCAAATACAGTGAAAGCAGGGGTTATACTGTGAGGGAGGGACATACAAAGCAACAAGGAAATAATCTTATAAACGTGTTAGAAACAATCGCATGAAAGAAAAATAAAACATTTGAATACATATCTTAGGGTTCATTTCCTTAAAATCAACTTATCTGACCTTTGCTGCTTGACTCATACATATACTACTTATTGCAAATAAGGGAAACCATGGAAACTATGTTTTTTTTTGACATGCCTTACTTCACTTAATATAATTGTTTTCAAGTATTTCCATTTACTAACAAATGGGGTCATGTCATTCTTTCTGATGGAGCCATAGAATTCCATTGTGTATATATACCACATTTTCTTGATACATTCATCTACTGAGGGGCATCTGTGTTGGATTCATATCTTAGCTATTGTAAATAATCCTTCAATAAACATAGTCGTGCTGGTAGATTTAGTGTGGTCTTGTTTGTGATCATTTGGTAAATGCCCAAAAGTGGGTTTGCTGGGTCATAGGGGGCTCAAGATGATTAAAAAATTTGGCCAAATAGCAGGGTATAAAATTAACCCTCAAAAATCAATAGCTTTTCTGTATGCCAACAATGAGAAAAGGGTGTCTAAAATTAGGAAAGCCACTTCATTCGTAATAGCCCCACAAAAAATAAAATACCCAGGAATTAACTTAACCAAAGGAGTGAAGGACATCTATGATGAAAATTTTGAAAACTTGAAAAAGGAAATCAAAACAGAATTTAGAAATTGGAAAAAACTTCCATGCTCCTGGATTGGAAAGATCAACGTTGTGAAAATGGCAATACATCCCAAGGCTATTTACAAATTCAATGCAATACCTATCAATATTCCAACATCATTCCTCAAGGAAATAGAAGAGGCAATCCAAAAATTCATATGGAATAATAAAGGACCCCAAATAGCAAAAACGATCCCCAACAGAAAGAGCAGTGCTGGAGGAATATCAATATCAAATTTCAAACTGTACTACTAAATCCATTGCAATCAAAGCAGCTTGGTACTGGCACAAGAACAGACATCAGGACCAATGGAATAGAATTGAAAACCCAAATAATTGTGAAGCCAAGCAGCAGTCTCCTTTTCATTCGGCACCAGCGTTGGATGTTGACTGGCAGAGCAACAACACCTTTGCTTCAAGTAGTACAGACATGTGCATTCAAGTCTGCAAATTAGGACAATACAGATCTATTAAAACATTCCAGGGACATACATATGAAGTAAATGCTATCAAGTGGGACTTCACTGGCAATCTTATGGCCTCCTGTTCTGGTGACATGACTTTGAAGATAGGGAGCATGAAACAAGATAATTGTGTACATGATTTGCAAGCTCATAATAAAGAAATTTATACTGTCAAATGGAGTCCAACAGGACCAGGGACAAATAATCCAAATGCCAACCTTATGTTAGCAAGTGCGTCCTTTGAATCTACTGTTGGGTTATGGAATGTAGACCGAGGGATTTGCATCCATACTTTGACAAAACACCAAGAACCTGTGTACAGTGTTGCTTTCAGACCCGATGGCAAGTATCTGGCAAGTGGTTCTTTTGACAAATGTCTGCACATCTGGAACACAGACAGTTGCTCTATTTCACAGCTATAGGGGAACAGGTGGAATTTTTGAAGTTTGTTGGAATGCAGCAGGAGACAAATTTTGAGCCATTGCATCAGATGGTTCAGTTTGTGTATTAGACCTTCAGAAATAGCGCTACTAGTTACAAGCCATGGACCAACTATGAATGTGTACATAGCCAAAATGACTGTCCCTGACCCATGTACTGCTACAGTCCCACCTGAACCATGGCCAGTCTACTACAACCAAATCTAAGAGAAGTATATCCATGCAGTATATATATATATATATATATATATACAAAATTGCACCCTGAAGATGACAGAGTTTTGTCCCAGTTTGTGAATTCTGTTCACCAAGTGTTGGAATCTAATCTGCTGCGCCCCTAAAATAGCATTTTGAAGTTTGGGATATGAAAAACAGAAGAGAGAAATAAATATACACTATAAAAGCAGACCCCATATGTACCAGAGTTTGGATTCTAATGACAGCCGTGTTTCTCCCCTTTGAATCAATCAGCAGACACCATTGATTCTATTCTTTTTTCCCTTCAGTAGTGAGCAGTTTGTATGTACAGAGAAAATGGACATAACAAAACTCTCAGCAGTAGTTTGTTCTTGCTTTTAAATTTTGTTTTTGGTTTGATTATGGATGCATGAAGTAAGGGAGTGAATCAGTTTCTTGTTTATATTTTTTTCACCTTTTAAACAATAAAAATTTTCTTAAAAATATTTTAAAGCATTCTTTAGAAGAGGTGGATTTTTGGTACATTTTTTAGCTCCCAGAGCATATATTCAACTGGTGCATAGTGTGGAAGGGAAGGGGGCATTGGAAGTTAAATGAAAGCATAGGACCTTGGTCATGTCAAACTAGAAGAGAAATCCGTAAAGAAGGATATTATGCTCTGTTTCTGTTTCTATTTCTATTTCTCTCTCTGTCTCTCGGTCTCTATTTCTCTCTCTGTCTCACTATATTTTATTTTAGTGATATGGCTTAAATACAATAGGTTATTTTGGGGGACATATTTCTGCCAATTAAATACTAGAAGGGCCCAAATGTTTTGTTTTTCTTTAGTTACCATAGTGAAGATAAAAAAAATCTGATGTTTTGTAACAATAAGTAAATTATAGATAAAGTGTGCATTATTGTGAAAAGGAGCAAAGTAGTTTGGGGCTTTTTAAAAAAATTGTTTTGCTTTGATTTTTAAGAGATTAAAATGTTTCTGGATGAGGAATAGCTTCTCAAAGTGTCCATCATTCTGTATAGAAGCTTACATATGTAATGTAACCAAACTCCAGTATTAAAAATCTCTCATGTTATTTTCTTTTATACAAAGCAAGATAATGGCATATAACAACTGCCATTACATGGCAAAATGTTTGCTACCTTAGTTTAAAAATAATCTTTAAGACAAAAGACTTGCTTCAAGGTTTTTTTAAATAGCAGTGATTCAGAATTTTAAAAAGAAAAGAAAGTGATTGCACTAAACTCACTGCTGCTCTGATTCTGCATTTGTGGTACTCGTGACTACAAATATATATATATATATATATATATGCTGCTATTTTTCCCAGAAATCACTACTATCTCCTGTCCCTTACTCTGTTTATATCAAGTACTTTCTTAAAGAATATAGGTATCAAATCAAATTTCCTCTTCTGCTCATGCAGCTAAAAGTAAAGTAATAGATAAATGTTAGCATGAACCATGCCTATGTGTGTGATTTAATAGAGTTTGTCATGATCTGTATAAGAATCCAGGTCTATCAATTTTAAAGAAAGTAGTTGTCAAATTTTTATCTTAAAATATTTTAATTAAGGAATTGCCTATAATCAAGCTTAGCAAATTTATAACACTACTTCTGTTACTAATTATTTTGAGGGCTTTACTAGTAAAAGTTTAACCTTTATTCTAAGTTGACCTAGAAATTTATTTAACCCAAGTAATGCAACTTTTTATTTTCAGCATCTGTTGTTTTGGTATTTTTACAAAATAACATTGATTGAAGCAAGTCTTAGTTTACTAAGGTAGGGTAGCATTTGCTATTGGTGAAAAGAATACATACACTTAATTTCACTATACTGTGATACTGTAATGTTTTTTTTTTAAATTTACATCCAGAAAGGCATTCATTCGCTATGGTTTTGTGCCAGTTGTTTTTAGGGTTTTGGATCACGTTAGAGGTATTTAGAACTAATCTGCCCTGTGACTTATGTAGGAAACCTAATATGCTGAGTATCTGGCACTTGATATCCTGCTTTTATTGCTAGAGGTCCACATCTGTGTTTGACTTATCTTGTTGTTTAAAAAAAAATAAAAATAAAAAAATCTGTGCAATATTTTTTAAATGTGCTCCCAGGAATAGAAACAAATGTTTTGAGTATGTTTAAGCTGGATTTCCTTTAGGAATGCATTGTCAATTGCACTGAATTTAAATCTGAAAGTCAGAAGTGATTATTGATAGTACTTTTGTATTTTGATATGGACAATTTATTAATTTGGATACAGTTAATGACTTTTTCCCAGCTGATTTAAATGATAGTCAAGATATTCTGCAATATAGCTGCCAAAATAGCTACATTTTTATGATATGGTCATCTTTTCTGTTTTTTTATTCTTCTGCTATTTTACTTAAATCATAATAGCCAAGATAGGACATACATTTAAAGAGTATAAATTCAGAGCTTTATTATCCTGAAGTCTAGGGTCTTTCAAGTATAACCTTCTCTGAAAGGTGTTCATCTCATAAGCTGGTTCTTCATGATCATCCATGTGTTGGGTTTTGCTGCTGTTCTCAACATCACCAATGCCTGCTGTGTGCCACCGTGCTGCTCCAATAGACATGAATAAGATTGTCTCTAATTGAGCAGTAACATGATTGCAAGAGACCAAGTTTCACAGCCTGTAAAAGTTCTATATTTGTAGTTCTTACTCATTTTTCCTTCCATTTTCTCATGAGAACAATTTTTTCCTGAAGATCAGCTGAATGCAGTAATTTTTCTATAGTATTCACTTCAAATCATTATTTTTTAATCCTACCATTATGAAATTTAATCATAAGAAAAACTTGACTGAATTCTTACAGATTTAAATAAAATAAGGAGCAGCTGCCACTGTTAAATGTCATAAAGCAATATTTTTTTTCTTCTCCATGTAGGAAGTCTCTTAAGTACTTATCTTTATTCTAATCCCCCATTCCTGTAATTGATCAGGTAATATCATTGATTTTAAAATGATTTAGAAGTGGTAACTGGTAATTTCCTAATGGGTCTTAGCATGTATCAAATTCTGTTTTAAGGAATTATTCTCTAGGTAAAGAAAGTTTTAGGATTGAACACCTTTTACAGATACTGAAAGTGCTTTCTTTGTGGTGTAAAATACAAATTATGGTGCAAAAAGTAATCATTAGATTGAATTACATGAAGGTTTTTTGTTTTTTGACATAAAAATGTCAAGAGAAAGGCCAAAGATTTGTACTTTTTCACTTAACTTATAAAGCACACCTTTTTTCCTTAAACTTCTTTCTGTAAAATTAAATTTAATGAGAGAGTACTATTTTTTAGGAGCTATCTGTTTATGTAGAATGATTTTGTTAAGAGTAATGTAAACTATTAATGATTAGAGGCCTAAAGAGGGCTGTGCATTTTTGTTATTTGAAGGAATCATAAATGACCATACTTTCAGAGAGTGAAAATGACAAGTTTTACTAGATGCTTAGAAAAACAAATCTCATGCTGTGCTACTTACTCTTTTAAGACCACTTTCATTTTCTTAAACACATTGTATGTTTCTACAGAACCTGTGTTCCTATTCACATAAAAAGGACGGTACTTGCAAATGGTGAATTACTATGGACAGTTTTGCAGAAATCTTGTTTCACTGGACCAACATTTTGGCATGGCAGCAAATGCCAACATTTTAGGGAACAGCAGCAAACCTACAGAGACCCTGGTTGTTGTTGTTGTTTTTGTTGCTGTTGTTTGTTTGTTTGTTTGTGGTTCCCTTCCCTTCCCTTCTCTGAATCAGCCGGGGTGTTTGGAGGGTAGGGAGCTTATGAATTACTGTTTCCAGTGGTAGCTCTGAGTGTCACGTTTAATATCAATTTTTTTTTTTTTTTTGTCGGTCGTGGGGCTTGAACTCTGGGCCTGGGCGCTGTCTCTCAGGTCTTCAGCTCAAGGCGAGTGCTCTACCACTTGAGCTACAGCGCCACTTCCGGTTTTCTGGTGGTTTATTGGAGATAGGAGTCTCACAGTCTTTCCTGCCCGGGCTGGCTTTGAACCGCGATACTCAGATCTCAGCCTCCTGAGTAGCTAGGATTACAGGCATGAGCCACCAGCGCCAGGCTTAATATCAATTTTTAACATGATTCTATTTCAGTGTAGAAGAGAGAGAGAAAGAGGAAGTATTCATTTTTTAACACACTGATTTAGAAATTTGATGTCTTACATCAGTAGTTCTGAGGCATTGATAGCATCCTTTATTTCTGCCTTTACGTTGACAGTGTTGAAGCAGGGTGAATAAATAAACTAGGGCATATTGATCTTTTCTAGTGAGCTGCTTCATGATGTTTCCTTTGGACTTTCTGGATAAGTTCAAGAAAATGTTCTGCATGTTGTATTTAGTCTGATGTACTTATCCATCTCATAACAGACAAAAACAAACAGACTGCATTTTTTTAGCTCTGTAATCCTTGAATACAGACGTAATTTTCTTCTTTCCTAACTTTGACATTGTAGATACAATGTTTTCATTTAGATTTTTCCAAATCCTTTGGGTCTAATTCTGTGAACCTACCTGTAGCACTGGATTGAGTTGTCTGCATCATTCCTTTGGTTATCTGGTTAACTTTAAAACTGTTGTAACAGTGTAAACCAGCCAATGACAGTGTTTTGTACATGTTAAAGAACTTATTGTTCAGTTTTCATGATTATCGTGTAAGGAAGACTGATGAAGATGTTCTATGCTGTACTGGACCATGTTAATTACACTTCCAATGTATTTGGTTCCACATAAAAATGATTAGTCCCCAATAACTCTTTTATCCTTTCAAGGCACATTTTTAATTGTTGTTGTTGCAGTTTCCCTTTGCATTGTACTGCTTTGACAATTGTAATTTGAATCAGATCTGAAAGAGGTCCAGAATAAAATATATTTTGATATTAAAAAAAGAATTGAAAACCCAGAAATGAACCTACCGACCTGTAGCCATCTAATCTTCGATAAGGGAGCAAAAAATAGAATGGAAGAAAGACAGCCTCTTCAGTAAATGGTGCTGGCAAAATTGTTTAATTACTTGTGGAAAACTAAGGGTAAATCCATATATATCACCCTGCACCAGAATCAACTCCAAATGGATCAAAGACCTCGGAGTCAAAGCAGACACTCTGAAATCATTACAGAATATAGGAGAAACCCAAGGTCTCCTTGGCACAGACCGAAATTTTCTTAATAGAGATCCAGAAACACAACAAATCAAAGAAATGTTGGACAAATGGGATTGCATGAAATTGCCTAGCTTCTGCATGGCAAAGGACATAGCCAGCAAGATCAAAAGAAAGCACATGGATTGGGAGAAGATCTTCACTAACCATGCAACGGACAAGGGTCTCATATCTAAAATATACCTGGAACTCAAAAAATTAAGTCCCCTAACAACAATTCTTCAAAGAAACAACTGCCCAATAAATAAGTGGGCTAAAGACTTTAAGAGAAACTTTTCTGAAGAGGAAAGAAGGATGGCCAATAGACAAATGTATAAATGCTCAACCTCCCTAGCCATTAAAGCAATGCAAATCAAAACAACATTGAGATCCCACCTCACTCCACTTAGAATGGCTAGAATCAAGAACTCTGATAACAACAGATGCTGGAGGGGATTTGGACAGAAGGGAACCTTACTGCATTGTTGGTGGGACTGTAACCTTGTTCAACCACTTTTATCCAATTTTAGACAAGAGCACTTTACATTGTTGAGATTAGCTGAAAAGTAAAAACAAGGCACATATCCTTCTCTGTGACTGAACCCAGTTAGAGGCTGGAAATTTTATTTCCCCAGAGATGTTCAAATAACAAAAACACAAAAAACAAAACCCCACAATTAAACCTAGTACCAATTCTAAAATCGAATTAGAGAAGACAATAACCAAAGGCTGATTTTATTCCTAATAGAACTCTGTGCCATTCTCACTCAGCAAGCTGAATCGAGAGTCTGCTGAGTGAGCCTGCCACTTTCAACCAGAACTTCCTTATCTAAGGAAACAGAGAACAGAGAACAATCAGGTCTCAGTGAATGGGATGACATCCCATCAACATTTGTTGACCCAGTGTCCTTCCAAGGTGGAAGAGAAGTCCCAGTCATTTGGGGGCAAGGGAAATAAGTCCCTAGCGACCATCCTCTCCAACTGGGAGATTCTCCCCCATACTCTGTCCCCTGGGTCAAGGCCTAAGGCTAAGATAAACCCCAAATGACAAACAACACTCAACACAAAGACACTACTTACAAAGATACACTGCAGCGTTGTAAATTGCCAACAACCAGAAAGTGCCAGTCTATAGACTGGCTGTACTAAACAGCAATATACCCAGAAGCATCTTGGGACGTCTCCTCACAGACCCCATTGGCAGTCTTAAAGTGTGTCCAACAAGACTCCTTGCCAACCACAGAACAGTTAAAAATTCAGCTATCACTGCTCATTGCCAGTGTTAAAGATCTCACCCCTTAAGATTTATTGTGTATCTTCTTGTATTTCCAACACTGCTTTAGATGTTGGATTTTGAAATAGAGCTTTAGTTTGCATTTGATGTATGGAGGTGCTAGTGTTGCCAGTTGAACTGCATATATTGTAATGAAAGTAATTTGATGTTTTGACATATGAATTTAATTTTGGCAATTGAAGAAGTGAATATACATGACTCACAAAAGTTTCTTTATGTGTATTGGTATTGCTATATTGTGAACTTCCTAAAAGCCAGCCATGGGAGCACATGTCTCCCTAATCCCATCAGTTCTGTCACTGAGATAAGGCTTGAAAGGTCCAGATCATTTGGCACTTCATAGTGAGAACCTTGCTACAAAGAAGAGGGAGAGAACAGAAAAAAGAGAAAATGAAGCTTCCAACTTTTTTGTTACATATTCTTTATATTTAGCCAATAAGACCACCATAATAGTATTGTTTATGACTTCTTTCCTGCACTTTTCCTGTTTTGAGCAGTTTTATTTATGGATCTCTAAAAATCATATAAGAAACACATAAGAAATCTATATAAATCATATAAAAATCATAAAAAAATATTTTGTTAGGGATATATAATCCAAAAAGAATAATTTTAGGAAAGTAGTAAGCAAATAAAATGTAATGCATTGACTTTATTGAAAACTTCAGCAGTTGTATTTTATTTACTCTGATAACAAAGTACATAAACTAAGTTACAATAGTATTCCAAATGGAAAACAGAACTAGAAACGTGAAGGGTAGCGCTGAAGAATGCTACTGCTACCACTAATAGAGTAAGAATGAAATTTAGGCAAAACTCCTTCAGAGTAAAAGCCACAGGACAACCCCAACATTACTTTCATTGTTCATATAAAGAAAAGAACGTTTTTGGTAGTAAAGACAAATTTTCACAGATATTAATATCAATTGGGTATATATTTCTTAAGGCCTTCAGGAAGGATGCTGTGACCATGTTGATGGAAGCTGACTTCTTTGTGACCTACTTCACAATGTGCAGACACCATTCCAAGCACTGCAGTTGCATTAGGGTAATTTTAGTGCTCACGTGTGTTCTTCAAGTTAGGAAATGAATTAAGTGTTTTATTAAAAACAGAAGTAAGAAAGAAGGCCAAACAAATTTCCCAAGTACCTAAGACTGATCAATTGTACACCTATAATTCAAATCCAGGTTTCCAGCAGCCATATCTGAGGCTATTCACTGTCACATTCACTACCTTTAAAGAGATGAATTAAAAAATTAATTTCTTAATTTATCTTTTTTTACTCTTTGTTTCTGGCTCTCTATAAAGAAAATTTCGGCCTGTACTAAAAAGCTCTAGAGTTTATCCTATTCCTTCCTGCAGTGTTTTCATGGTGTCTTCTTTAATTTTGAGGTCTTTGATCCATTTGGAGTTGGTTCTCGTGCAGGGTGATATATACGGATCTAGCTTTAGTTTTCTACAGATGTTTAACCAATTGTGCCAACATCATTTACTCAAAAGGCTGTCTTTCTTCCATTCTATGTTTTTGCTCCCTTGTCAAACATTCGGTGGCTATAGGTTAGGGGGTTCATTTCTGAGTCTTCAGTCCTATTCTAATTGTCCTCAGGTCTGTTCTTGTGCCAGAACCAAGCTGTTCTTATTACTATGGCTTTATAGTAGAGTTTGAAATTTGGAACTGATATTGCTCCAGTGCTGTTCTTTCTGCTAAGGATTGACAAACCTAAAGCCATCATTATACTTAATGGTGAAAAATTAAGGACATTTCTTATAAATTCAGGAATGAGATAAGGATGTCTGCTCTCTCCACTATTCTTCAACTTAGTATTAGAATGCTAGATGGGGCAATAAGACAAGATGCTAACTCACATGGGATCCAAATAGAGAAAGATGAAGTAAAACTCTCCATCTTTGCAGATGACCTGCTCTTGTATTCAAAGAACCCTGTGTACTCCACTCCCAAGTTACTTGAGTTGATCAGAAACTTTGGCAAACTAGCCGAGTATAAAATTCACCCTCAGAAATCAATGGCTTTCCTGTATTCCAATAACGATATGAGTGTGGCTGAAATTAGGAAAACAACCCCGTTTTAATACCCGCACAAAAATAAAATAGCTAGGAGTTAACTTAGGAGGTGAAGGACCTCTATGATGGAAATTTAAAAACCTGAAAAAGAAAATGAAAGCAGAACTCAGGAAGTGGGCAACCTCCCACGCTCATGGATTGGGAGGATTAACATCATGAAAATGGCAATACTGCCAAAGGCTATATCCAAATTCAATGTGATACTTATCAATATCCCAATCTCACTCTTCAATGAAATAGAAGAAGCAATCCAAAAAGTCATATGGAACAATAAAAGACCCCGAATAGCAAAGAGGTCTTTTGTGATAACCTTGCCTGTAGCTCACAAAACACTTAAGTCTTAGGTCTGGATGATTGTACTTAGATAGTGAATTACTTAATTTTAATTTGAACACATAAAACATGCATATAAAAATAGCACATTTTCATATCATGAGAAAACAACCTTTTTTCCATCTCTAAATTTATTTCCTGAGAGTCATTTTAAGAGAGAATCTATTTTCATTTTTAGATGAAAGACTTGTAGGAAACTATGTTCATAATCTGGCTCCTCCTCCCGCACCCAACACCTAAAACACAAATTTCACAATGCATTTAAAAGAAACAATAAAAAACACAAACACTTGGAATGCTCAGATGCAGAACGTTTTTACAAAACCCAGAATATAACTCTGCTGACTGAGAGAGGGGATCTCTGAATAAATTAACAAGCAAACCCAAAAAAGCAGCCAGAGTACAAGATGTGAGTGTCCCTGGCTGCTACTCCATGGACAAGGAAGATGGAAGGGCTTCCTAAGCCTGCTGGAGAGAGCATGGAAGAAAATTTCCTTGCCAGCCTGAGTACAAAAGTTGGCATCCCCCCTCCTGGGCCTGTCTTTCTTGTTTTCTGACCACAGCAGAGCAGAATAATCTTGTGCTCCACGAAGGATAAATATTGTACAAGCTGATCCACAGACTGGCTTCTGTTCAATCTGTACTACTTCTTAGGTGGGCGGCCCCTGCCCTGTGGTGTATGTGTGCTCCCAGGGGCTGATCCTCAGGGCCCAGGCCCACAGGCAGGCATGTGCTAGATGTGAGTCAGTGACATTGTGTCATTCACGCAGCAGCTGCCGGGTTGCTGCCCTAGCCCAACATCAGGTGCACACTGATGTTCTCCCACAGTCCCAGGAGGGGACTGTGCCCATAAGGGTCCGATATGGATATGCTGCCACTAGGATCCTACTTCACCAGACAGACCAGCATGCCAGATGAAGTGGCTGCCGCCTGAATTACTAATTAGTTTATGAAGCAGTATTAAACAAAGTGATACACATTACTGTGATATGTAATGCTCTATCCTTGAGTCTCTAGACCAAAATCATTGAACTTTATACTAGCAAGAATGGATTTTATTGTTTGTCTTAATAAGGCCATAATGGAAAACTGAAATAAAAGTACAACAAAACTCTTACCTGTAAACACGTGATTAAATCTCAGAATTTGAAAAAAATTGTATGTAAATAGTACAAATAAAGTTATACTAGAAGAGTAAAATCCACACAAAATAAATTACTTTAGTTACATTCAAGTGTAAAATAAGTAATTACAGATAGAATTCCTACTGGATAAAAAATATTACAATGGTTTAACAGGTTGAAGTGATATAGTTTATACATTTTGTTTTTATAAAACTTATTTATATCTCTCAGTTCTGTTTATCTCAATGAAGGGAACTGTTAGAAAGTAGATATTATATGTGGCACCTCTTGCTTGCAGTACCCCGAATGGAGTGGCACTTCCTAATGGGAGTCCTGGGATAAAACCCACACCCAGCCCATGTAGACCCCTCAGAGGTCCAAGTGGTGACCCTAAAGGGGCCCAGGACACTGCATTGCTGCTACAGCAAGTATAGCATTTGTTGCGGTGGGTTGTAGCCAACAAGTCTCCATTAGTGACCAAACCAAGCAACCCAGACTCAGACGTCAAAGCCAGGGGGGAAGGCAGTGAAGATGCCAAGTCCTGCCTTCCATCGGTGCAGCCTACACTGCCAAGGCCAGGCCCATTCCCCTGCTTTGGAGAACAACGAGTGTAGGGGGTGAGCCCATTGCCTCCAAATGGAGTATCCCTGGAATGGTACCCAGAACTGGGCCCATATGGTCCAGAAGGGTGACAGAGGAGTACTACACAGCAAAGCCAAAGCTGCTTCTGTCCCTCGGTGCTGCAGCTGGTGTGCTGCAAGTCCAGGCTCCTCTGGCATGGATGGGCATATGTAGGGTTGGCCCTGTACCCGACTCCACAGGGACCAGAAAATGGAGGTCCACAGAGATGCTGAAGGGACTCCAGGTTGCTGAACTGCTGCAGCTGTCACAAGCCAGCTGGCAGAGGGACCAGCACATGGCTCTAGTCCTCAGACCCCCTTAAAGCCTGATGAGGTGAACCAAGGCTGGGCTACCTAGCCCCAAGGAGGCAGACTGCATGTTCAGCTTTCCTTTACCCATGGACTGTGCAGTGTACAAACATGGTGTCCCCAACCCCGCACTCATGGGGACGGGCAGTGACCCGAGAACAGAGTCTCCCTAGGATGGGCCACACACTCAGGAGCACAGAAGACCAGTACCAGCACAGCTGGAGGAGGAGAGGGCAGCAGTGGCCTCAACTCCAGTCCCATAGCTGCCAGCTGCTGGGTGAAATGGGGCATCTGAGACTGGGATGTTAGGTGGGATGCGTGGGCGGGGTTTATCTAGCAATTCTGGGGAGCATGCACACACATCTACTCACTGCATATCCACCGTAAGGGATTTGGCCCCACATCTCAATGGGTGACCTAAAAAGGCACCTACACCCACAGGGACTACAGAAATGGAGTTTCACGTAGTGACTTGGAAAGGGCTCCAGGGCACAGCCTTAGAGCAAGGAACAATTGGCAAAAAAAAATAAAAGAAAAACGAAAAATGTCCAGGAAAACTATTCATCAATGATAACCTATTACACTTTAAAAACAGTTTTTTTTTCCTCTTGTCCTATATTTTTGCATGGGGACCTCTGAATTAACCAGAAATCTCCAGGATTTCTTCATGCATAGTAACACAAATAAATATAGCTTCTATTCTTTTTTAATTAAGGGAAGTTTCATTCAGTCCTTTACCATGTTTGAATCATGAAAAGGAATCCTGAAGTATATCCATAAAACACCAAACTCAGCATTTCTTCTGAACACTTCACTGAAGAAAGAGAATTAAATGACCAAGCAACAGGTCTCACCCATATTGTCACCTAGCTAGCTATCCCTCTGATTAGAAAATAATCCTGCCTGCACATGCAGATCGCTTATGCAAAATGTTTTCCAACAGCTCTTGTTGTTATCTTACATTTATCTTCCTCTTCCTGCCTCCTCTCCTGCTCCTCTTCCTAGTGTCCTGTTTCCCTCTTCCTTCTCTCCTACCTCTACTTTCTCCCTGTCCCCTCCTCTCCTCTCTCATGCTATGCTCTTTCTCTCTCTTACCCCTTCCTCCTCCTTTCCTTTCCTCTTTCTCCTACTTTCACTTTCTTCTACATCTTTATGGTCCTGAGGGTTGGACACGCACTAAGCAAATGCTTTGCTGCTCGCTACAGGCCTCCAGTCTGGACTTCATTTCAATGACACTCTATTTCTTTGTTACAAACACAACAAAGTATTTTGATTGAGGATTTAATTTATTATATATATTCTACATCATGAATATGTGCTACTTCATACAGTGTGGATAATAGGTTTCGATTATGCTTTGGGCATCAGAAACAATGTCTTTGAAGGCAAGCTAATGTGATCTTGTTACTCCCACATTAATGAACTGGTTACTTTGTATCTAGCACAAGTACTTCCATATAGCTCGCAGTTTAATGAACTGTCACTTTGTGGTAGAACCCACAGTAATACTAACCCAAGGATTGCTGAGGATCAGAAGATTAAGTCCAGACAGGAAAATCCATGAGATATGTATCTCAAATTAACTATTAAAAAGCCAGAAGAAAACTTGTGACTACGTGGTATAGTGCCATACTTCCACAGAATAAGCTGACGACAGGACCCAGGCCTGAGGTGAAGACCTGTGATGGGTACACACACACACACACACACACACACACACACACACACACACACACACACACACACACACACACACAATTTCCCAGCTAGAGCAAGTACAATATCTGTTTTCCCAATGACATATCTGAGTTCCAATCCTCTGTGTTTGGACATTTTTGAAAGCTGTATCATCAACTTACATAATTTTAATAAATAAAACCCTGCTCACTACTATTTAATCCTGGTTGGAAAATATTTTAAGACACATTTTCATGTAGAAAATTGAGTTTTTCCCCAAATCGTGACTGTATTGGTTTATAAGAAAGAAAGAATTGTGCCTTTAATTCATTAGTTCATAAATTAAAAAAGTAACCCTAACCCTAGAACCAATTGCCTTTGCATTCAAAAAGCCACAAAAATATATTAAATTTATACACCCTATCTTTGATTCAACTCATCTTTCTTAAAATAGTTTCTAGTTTTACTCAATATCTTGTCGTTTCTCTAACACGAACCCTAACTGGAACATTCAGGCTAATCCCCACACTAATCATATCCCAATCCTAATATTATTAGCAGTTTCCTATTTCATATTCATCCTAATTCTATCTTAACTTGTTCTTCAAAGATTTACTTTCAGTTTGACCCTAAATTTTCCATTTCTCTAATGCTAACACTAAGCCCAGCTGGACCTGAAACCTAACTTTCAACCTAATAATACTCCAAAATTAATATTAAAAAATACTCTAGTTTTTATTCATTGGAATGAATATTCCAGTTTAACTCTGGAAATGAGTTTCAATTTGCCCTAATTCCAACAAATTTTCTGACTCTATCTCTGAAGTTATCTTTTTCCCTAACATGAACCATTATATTACTTGTCATCAGATTCTCTTATCAGGAAAAATACTGTAGTTTCCATTGATCCTACCTTTTCCTGAACCACTGTATCCTAAACAATTTCATATTTACTTATCATCTAGTCCATTACTCAATGCTAACTCTCAACCTAAACCTGGCTGGAAAACTTTCATTAATCATTGCAAGAATGATCACTGAGAAATATATATATATATATATATATATATATATATATATATATATATATATAATGGTAATGTTCTAGTTACTATTCAGTCTCTCATTTTTGTTTCTACTTGTTAGTGAAAACTCAATTTTATACTAAAACTTTCCTATTCATAACACTAATCATAATCAGAACAAAATACTGACCCTGATTTTAATCCAAATATGTCAATACTAACACATAATAGTTAGTGTTACATTAGTTTTCATTCATCCTAACTTGATTCAAATATGCCTTCCAAACATAGGTTTCAATTTTTTTCCAATATCTTAGTCATTTTCTAACCCTAAACTTAATCTTAACTGGAATATTGAGAATAAATAAAACCTAATTGCAAGTAGATTCTAACATTAATAGCAGTACTCTAGTTCATATTCATTCTAATTCTTACCAGACTTATTCCAAAATTTACAATCAATTTGAGCCTCATTTTCTTTTCTCCTTCACTCTAACCCTAAACGTGGCTGGAATCCTAACCACAACCTTAACACTAATGGTATCGCAATTTTAAAATTTATGAAAAATGATGGTTTTGTGCAATCCTAACTAAAATTCCACTTATAATTCTTGAAATAAATTGCAAGTTTTCCTAAATCCTACAGATTTTCTCATTCTTATCTCTGAACCTATCCTGTTCCATAAGAGGAATCATTAAACCAATTGATCTCAAATCCTGATATTATGAAATAAATTGTACTTCCATTATCCCAGCTTTTCCTGAATTCCTAGAACCTAAAATAAGTTCAGATTTAATTAACATTTATCCCATTCCTTTTTTTTTTCTTTTTGTTGGTTGTGGGGTTTCATTTCTGGGCCTGGGTATAATCCCTGAGTTCTAGGCATGGGCATGATCTCTGAGTTCTTTAGCTCAAGGTGTGCATTTTACCCCTTGAGCCACAGCACCACTTTCTGATTAATTGGAGATAAAATTCTCACAGACTTTCCTGCCTGGGCTGGCTTTGAACTGCAATCCTCAGAAATCAGCTTCCTGAATAGGTAGGAAAATAAGTGCGAGCCACCAGTTTAATATATATCTTTACTCAATTCTTAACCCCATTTAACCAGAAACCTAATCCTAATCATAACCTGAATTAACACCAAATGGTTAATGTAAGGAAAATTGTCTGGATTCTATTCAATCACACATTTTTTTATTCTACTTCTTAGTGGAAAACTAAATTTTACCCTAAAGCTTATCCTTCCCTAATCCTAACAAGAACTAAAACAGTAACACTTTAAACCAAATTATATATGAATGTTTAAAATAACACCCATACTTGTTTTCATTCATTCTAACTTTGATGTCATTCATTCTTCTTAAAATATGTGGCAGTTTTACACAATATCTTATATTTTTTTCTCAATCTTAAACCCAGCTCAAACTGGAACACATTGCCTAATCCTAAACCTACATATAACCGAATCATAATGTTAATAGCAAGCCTCTATTCCACAATTATCCTATCTATTGTTCAGCGTGTAGTTCTAAATTTTACTTGCATTTTGAACCTAAATTTTTAAAATTGTTTTTCTATTTCCTGTCAAGTTTTATTTTTCATTTCCTTTTAAATTTTATTATATTGTAATGAGGCTTACATAGGGATTACAGTTACATGTGTAAGGTAATGAGTACATTTCTTGTTGAGTATTGTTACCCCCTTCTTTGTTGTTGTCCCACTATCCCTTCCCTCTCCCACTTCCATCACTCTTCTCTCCCCATGGTGTAAAGTTCATTTTCAGTATAGTGTGCTATGAGTATTATTGTTGCAATAGGTCATCCTGTGTTGAAACTAAATTTTCTATTTCTCTAATCCTAATTCTAATTCTGTCTGGTATCCTAACCCTAACCATAATAAAAATGATAGCTCGATTCAGAAGTTTACAGAAAATACCCTTTTGTGTTCATCCTGATAATCCACTCTACGTCTTGAATTAAGTGGCAGTTTAGCTTAGATCTTCCAAATTACTTTATATGTGCAAATATAAAGATGTAATTTTATGTGAAAAACAGAAGATCTTTGGAGAAAGGAGTAACAAAAAGGAAATAGAGGAAGTAAAATCAAACATTTTAATATATTATGGAAAGAGCATAATAAACTGCCACTTCTGAAAATTAATAACCATAAACAAAATAACTAAAAATAAATAAAGAAATAACACACTGCCTCCAGTGTTCTTGAAGAGACCCATGATATGTCTTGTGAAAGAAATACTTGTGTTAGATAAACTTTGTTCATGCATAATTTATATTGTTATTGACCAATTATTTAACTTAAATAAATAAATAAATAAAAATTTATCAAATAAGATTTCATGACAAAATATAAATCAGTTACTTAATAATTGTTTGAGAAAAAGTTATAGTCATGAGTTTTAAGAAGCTAAATTTCTATTTCCTTACAAAGCAATGATTTAGGTTTACTAATCTAATATTTCTAGTAGGTTTAGAGAACATAATTGGCATGTAAAACAATGAACTGTACATTGTAGCGACCGTCTACTCGACCAGCGAGAAAGAACGACCACCACACCAGGAGTCTTCTCAGATCACGCTTTATTGGAGAGCCTTTTAGTTGATGGGAGAGCTTGGGCGCGAGAGAGCGTGCAACCGAAACATGGCCGCTTATATAGGGAATAGGAACACGGGTCGGTCTATTGTTGGTCGCCTGCCTTTCACCGTCACCAGGTGTCATGGGATTGGCTGGGGACTCTACCTGGCTCGCGCACACACAAAGCCCAGGCGTCCTGCCAAGCACCGTCTAATATGGGGTGGTTACCTCAAAGCTGCAAGGGAGTGGGCGGAGTCTCTCCCCGGCTCCCTACAGTTCCCCCTTCTTGTTTTTTGGTGACAGGTAAGAGTAGAGGTTGGGCCTCTGTCTAAAACATTAATGAGAGGACCTTGCACTGGCCTTCGCCTGAGGGGCGCCTTCCCCAGTGATGACCAGGCCCGTCCGATGCCTTTTTTGCAGAGGTGGGATCTTGGGCATCAACCCACTTGCAACCCAGCATGCTCTTCTTGAGGAGATGAGAACGATCTCCTCAAGTGCAGTGCACTTGCCTTGCACCCTGTCCCAAATTGCAAATTGCATACCTGTCCCAGTGCAATGGGATCCCCTGATCCCTCGGGGTGCTAAGGCTATGCAGAACGGTAAGGCTTAACTGCCTCTTAGGGCCGACAGCCAAATCTGGGGTGAGGATCCACTCTCCAAAGCGGCTAATGCTTGCAAGATAACAACCTTGTCCCTTCTGGTTTGGGCTCGAAGGCGACAGACCAACCATAGGCAGACCACGCATCCTCCCAGGCAGCAGGCTAAAAACATTCTGACTCCCACCCACTCTTTGAAAAAGGACACCGCAGAGGCCCAGTCAGTAAATTGTAACAGCCCACAGCATCATTGGTTTAGCTATCACAGGGATTGCTATTAGCACTGTTGCTAACAGCAGGAAGATCAGCTGCATCAGGAGACGAGTGGATGGCTTCTTCAAGAGGGGGTTCTGCTGCAGTCTCCACCGGCCTGGTCAGTCTCCTTGGCACCCAGTGAGGTACTTCTTGACTCTGTGGAAAAACACAAACAGCTCCCCTGGATCTCGTTATTACCTGATCCAGTCCATACCATTTATTATTAATAACATCCTTCCACATAACCATGTCTTCAGTATCCATGGAGTCTCTTGTCATATGCCGATCTGCGGCAGACTGATCATTGTCATTAGAATTAAAAAATTAAGGGTAAAGAGCGCAAGAGAAAGTCTTTCCCTGGGGGTCGCTGACTCAGCAATTCCCCCTTTTTGTTTTTGAAGCATTTCTTTTATGCTTCTATTAGCTCTTTCCACTATACCTTGTCCTTGAGGATTGTAGGGCAATCCGGTGGTGTGGGCAACCTGCATTTGTGCGCAAAAGGCGCGAAAACCATGGGAAGTATAAGCAGGGCCATTATCCGTCTTAAGTCTAAGGGGCTTTCCCCAAGCTGCCCAAGCTTCTAAGCAGTGTATTCTGACATGAGACACCTTTTCTCCTGCCAGAGGTGTGGCATGAATGACACCAGAAAAGGTGTCCACAGACACATGTAAATATTTCAACTTACCAAATTCCGTCAGATGAGTAACATCCATTTGCCATAGGGCGTTTGGTCTCAACCCCCTGGGGTTTACCCCCACATGGGGAGGATGAAGAAAGGTAACACAAGATTTACAGGCTTTAACAATATCTCTTGCCACATGCCTGGACAAATTATATCTTTTCCTAAGGGTATTAGCAGGTATATGATACAATCTATGAAAGTCTTTTGCCAATTCTACAGGATCAGCAGCAACCAGAGCCATAGCCCGAGTTGCCTGGTCCACCAAATCATTACACTTTGCCATCGGGCCTGGCAACATAGAGTGGGCACGAATATGTCCAATATAAAAAGGATGTTTTCTGTTTAAGATAAGGGATTGAATCTGTAACAAAACATTAGAAATTGTACTGGCCTGCTTAACTGAAGCAGCAACTTCAAGAGAAGCAATGGCATTTACAACATATAATGAATCAGAAAATAAGTTAAAAGGTTGATCAAATCTTTTAAAAACTTCAAGCACAATTAAACATTCAACAGCCTGTGGGACATTCGGCCGAAAATTAAAGACCACCGGCTGTTTGTGTCCTAGAACAAAAAAGGCACCTTGTCCAGATTTTGATCCATCCGTAAAGATGGTTAGAGCATCAGCCAAGGGCTCCTTTGAAGTGACAACAGGAAAATACATTAAATTTTTGTTAACTATGGCAAGCAGAGGATGCTTAGGATAATGGTTATCAATTACATTTGGAAATGAGCAAACAAGAATTGCCCACATATCCATTGTGGCTGCTAAAATTTCAACTTGCTCACGGATGTATGGAATAATTAATTTATCTGGAATTTTTGCAAAGTGTATCAAACAATACTTTATACCTAAAATTGCCTGCTTAGCCACTAATTCAGGAAAATATTGAACAGTTTTTGCTCCCACAGAATCATAGCATTAATAGTTAGCCTTCGAAGCAAGGCAGTGGTATAATTGGCCATCACCCCATAAGTCCTGACTGCCTCAACTGAATCTTTTAACTGGGAGTAGGAAACCGGCTCAAAATTTCTTTCAGTAGTAATTGGATTTTCAAAAACTGGGAAAGCGGCTGCCAGCCGCGACCAGGTGTTTTCTTTTATAAAGTGACTCTTCCCTGCTGGCGGGCATGGCGGGGGGGCCAACGGGTGAGGGCCAGCTCCGTTTCCTCTTCCTGGCTGCTGCGGTACTCCCACCCCTAGGGGGCGCCACCCCCCATATCTGTCTGCCTCGTGCTCCGCCGCAGCCTCTTCTAAGTCTTCACTATCAGCTGGATTGAGCTGCTCTCCCTCCTCCTCTAACATTTCTTCCTCTGAGTCACTCACAAGATCACTACGTTCTTGGTCCCGCCCTTCCACATGTAGGGCTGAGAACCGGTTTGCTTTTAAAGAAGGGCATAGGGGTCTCCTTGAGACCCCCTCCCTAAAACCCTTCTCCTTTTGTGACGGCTGCAGTCCCTCCTGCTTTAATTCTTTAATCCTTTTGTCTTTTTTCCCTTTTTCTTTTAGGCCTATTTTCCTCCCCCTTACTGGATGCTGACTCTGATAGACTATCCTGATGCTGCGTTAGTACTTTGCATCCTTCCTGGATTAAATCCAACCCTCCCTCCTCGAGGCAAGTGCGCACCATCAAAAAGACAAGCCACAAGGGAAGAAGCAATGCAAGCAACCAATAAATATCTAAATCTACAGTGAACAGCATACCGGGGGATATTTACCGACGTCCCCTCTCTGCGTGTTGAGTTCTGGCTCCGGTTCGGCCTCTCGCGCGGGTCCCGTCCCTGGTTCGTTCCCGGGTTTCGGCACCACTTGTAGCGACCGTCTACTCGACCAGCGAGAAAGAACGACCACCACACCAGGAGTCTTCTCAGATCACGCTTTATTGGAGAGCCTTTTAGTTGATGGGAGAGCTTGGGCGCGAGAGAGCGTGCACCCGAAACATGGCCGCTTATATAGGGAATAGGAACATGGGTCGGTCTATTGTTGGTCGCCTGCCTTTCACCGTCACCAGGTGTCATGGGATTGGCTGGGGACTCTACCTGGCTCGCGCACACACAAAGCCCAGGCGTCCCGCCAAGCACCGTCTAATATGGGGTGGTTACCTCAAAGCTGCAAGGGAGTGGGCGGAGTCTCGCCCCGGCTCCCTACAGTACATCTTGTGTTTTGGATTTTAAACATTGTCTTTTATTCAAATGAATACGTAGGTTAACTTTTCAAAATACATGCAATTTTATCTCCTTTCAGAACAAGTACTTACCCTGCAATTAAATGTATTAGGATATTCAGGTATTTAAAAGCTAAATTTTCTATGTTTGTTATGTAGCTCTCCATATTCAAAATGACATGATTTTTCTATTCATAAATGTCAAATCTGTGAGATTTTTGCTTCATCAGTATACATTATCTCATGAGGTTGTGAATGCTCCAGTAACCAGTGTGGTCAAAAACATTTTTTGGATTCTAAATTTTAAATCTAATCATTTTTAGCCTTTGATTATATCAGGTATTGTCTCTTCAGAGCAATTAAACTAAAATAAATACTACTTTTTAAACATTTCACTCACATTGTAAATAATATTAACATAGGTTAAACAGAGACTAATCATTTCAAAATCACCATATTTGATGATCTTAGCATGAAGAATATAAAGAGTATAAGCACCCTATACTCAATATTTTTGGTTAGATTAAATTAAAATATATATCTGAATTTCTAAATTGGAGTAAATCACATGGAAATAGGAAAACTATAAGAAAAATGATTACGTTGGAATCATTGTCTTCTTAATTTTTTTTTATTGTGAAAATACCGTTCAGAGGGGTTACAAATATACGGGCAACGTAACAGCTCATTTCTTATCAAGTATTGTTGCCTCCTCCTTTGTTTCCTCTTACTATTCTTTCCCATCTCTACCCCTTTGCCAGTCAAAATTGTAAAGTTCGTCATTCGACATAACGTCTTGTACATCTCATTGTTCTAATGGGTCCAAGGGTATCCCTAAAATTATGAAGCAAAAATATCACCAAGAAATATATTTTTCAATAAAATGTTTCAATCCTTAGGTAAAGTGCTTTTTCCTTCAAATATTGAAGGATAAATTTTTTCTCAAAATAGAAATTCTGCAAATAATCTAATGTATGTTTTCATGCACAAAATTCTATGAATTCTAGTCTTGTTATATGATTTTCATTATATTTTTTATTGAGAAATGATTCCTAATTATATTTATTACAAACTTCTGTATTTATACAAATCATGTTTGTACATGCTAAGTTACATAATTTAATACACAAACAAAATTATCTTTTTTCCTGTCTCCCACAGGTAAGGATGAGGTGCTGAAGTATATTAAATGAAAGCACTCTAAAAGAGAGTCTATGTGTATACTTACTTAAACGAATAGTTTTTCCCCTTCCCCTCCACAAATTATAGCAACATCAAATACAGTGAAAGCAGGGGTTATACTGTGGGGGAGGGACATACAAAGCAACAAAGAAATAATCTTATAAATGTGTTAGAAACAATCGCATGAAAGAAAAAAATTGAACACATATCTTAGGGTTTATTTCCCTAACAACACCTTATCTGACCTTTTCTGCTTGACTCAGACATATACTAGATATTGCAAATAAGTGAAACCATGGAACCTATGTTTCTTAGTGCTTGGCTTACTTTACTTAATATAATTTTTTCCAAGCCTTTCCATTTCCTAACAAATTGGGCAATGCCATTCTTTGTGATGGAGGCAACAACAAGAAGTACAAGTTGTTATGTCGAAAACGAACTTTACAACTTTGTTGGGGGGGTGGGGAGGATTGGGTGGGGGACAGCAGGAGGATGGGAAGGGATGGGAAGGGAAAACAAAGGAGGAGGCTACAATGCTTTATAAGAAATGTACTCATTATCTTGCTCATGTAATTGTAACCCCTCTGTACAGTATTTTCACAATAAAAAATAAATAAAAATTAAAAAAATATAAGAGTGTCTATGTGTAATGGAAATTTGCAACATGAGGATGGAATCATGAGCACTTTCTACTTGGCTGAACAGGAGTTCTTGTCTCTACAGTACTTTCTTGCCATTTAATCACACAGGGAAAGCCACAAAATTTGAAGTTCATGTGAAAGAATTACATTCCTAAAAGTTGTGGCAACCCTGCTCAAAAGCTCATTTTTATCACTAGTTCTTTGTGCTTGCTGGCTAATCAATTTCCTTATCATATTTACATATTATTAAGCATATTAGTGATTCAAATGGCAGTACATGGCAGAAGACTCCTGAAATCACATCTATTGTGGTGTAATATTTAGAAGAGAAGAAAAAGATTATATTGATCTCCAATTCCCCCCTTTGGCCTTCAATATAGTAATTAATTGTCAAAACAATCACATAAGATGTTAGTCTATTTTCCAAATTTAATTAGAGACTAAGCAAGTGTTTTTTGCAGTAAAGTGATGACAGTAGTACCAGAGCTCTGATATGAGCACCTCCTGCCTAACAAGTAATGCTCTATGGACTGTAAATATGGATGCCACACTAAATTCTCTCTCTCTCTCAATCTCTCTCTCTCTCTCTCTCTCTCTCTCTCTCTCTCTCTCTCTCTCTCTCTCTCTCTCTCTCTCTCTCTCTCTCTCTCTTTCTCTCTCTCTCTCTCTCTCTCTCTCTCTCCCCCCTCACACACACACACACAGAGCTGCCACCCAGACACAACGTAGATCAGTTCCATTCCTCTGTAATTATAGTTGATTGATGTTTGTTCCCTTGCTTTTCTTTGATTCAGGATCTTGCTTGGACCTGTATGTTTCCCTGAGATAAAGTCCCTTCTTAGTATACCGTGTATATTTGTATGCTTCAGGCCAATTAACAGTACCTTGAATACAATATCTTCAAACTTGAAATTCAAGTTAAACTCCATGAATTCATAATAATATTCCAAAATACTAAAATTTATTGGATCTAGGGAAAAAATGCCCACCTTTTATTTTAGAAGGAATTGGCATCATGAAAAAGAAGAATACTAATCAGGAACTGAGGTAAAAGAATGGGAGTATGTAGGAAAATGTAGAATACTGTATTTGTGTTAGAGATACAGAATATTAGGCTCATTTATTGAACACTTGTCATCTTATATTGAAAGCTCAATTTATGTATACAGTTTTCCAGTTACTTTGCTTACCTTTCACTTCTGATCACAAATCCTCTTATGAATGTTTATATTATCTTTGAATAAATCACACAATTTGCAGGTGCTTATCATCTTAAGCAAACACAGTCTGCTTCTACGTTTTTCATTATATGTGCCAAACCCTTATTTTTTGTTTCCCTGTTTGCTGAATAAATGTGTATCTGGAAACAGGAAATTGACAGCAAATCTGAGAGTAATTTTCATTTTGTAAATTTCAAATATAATATAAACTTCGTATTGACTAGTTATTTTTTTTAATGAGTGATATTCATAAACACAATATTTTGGTGCCTTTAAGTCAATTGAGAATTGCTGTGGTAGTTCTTGTGTCTAATTGACTTAACCATTATGTTATTCATGTATAAACATTGCATTGCACTTTTATATTTTTATATATAAAATGATCTTTAAGGGTTTAATTTAAAGTGATAATTGGGGGAGGTTGTCTTCTTGTTCCAAACTTTATATTTATATCAGTGAAAGTACTAGAGAAACATGATGTTTATGGAGCAATATAAAAGATGAGTACATATTTCTAAAGAGAATGGATTTATTGATCAAAACATAGAATAGAGTAAAATAGGTTTCTTGTTTGAGACTGCATAAATTTCATATGAATATAGCTCAAGATAAGACTCAAAGATAAATTCATATTTATATTACTGAGATTTACATCACAATATAAGAAATATACGTATTTTAAGGAGTTGGTCATTCAAAGCCCTAGATACCTAATGGATGAAGAATGGAATTGAAAAAAAGCAGAAGAAAACAATTCAACATGCATCTATTATGATTTTATAATACTAATATGAAAGCAATGGAGCTTTTGCCTTTCTGAAGAAGAATGTTTAGCCAGTAATTTCAATGTAAGTTAGCAATTGTAATGAGTCTGAAGTCTTTTCCTCCAAGATATCCAAGAATACTATACTCATCCTTTGAAGAGTAAATAAGTAATTATTATCATTAGCTTTGCTTAATATGAATTTATTTGTAGTAAATAGGTTAAAATGTCTTCTTTCTCTCAATGTAATAACATACATTCTTTCTCTTTCTGTTTCTTCATACAAGCCTGAAATCACTACTTCAACATAATATAAGCAGAAAAACAAAAATAACCTGATACAACAATCGCAAATCCTAAAGTATGTGAAAACATTCACAATATAAAAAATAAATCTGAGGAAGAGGAAAAACAATGACAGAATAACAATAGAAAATTACCCTAGCAACCTCTAATGAAACAGAGGTTTATAGCCCTTGCAGATACTCCACTTCTAGAGGGTCACATCAAATCAGATATAATTATACATATGCAGCTGTAACTAGAGACATAACTATAAACATATAATTCATAAGAAGATTTTATACTGTCTTCACAAGAAAATAGAATTCTATGAAAAGGTGCCAGTCAGGTAGTTGACTGCTATGATTGTGTTGGCCAACACATTCAAAAGCACATCTGCAGTGTGGAAATAAATTGGCAACATGGAAAAAAGAAGGAACAGAAGCGTACATCAGAGAAAGCCACATAGACAATTCACAATACCACTGGACAGTCCAAACTGTCACTTGAACCACAAATGTTAACATCACAACATCTCACCACAACTGATTTCTATTCCTACACTTAATTGACCTGACAAAAATGCAATTCCAGAAAAACAAATCATAACAGGCGACCAAACAAAGACCTGTCAAATCAACCAAGAACATAGAGAGTCACCTATTAAGGTCATAGAGCCCCCAAAAGAAAACCTCCAAATGGACAAAACAAATCAGAAAAATACAAGAAAAGTGATGTCAAGGTAGTATAATTCACACAGTAAATAACCAGACATTAGAACAGACTATCAAGGAACAGGAAGAGAGTTACCAAAACGTATTACAGATACTGCTGAAAAAATGTGATTAATGGAAAGATAGAAAACCTCTACAAGGACATTTGTGAACAAATGAGACCGACAAAAGATTAGAAAAATAATGCATGGAGACTATGAACAGAAAGATAAATAAATTCTGAGAAATCAAGGGAGTCCAAGAAAAAATGGATGCCTAGTTAAAAGATATGAGAGAAGACACAGCTAAGAAAACAACCCTTGCAACTCCCCCACCCAAAGAAAAAATGTACAGAGGGCTGGGAATGTGGCTCAGTGGTAGAGCACTTGTCTTGCATGACTGAGGACCTGGGTTTGATTCATCAGCACCACATAAGCAAAAAAAAAAAAAAAAAAAAAAAAAAAAGAAAGAAAGAAAGAAAGAAAAAACCCAGAAGAGGCGCTGTGGCTCAAGTGCTAGAGCACTAGCCTTGAGCTGAAGAGCTGAGGGAGAGTGCTCAGGTCCAGAGTTCATGTGCCACGACCGGACCCAAAAAAATGTACAGAAAGTCCATAAAAGACCTAAAACAAAGCTTTAATAGAGAGATAGAACCCCTAAAAAATTACCAACCAGAAGAAAGACAGGGAAATCAAAAACAAAGTAGAAAGTCTCCACAGCAAATAGATGAAATAGAAGATAATCTCAGGGCCAAATACAGAATAGATCTAACAAGTAAGAGGAAATAATCATTTAGAACAAATCCAAGAAATAAGAAATGATCTTGCCAGAATGTCAAGACTCAGGTAGAATATCAAATTTTGGGGAGATAGGTATCAAGAAGGAGAAGAGCAGGAAACTAAATGGATCGGAAACATATTACAGACTTCTAGCATAGAACATGCCAAACATCCAAAGAGATAGGCTCATTCAGAGAAGAGAAGCCTTTAGAACAATCACAGAATTCTAGAACTGAACAATCCACCATGACATCATAATCCATTAGAGGATCATTAACGATCAAGGAAAGGATTCTTAAAGCTGCCATAGAGAAAAGATTGATTATTTATAAAGGATATACAGTCAGAATAAAAACAGAGTTCTTAGCTGATATGGTAAAAAGAGAGCCTGGAATGATGTATGACAAACACTAAAAGTAAACAACTACCAACCGTGAATATGGTCCCAAGCCAAACTTTCCTTTACATTTAAAGGATAAATAAACCTATTTCATGACAAAAACAACTTGAAACAACATATCTCCACCAAATCAGCATGATAGAATTTAATGAAATATATCATATATAGAGAAGATCAAGAAGAACAGGAACTGGTTATATAAAATGTTCCCTACCAGAGTTCAAGGTAAATTTATTAAGAGTAGATCAGGCACAGCTCCTCACAACAGGTGTAGAACACAGCAGGACTTATCAGATATTTCTGTGTTAACTCTCAATAGCAATGGACTTAAATTTCCAAATAGAAGACATAGATTAGATAGCATTTAAAAACAAGATGCATCCATCTAGTATTTATGAGAGACACATTATCAAAAACATTCTACGAAGCTAGAATTATACTCTTCCACAAATCACATAGGGACTCACGAAAGAAAGAGAACTATGAACTCAACTCTTTGATAAGCATTAAAGAAGAACTTCTTAAAATTCTCACTAACCCATTTCAGCAACTAACAAAAATATCATATGGTATGATCAAATAGGATTCAACTTGGATAAGAGTGGATTTAATATTCTTGTAAATAACATAATACAAACTATCAGCAGAAGCAGGGACAAGAAACACATAATCGTCTATAAGGATGTAGAAATAGCTTTTAACAAGCTCCAATACCGCTTTAAGATTAAAAGGTCTGAGCCGGTTCCGGGAAGATGGCGGAGGAGAAGCTGTAATCTGAACAAGCTCTCGTATAGAAAGCAGTTTTAGAGTTCCAGTGAACAGTCCTAAGCCAGAGAATCACACCAAGTGTGCCATCACAGAACAGAGAGTTAGACAAGAGAGGGAAGCCAAGGCAAAAAGACACAGCTGAGTGCTCACCAGCAGCCGCCGCGGCGGCAGCGGCAGGGGCGCAAGCGGCGGAGACCGCAGCCGGGGCCATACCTGAGCGCTCACACAGAGAGTCCGGGACGAAGGAGCCAGACACAGCGGGCGAGCGGATTCTACTCAACACCAGCAAGAACCAACAAAGAGCGGACATCTTCATCCTGCAGCTTGCAGACCAGAGACAACCCAGGATCCAAGATTCGGCGTGAGTAGAAGACCGACATCCTCACTCCTTCTCAGGGAGTAGAGGAGGGAAGGCCACCCCTCCCCCCCCCCAGCACGAGTGATCCCCATCTTGGATACCGACAAAGCTCGGAGGAGCTGCCAGCTCCAACCCAGGCCTTGGAATAAAACGAGTCATTTAGCAGGTCACAAGAATTTAACGGCGAAGTGACCTGCCAAACTCGGCTCCATCCAGGGAAAAGTCACCCAGCTCAGGCGCCAGCCATTGGAGTGGCTTCCCTCACTGAGTAACGGGAGCCAAAGGCTGCCCCTCCCTCTAGCAGCCTCAACAATCAATTGAAAAACAGAATCCCTGAGAACCGCTCCAGGCTGGGCTCTGGGAGATTTTTTTTTTTTTTTGGCACAAAACAGCCCCAGGAAAAAGCTACTGATTGTTGATAGGCCTCAACTCTACCCAGAACCTAGCCTCACCACTGCATCCCCCTCTTTTGTGATTCTCAAAGCAGATCACCCTCCTAGAAAACTAACCTGGGAGGGGGATCTCAAAATCTTGGGTAAAGCAGAGCATTTTCTGCCTCTTCGAACAAACCGACTGACCAGAGACTCCAACAAGTGGCTGTTTACAGACAAAAGAGAGATACAGGATTCTTCCCACCCCTCCCAAAAAATCAAAAAAAAAATCAAAGAACTTTTTTTTTTCTTCTCTTCCTCTTCCTTTCTTTTTTTTATCTTTTTTTTCTTTTTTTGGTACCATATATATATATATATATATAATTTTTTTCCTTTTCTAAAATTTGTATTAATCTTTAATTTTGGCCTTTTTTGAAAAAATAATTGTCTTCCAGTAACTTTATTTTTTCCTCTTATAATTTTTATTTTAGGAATACATGAATGTGGGTTTTCATTTCTTTTCTTGTCTTCTTTCTCTTTTTCTTTCTTTCTTAACTATCTTTTTGTTTTTTTGTCTAGCTCTACTGAACTTCTGCTCTTTTTCTCTCCCTTTCTAATCCTTTTCACCTTTTCCTCTCCTTTGATCTTCTGTATGTGACTTAACTCTTGTCCTGCATATCCTCACATAAACCCATAGTTAACTAGTAGACCCTATCCCCCATTGTGTACACACTTAATCCACAAATTTGTTACTCAATTCAAAACCTCTGAGACTTAAATTCCTTAATAGCAGTACTACCTCTTCATACCTATATAATATTTTAAGCATTTTCTTAAGTTTTTCAAGTCTCCTCTATGTCCCTAACCTTCTATTAATATACTCACATTCCTCTCTAAATAGATGGTCTTTTAATCTCCATAATAATATTAATATTTACGTTTCTATTTTTCTCTGGTCTCTTTTCATTTCTCTTTCACTTTCTTCCTTTTCTATCTCTCTCTCTACTTGCATCCTACCCAACCTATTTCCTGCATTGAGATTAGGACATAGTTAACTCTCACTGTGCCTCCCCACACCAATATATTCCTATTTTTGACCCACATCTCTCCCTAACCCTAAAAATTTCTGGTTTTCCAAATTCTTCTCTGCGGTTCGAAACCCATTAACATAGAGTTGTTTGATGTTGAATAGATGTATCTGTTGAACTAGATTGTATCTGTAGACTATTGACTGTATAAATGCAAACGTTGGTTGATGGTTGCCTTAAGATAGTGTTCTAGCACAAAACTGGTGCTATTTTCATCTCAAATGGGCAGAGTAAGCTGGAAAAACACAAGAAAAATGGCAAATCCGGGTATCTCAATTTCCAATCTTGATAATCAGGGGTCAGATCAGATAATGAACAACCTAGAAGAGAGTTCCCAAATAGCCCTACAAACACTGGTGGCAAACACGATAAATGAGAAGTTTGACAACTTACAAAGGATGCTGTATGAGCGTGATAGGGAGAGAGAGGAGGCATCCCAAAAGTTTATACAGGAATATCATAAGCATGAGGAAGCTACTCAAAAACTGATACAGGATTTGCGTGAACAACTTGAGAATGCTCAAAGAGAAAGGGAGGAATGGCGTGAGTAGGCTGAGAACACTCAAAGAGAATTGCAGGAAAAAAAGAGAACTGCAGGAATCCCACAGACGGGAGGAAGCTAATCAAAGTGTAATTCAGGAATTGAGAGACCAGGTAGAGAATACACAAAGATCACTAAAGGCATTCATGGAATCCATTAACAAAGAGCTGAAGGAAGTCAGGGAGACCCAAAGTCATGGAAACCAACAGAAGGAATGGGAGTCCAAAGAAACCATAACCAATCAACTAAGTGATTTGAGAACAAACACTGAACACCAAATTAAGGAAGTCAGAAATTCATACAAGACCTAAAACAGAGCTTCAAAAAAGAACTTGAAGCCATCAAAGCTGACCAATTAGAAGGAAAAAAGATAAAAAACAAAGTAGAGAGTCTTGACAGCAGGTTAGACCATGCAGAAGATCGAATCTCAGGGATTGAAGACAGCCTAGATATTATAGAGAAAGAACATACAACCATCCAAGACAAGTCCAAGAAATATGATAGATCTATCCAACATCTGGAAGACACCATCAGAAGGCCTAATCTAAGGAAAATGGGTGTAGAGGAGCACCTAGAAACAGAAGTTAATGGTCTAGAAAATTTGTTTAACAGGATCCTAGCAGAGAACTTCCCAAACATACAAAAAGATAGGCCTATTCAGATACAAGAAGCTTTTAGAACCCCAAATAGACCAGACCAGAATAGGACATCACACTGTCACATTATAATCCACACTGGATCAACTCAGACCAAGGAAAAGATCCTTAAAGCTGTCAAGGAGAAAAGGGTAATCACCTATAAAGGGAAACCAATTAGAATCACCTCAGATTTCTCAGCAGAGACAATCAAAGCAAGAAAAGGCTGGAATGACGTATGCCATGCCCTAAAAACAAACAACTATCAACCAACAATACTGTACCCAGCTAAACTCTCCTTCATAACTGAAGGCCAAATAAAAACCTTCCATAGCAAAGAAAAATTGAAACAATACATCTCCACCAAACCAGCCCTACAAAAGATTCTTAAAGATGTCCTACACATAGAAAACCAACAAGACCGCAACAAAGGCCAAGAAACTGCACCCAAACTGAGAATCCAAGAACCATAGGAAGAACCCAGTTTTCGCAGCCCCCAAGAAGGTGGATAACATGTCAGGAACTCCCAAATAACTCTCAATCCTAACTCTTAACGTTAATGGACTGAACTCTCCAATTAAGGGACATAGACTGTCTAGTTGGATTAAAAAACAAGACCCTTCTATCTGCTGCCTGCAGGAGTCATATCTTGCCCGTAAAAACAAACACATTTTCAATGTTAAAGGCTGGAACAAAATCTACCAAGCAAACGGCCCCCATAAACAGGCGGGAGTTGCAATCCTAATATCAGATAAAATAGACTTCAAATTAAAATTCATGAGAAGAGATGAAGAAGGTCGCTAAATACTAATTAAAGGATCTCTCCTTCAGGAGGATATTACAATTCTAAATATCTATTCGCCAAACAATGGAACACCCAAATTTATCCAAGAAACACTACTTTCCCTAAAATCCCATATAGATCCAAAGACATTAATTGTTGGGGATTTTAACACACCACTCTCTCCACTAGATAGATCAACTCGGCAAAAACTCAACAGAGAAACCGCAGATCTAAACAGCTGCATAGATCAAATAGACTTAACAGACATCTACCGAACATTTCACCCAGCAGCATCAGAATACACGTTTTTCTCAGCAGCACATAGAACGTTTTCTAAAATAGACCACATTTTGGGCCACAAAGCAACCTTGTCTAAATTCAGAAACATTGAAGTTATACCTTGCATTCTCTCCGACCACAAGGGAATAAAATTAGAACTCAACACCAAAAGCCACCAAAGAAGTCTGGTATCTCATGGAGGCTGAACAACACACTGCTGAATCAAGAGTGGGTCATGGAAGAGATTAGAAAGGAAATTCAAATGTTCATGCTTTTCAACAAAAATGAACACACAAATTAATAGCTCCTCTGGGACACAGCAAAGGTAGTACTCAGAGGCAAGTTTATAGCTCTGATCTCCTACATCAACAAATTGGAGAGATCTGAAACTAGCAATTTAATGAGACATCTGAACCTCCTTGAAAAAGAGCAGCAAGATAAATCCCAATACCGTAGACAGAAAGAAATAATTAAAATTAAATCAGAATTAAACGAATTTCAATCCAAAAAACTATAGAAAGAATCAACAAAACAAAGAGTTGGTTCTTCGAAAAAATTAACCAAATTTACAGACCCTTAGCAAATCTTATCAGAAAAAGTAGAGAACATACCCAAATTAATAAACTCAGAGATGAGAATGGAAACATCACCACGGAAACAACCAAGATTCAGAACATTATAAGGGAATACTTCTCAAAACTTTATGCTCATAAGTTTGAGAACTTGACAGAAATGGACCTCTTCCTAGCAAATATTGACATGCCAAAACTAAACCAAAATGAGTTAAACTATCTTAACAGGCCCATATCATGCATTGAAATAGAAACAGCAATAAGAGACCTCCCAGCTAAGAAAAGTCCAGGAACAGATGGTTTTACAGTGGAATTTTACAAGGCCTTCAAAGCAGAGCTCACACCAATTCTCCTCCAACTCTTCAAAGAAATTGAAAGAGAAAGCTCACTACCGAACACATTCTATGAAGCCATCATAACCCTCATCCCAAAACCAAGCAGGGACTCATCAAAGAAAGAGAACTATAGACCCATTTCTTTGATGAACATTGATGAAAAACTTCTCAACAAAATTTTGGCCAATCGACTTCAACAATTCATTCAAAATATCATACACCATGATCAAACAAGATTCATTTCAGGCATGAAAAGCTGGTTCAATATACGCAAATCAATTAATATTATTCATCACATCAACAGGAGCAAGAACAAGAAGCACATGGTTATCTCAATAGACGCAGAAAAAGCATTCGACAAGATCCAACACCCCTTTATGAGGAAGGTTTTGGAAAAATTAGTAATCCATGGAATATTCCTCAATACAATAAAGGCTGTATATGACAAACCTAAAGCCAGAATTATACTCAATGGTGAAAAACTAAAGCCATTTTCTCTTAACTCAGGAACAAGACAAGGATGCCCACTCTCTCCACTTCTCTTCAATCTAGTATTAGAATGCCTGGCTACAGCAATAAGACAAGATGCAGATATGAAGGGGATCCAAATAGGGAAAGAAGAAATAAAACTCTCCCTCTTTGCAGATGACATGATCTTGTATTTAAAGAATCCCATAGACTCCACTCCCAAACTACTCAAGCTGATTCAAAACTTTTGCAAAGTAGCAGGTTATAAAATTAACCCTCAAAAATCAATGGCTTTTCTGTATGCCAACAATGAGAAAAGTGTGGCTGAAATTAGGAAAGCAACTCCATTTGTAATAGCCCCACAAAAAATAAAATACCTAGGAATTAACTTAACTAAAGAAGTGAAGGACCTCTATGATGAAAACTTTAAAATCTTGAAAAAGGAAATCAACACAGAACTTAAAAAATGGCAAAACCTCCCATGCTCCTGGATTGGCAACATTAACATCGTGAAAATGGCAATACTTCCCAAGGCTATCTACAAATTCAACGCGATACCTATCAAAATTCCACCCTCATTCTTCAAGGAAATAGAAGAGGCAATCCAAAAATTCATATGGAACAATAAAAGACACCGAATAGCAAAAACACTCCTCAACGGAAAGAACACTGTTGGAAGAATATCAATACCAAATTTCAAACTCTACTATAAAGCCATAGTAATCAAAACAGCTTGGTATTGGCATAAGAACAGACCTCAGGACCAATGGAATAGAATTGAAAACCCAGAAATGAACCTACAGACTTATAGCCTTCTAATCTTCGATAAGGAAGCTAAAACAATAGAATGGAAGAAAGACAGCCTCTTCAGTAAATGGTGCTGGCAAAATTGGTTAACTACATGTAGAAAACTAAAGCTAGATCCTTATATATCACCCTGCACCAGAATCAACTCCAAATGGATCAAAGACCTTGAACTCAAAGCAGACACTCTGAAAACATTACAGGATGGAATAGAAGAAACCCTAGGTCTCCTTGGCTCAGGCAGAAATTTTGTGAATAGAGACCCGGAAACGCAACAAATCAATTAAAGGTTGGACAACTGGGATTGCATAAGGTTGCAGAGCTTCTGCAGGGCAAATGACATAGCTAGCAAAATCAATAGAAAGCCCACCGATTGGGAGAAGATCTTTACTAGCCATACAACGGACAAGGATCTCATATCTAAAATATACTTGGAACTCAAAAATTTAAACCACCCAACAACAAATCCTTAAAGAAACAACTGTCCAATAAATAAGTGGGCGAAATACTTAAAGAGAAGCTTCTCTGAAGAAGAAAGAAGGATGACCAATAGACACATGAAGAAATGTTCAACATCCCTAGCCATAAAAGAAATGCAAATCAAAACAACATTGAGATATCACCTCACTCCAGTTAGAACAGCAAAAATCAAGAACTCTAACAACAACAGATTCTGGAGGGGATGTGGACAGAAAGGAACCTTACTTCATTGTTGGTGGGAATGTAAACTTGTTCAACCACTTTGGAAAGCAGTATGGAGGTTCCTCAAAAGACCTCACATAGATCTCCCCTATGATCCAGCAATCCCACTTTTGGGCATTTACCCAAATGTATACAAACAAGACCACACTAAAGCTACCAGCACAACTATGTTTATTGCAGCATTATTTACCATAGCTAAGATATGGAACCAACCCAGATGCCCCTCAGTAGATGAATGGATCAAGAAAATGTGGTATATATACACAATGGAATTCTATGCCTCCATCAGATAGAATGACATTTCCCCATTTGTTAGGAAATGGAAAGGTTTGGAAAAAATTATATTAAGTGAAGTAAGCCAGGCCCAAAGAAACATAGGTCCCATGGTTTTCCTTATTTGCAATATCTAGTATAGGTATGAGTCAAGCAGAAAAGGTCATATAATGTGATGTTAGGAAAATGAACCCTTAAATATGTATTTTAATGTTTTCGTTTCTTTCGTGCATGTGTTTCTAACTCATTTATAAGATTATTTCTTTGTTGCTTTGTATGTCCCTCCCCCGCTTTCACTTTATTTGATGTCAGTATAACATGTGGAGGAGATGGGGACAAACAAGTCGTTTAAGGATTCAGGTGGACCTGTTGCAACAAGGAAAATTACAAAATGTCATGTCAAAGCAAGCTTTACAATGTCGGTGTGGGGGGGGAGTGGGGTATGATTGGGTGGGGGGGAGGGGGGAGGCTGAGAAGGTTGGTGAAGGGTAAACAAAGGAGGAGGCTGCAATGCTTGGTAAGAAATGTATGCATTATCCTTCCAATGTAATTGTAACCCCTCTGTACAGTATGTTCTCAAATAAAATAAAATATAATAAAAAAAAAGATTAAAAGGTCTAAGAAGCTAGGAATGCATGGAACATTCCTCAATATAATACTGAGTATGTATATGACACAGATAATTAGCATTTACCTCACGGTTGAAGCCTGAAGACATTAACATCAGGAATGAGAAAAGGATGTCCACTCTCTCTACTACTCTTCATTATGGTAGTCAAATTTCTTAAAAGAACAATAGACAAGAGAAAAACATAAAGCAGATCCAAATATGGAAGAAGTCTATCCCTTTTTACAGATGAAATGACCCTGTATATAAAGGACCCTGTGGCTCCCTCCCTCAAGTTAGTACAGGTGATGCTAACCTTATGCAATATAGCAGGGTATAAAAACCACAAGAATCAGTAGTTTGTCTGTTACCAACCATGGGAAGATCCATGCTGAAATCCAAAATACAACCTCATATGTATTAGCCTCAAAAACAAATCAAATCTAAACAAAACAAAACAACAACAACAAAACTAGGAATTAATTTAACTAAAATTGTGAAGGACCTACATGTGAAAACTTTAAAAATATAAAAAGGGAAATTGAAGGAGATTCAAGGAAATAGAAAGTCTTTCAATGTTCCTGGTTAGCAGAATTAACATTTAAAAAATTGCAATACTACCCCCAAACAATTGGCAATGCAATACTCATCAAAATCCCTACAATATTCTTCAGTGCAGTAGAGTAAGCAATCCAACTTTAATTATAAAATTACAGATGATACAGAATGCTTAGAAATGAATTCATGGGCCTATAGTCATCTTACACACACACACACACACACACACACACACACACACACACACACAATGGGATTATATTCACCCATCAGAAAGATGACTTTTCACCAGTGGTAAGGAAAATGAAAGGTTTGGGAAAATTATATTAAGAGAAAAGAGAAAGGAATGCAGACACGGAGCAATATAGGTTTCAGGGATTTATTCATATATTGAAACTAGAAGGTGCATTCAAATCTATGAGTAAACAAGACAGATTCTACCTCATCCCAGTTAATATGGCCATTACCAAGAAAACTAACAATAGCAAATGCTGGCCAATTGGGAACTCTATTACACTGTTGGTGGGAAATTAAACTGGTTCAACTATTGTGGAATGCAGTACAGAGTTTCCTGAAAAGACTAAACCTATATCTCCCTTAAGACCCAGTAATTTGCCTCCTGGGCAGTAATCCAATCAATAACAAACAGCCTCACATGAAAGCTACCAGAATATCCATGTTCAGGGCCCAGGCCCAGGGTTGAAGGACTGGAAAATATTTGCCACTGCTGGTATTTGTTTCCGCAAATATGAACCGTTTGATATAAGATACCAAATCAATCTATTTCCAGTAGCTAGTTTAGGACTTAAAGGTAGTGGGTGATAAAATGGCTCTTTGGTGAATGTTAGGAGAAGATGTAGGCAGACCATGAAATGGAGATTTGTTGTTGTTGTTGTTCGAGGTGCTTGATGTCTGGGCTTAAGCACTGTGCCTGAGCTCTTCAACTCAAGGTGAGTGCTCTACCTCTTGAGCGACAGTGTCTCTTCTGGTTTTCTGGGGGTTAAATGGAAATAAGAGTCTCAGTGACTTTCTTGCCCAGGCTGTCTTTGAATTGAAGTCCTCAGAACTCAACTTCCTGAGTAGCTAGGATTACAGCTGTGAGCCATTAGCACCAGGTAAAAATGGGGGATTTTTAGAAATGAAAATCACCCTCTTCACCTGTGTCTAAACCTCAGATATTACTATTAGAACATTTCACCTTTAACTCATTTCATCAGACATTTGTAAATTTTCTCTTTTCGTTCGTGTGGGACTACTGCATTCAATATCAACTCAGCTGGGGGACTGGATCAATTGTATGGTAATTGCTAGCACCTAATTTAAGAACTTTTATATCAAAAGAAATAAAACCCTCATCTGGAAAAATTGTGTTTTCTTTTCATTACAAATCTGTGCTGGATTACTTCCTAATGTGATATTGGACCTCCTAAGAGAATGATGACATTTTCTTTCTCTTCAACCTTCTCCCACATATGGTCAAATATTTAAGAATTCAAAGATTTGCATTGATAATTGATTAAGCTGACTTCTAAGAAAATGTGCATCTCTGGAATTTGGTCTGCTGTCTTGTTCTTACATGCACAGGCTTTCTATGATTTATTTGTTCTACAAGGAATTCTACTTTCGAATTTGTGTGACCAATTTTAGTGTCTCTGATCAGTCTTTCTGACCCTCTCTCTGGAGCCTCATTTGAGTTTGCCTCATAAAAAATATTTTAGTTATCAGCTAAGTGACTCTCAGCTTCTGTTTTTTGCCTGAATTCATTTAGGCTGTGATAGCAAACCTGCCTGGCTGTGCTTACTGGAGTGCTTTTTGTGTATTTGTTAGTGTGTGTGTGTGTGTGTGTGTGTGTGTGTGTGTGTGTGTGTGTGTGTGTGTTTTGTTTTAGAGGTCTAGGATTACTATTCAACGTAGTAGTTTCTCTTGGCCCCTGTGATCCCCTGGCCAAGAGTCAATGGGTTTTTCTAAAGATACAAAGAACAGCTTACTAAATTCCTGTTTTCATTGTCCCACAATGAGGTACTCAGGCATCCTTGCAAAGCCATCAATAATGCTTTGTAACCACTTAAAGAAGTTGTCTGTCAAGATGGCTTTCCAATATTGACTGCGAAAATTGTTCCGTTCCAAGTAGGCACCATAAAGCACATCACATTCCTGGGATCAAACTTTTGGAAGGAAGGTTCCCCTTCCTTCCTTCTCTTATGATAGATCAAACCATAATATTCTGCAGTTGTGGAGCCGGGAGCACATTTTCTCAAGAATATTCTGTAGTGCAAAAAGAGGACCAACTTTCAAAATAAAGGTGAAAATACTTGTCTACAACAGACTGATTTATCTTGCTTATATCTGTTGTTATTTTCATTATTGCAAACACATGGATAATTTATATTGGTATTAGACAAGTGGCAAAGGATTAATGGAATAAGCATTCAGTTTACTTTCATATATCCAATATAATACACTTAGCCTGAAAAGTGTGATATATATATATATATATATAAAACCAGATAGACCTGTATTTGCCATTTTGTATTAGACCGGTATTTGACATTTTGTACTTTCTTTAACTTGCCTTTCTGCTTCTGTACACATGGTTACTAAACCTTGAAGAATGCAGCTGCTATTCTACCCGCCCTTGAGCCCCTGACACCCCTGGATCTGGAGCTGAAATTAACGACTGTCTGACAGGGAGTACCTGACAAAGTACCTGACACATTCCAGACCACTTTCCCGGGCCTAGGATCGGAGATAGTTGCTGCCTGGCAACAACTTCCCCCGGGTCAGGGTCAGAGATAGTGTCCATCTGGCAACCACTTCTCCTAAATTACCCTAGAAGTACTGTCTAATTAGAGCACAATAGCTCACTAGGCTGACAAATTATTAGCCCCAGCCCTTTCCCCGCGTTGTACTGTGCCAATCATCCGCTAGAATTATGATTTAAATTTCCCGCGTGGTGTACAGATTCGTTGCCAATACATACTGAGGGCTTACCCCTACCAAAGAACATATAAAAAGTGCTGTAACCCTGTGCTGGGGGCCTCTCTCTGCACTCGGACATCAGTGCACAGAGGGGTCCGTGCTCGAGCTCGTCAATAAATGACTCATTGCTGCTTGCATTGATCTTTGGTCTCTGGTGGTCTTTCTAGGCGCTTCAAGTCTCTGCATTACAATTGTTGGCAGTGCTGGGACCTGAACTCAGGGTCTAGCATACCCAATTCATGAATGTGTGTGTCAACATGGCAACCTCTAGCCCAGTAAGCTGCCAGGCAGTTCCTAGGCACTGAGATCGAGCCACAGGGGTGGACAAAATAGCCATCCATGGATAGGCAGGTAGTAGTATACCAATAAATATATATTTGCATAGAGTGCCAGAGATATCTGCCTAGGATTCAAGTATATCAACTACGTTCCTACCAACTCTTAGGTAGTTATTATGCCACCATTGAAGGAATAGGATTCTTTTCATGCTTAATAAAGTATTCATTAAGATCAATCAGCGTCCTAGGATCATTGCATCTAATTTTAGACTAGACTGATTGATGCACTCAGAAACTTCGCATTCAGTCATGAGTTTGCTCACATCCCATCGGTATTTCAATGCATAAGAACGAGTGTCTTGGGAATTCCACATTTTGGTAGGTGTCAGGACCAGGACTCGAACTCAGGGCCTACATTGCTGCATGGGCTTATGGCTTCCCTGATAGCCGCTATCCTTCACCAATGCAAGGTGAAGTACTCTTTGTAGGATGGTTACCTTGGAAAGGAACAAAATGTAAAAATCCATCCCGTAGCTTTCTTCTTTCTCTCTCTCTCTCTCTCCCTTCCTCTCTCTCTCTCTCTCCCTCTCTCCCCCCTCTCTCTCTTACTCTCTCTTACTCTCTCTCTCTCTCTCTCTCTCTCTCTCTCTCTCTCTCTCTCTCTCTCTCTCTCTCTCTCTCTGTGTGTTTGTTTTCCTGCAAGACATCAGGGCCTAGTATCCCAGGATCGGCTATGGGACCATGGCAGCCCACCACCCTGAGATGATTGATGCTGAGGCAGAGTTACAAGTAACTGAGTTCAAATCCTTTCCTTGGCAATAACAATAACAATAACAACAACAACAACAATAATAATACAACTTGGCTCAGAACTCGCACCATTTTTCTGCAACAGCTGGGATTCCAACTCAGGTCTGGGTAAATCTGTAACACTGTGGGGGAAAGGGAAGCTCACCATCCTTGAAGACTACAATATAAGGCCAGGTCACAGGTCCTGAATTGAAGCCCCAGCACTGGAAAAAATAATGTACCCACATATTTTACACATAGGATCTCTATTCACATATATGTATGGAATGCATCATGAGTTCAGTTTAGTTACTCTTTTTATTGTGTGTCTTAGTCATGGATGCATTTGTGTTTTATTGAGTATGATGACAGACATAACTGTGCCGACATGGATAACAACTTATTCCTATGGTTATAGAGTTGCCTATATAGAATTTTCTATCCTCCCTGAGACCCAGGACTTTTACCGGACAGGAAAACAGGTGGATCAATGGGCTTCTCACATTAGGATTCATCTTTTGGCAGTATTGGGATTGGAACTCAGAGCTTAGCAGGCCCAATTGGCTAAAGGGTCTAGGTGAGGATACCAATCTGTGAGGAACTAAGGAGCTGGAGTGTTCCCAGGACCTGAGATTGAGCCCCGGGGTGGGGGTAGAAAACAATATTCATCCATTCATAAGCTGAAGCTAGTATGCTAATAAATACCTATTGTAATAGAGTAGGAGATGTGGCTAGCTGTGTTGGAATCCCATCTACCATGTTGTCGGGTCTTCCTTCATCCCACAAAAGACGGACAGGGTCCGAGGAAAGGTAAATGCAGCCACTTGCCCATTACCCAGCCTCCCTCATCCCAAGAGACAATCAGACACAGCAGGGAGTCAACTCAAGCAGGAAAACTCGTTTATTAACACAGAGCAAGCCGTTTTTAAAGCAAAAAAGAGTGGGTGGCATGGGAGGGGAGGAAGAGGAACCAATCACTGTCAAGGTCACACCTTATAATGCAACTAAGCTTCCATGGTCTGTTTACATACTGTAAAGCAAATTGGGCTCTGCCCACTCAACTCCCTATCAGCGCCAGCTTTGTTGCCCATGTGCTCTATAGATTCCCTCTTTTTCGTTTTAATGGCAGACCCAACTCCAAGTTAGTTATCTTTTTCCCTCCTCTGTAAAGGTTATTTTAAAAGGATTCCACTGGTAAGGATAGCATTGGCTATGCAGGGGATTTGAGGCAAGTCTGGGTGGTGAGATTCTCAAAACAAGGATAGGAAGGGCCCTTGTGCATGATCCAAGAGCCCATCCCAGTTACCTCACATCCCCACCTAGCACAATAATAAACATCAGTCCCAACATAGTTAGAAATGTCCAAAGCAGTTCAATTAATTCCTGGGCATATATAAAAGTCAGTATCTCCTAAGGTCATCCTCTTTAGAACTTGGGAGCAGCCTGAGTATTGGGAGTTCCACACATGTGGCATGGTGCATCCTCATGGGCCCGCACACTCAGACCATTCTACTATAGTCCAGAAAAACAAGGAAAATTTAAAATAAACTGCAGACATAGCAGAGCAATCCTGGGCACCTGGTGTCTTTTAAGTAAGCCAGTTCCTTGTACGTGCCTTTAAGGGAGCACAGGAGTCAAGATGACTTTCAGCTTTACTTTAAGCTCCAAATGGATCCCAACATCTCCCCTGTCTTTGTTTAAGGAAGCGAACCCACCTATCTTAGGTTGGGTGGATTGCCTTGTCTGCCTGACCCGTCATCGGGAACTTCTTCAGAGCAAGGTGAAGGCCTTTTCTTAGGTTGACCAGACTGACACCCCCTCTTACCCATTTCTGGCTGCAATTCCTCTCGGGGGAAATTTATTCACTTGGAGCTTGATCTTATGTAATTGGCTGGCTAAACTCATAAGAGTTTTGCAGTGCACGTATAATGCAAGGAAGGCATAGAAAAACAATCAGCAAAAGCATTCCCAGGACAAGCAATGTCATTAGCAGTCCTTTAGCATTAGTCAGGGATGGGATAGCAGTCTTTGCCACTTCAGAGTCCAGAGGTGGGGGTTGTTCTGGAGCGGATTTTAGACATTTTTACAGGAAAGCATAACAAAAGGTGGTTGTACAAGCAAGTAGTAAAAGAACAATTAGAGCAGGTAACATTAAAATAAGTTGCTCCTACACAAATATTAAATGGTCCATACATAATGACATAGGGTGGTGATCAAAATGAAGGTCAGGCCTCCAGGTCAAAGGTTTAGCTTCTCTTGTGGTCTATTGATGATTTCTGAATTGTCAGTGCTGATCACTATCCAGGTCACCTGTTGGGGTTAATCATCGGAGAGAGGGACTTGCAAGAGAGACACTTTAAAAAGGACTGCTTACAACAATCCCCCTGCCAAACGGCTGGGGGGGGGGGGAATTGCCCCCTACACCCTGCAAGTCCCTCTCCACAATGATCTTGGGGTTCCTCGACCCTGGGCTGCCAGCGCCTGGGTAATAGCCTCAGTCATGGCAGATGTCTGAGCCTGTAAAGCTAAAGCTAGTGTTTGGGACTGGTGCTTTTGCATTCCCACATCATGTGAGGCCACCACCCATCTGCTCAGTGAACGCTCTCTCAATCCCACACAGGCCATGCAGTGGTATGAATTCATCCCTTCCCAGACCAGTAGCTTTACAAACTGATCTTGGAGGTTCCTTGCTGGCAGCTTGTGGTGAATGCTCTGTTGGACTCAGTCTACAAACTCAGCTAGAGGCTCACCAGGTTTTTGCCTCACTCCTGCTATAGGGGACTCAGTAGGCCCATCATCCAGTTTGTACCAAGCAGCAAGTCCTGCTTGCCTCACCTGGTCACCGTACGGGCCAGGTATTGCCTCCTGTTGGACGCCAGTGGAGTACACTTCCCCGTCCCTGTTAACAAGGCATAAGTAATAGGTATCATGGGTTGAGCCTGCTGGTTATTCTCTACTTGCCCTCTGCATTCCTCCTTAAAGAAAGCACACATTTAATAAACTGAGAACTGGTGAGGATGGCTTTAGCTACATCCAGCCAGGCTTTAGGGACAACTGGGTGATAAGCAATGTCCTGTAATAAGCTCTGGGCCCAAGATAGAGTTTGGGCCATCCTCCGCCACTGCGTTGCAGAGCTCTTTAAGATCCTTAGCTTACCATGGATACCATTCCAAGAGCCTGTTTGTTCCTGTTGCCAGATTGACCGGATACACTTGGGGAAGAAAATCTTGTGGCCTAGGGTCCATGTTCTCAGGTAGCCCTTCCTTTCCAGGGTAGGCCTCCTAGTAGGCCATCCACCCCTCCATGGATGGTTTGTAGGAGTCTGAGTCTTGCAGGTATCTCTCAAGATTGTGTAGGGTTCTGTACCTCCCCTCCATTGGGAGAATAAGGAGGGGGCCTACAACCATCAGGGGCATCTGAATCAGAGGGACTAACTTTCACCCTCGTTTTGACTTCCATGGTGCATGTTTCGGTGTGTTCTAGGTCAAATTTAACCCATTCCTTTTCCTTCTCACTTCCCAAGTCCTCCTTTACTCCTTGTAGGCCTAATGTTGCCTCCTCCTCCTACTTCTGTGAGATAGCATTACCCATACTAAGGGTTTCACTTACCCTGACAGACTGCTTAGCCTCTGCTGGTATATTTTCCTTTCGTGCCCCATGTTGGGAGCCAGATGTTGGGTCTTCGTCCATCCCACGAAAGACGGACAGGGTCTGAGGAAAGGTAAGTGCAGCCGCTCGCCTGTTCCCCAGGCTCCCTCAGCCAGGGAGACAATCAGACGCAGCAGGGAGTCAACTCAAGCAGGAACACTCATTTATTAAGATAGAGCAAGCCGTTTTTAAAGCAAAAAAGAGTGGGTGGCATGGGAGGGGAGGAAGAGGAACCAATCACTGTCAAGGTCACATCCTATCATGCACCTAAGCTTCCACGGTCTGGTTACGCACTGAACATAAAGCAAATTGGGCTCTGCCCACTCAACTTCCTCCCAGCGCCATCTTGCTGCCCATGTGCTCTACACCATGTGAATACTGATTCTTGGATCTTTCCCATTTCCTCCAATTTCTGAATGTGATCCTTATTGTCACACTTCTTGAACTCTTAATTAAAAATTATTGTTGTGCCATACGCCTTGCCTATCATTTCCTATGAGAATCATGCATGAACTAAACTCTTCCCCTAGGCCTGAATTCAAGCACCTCATAAAACTTATAGACATGTTAAAAATACGAGTTATACTTACATCTATATATTAAGTCTATATTGTATTTGTTGGAGTGATTCATTATGTTTTATTATTGATTTATTGATTTAGCATTTATTTTACAATCTGTAAGTGCACCCATAATATTTACTACATTTATTCCCATCTATTCCATAGCATGTAACTTTGCAGACATATTATGAACTTGCACAGAAAAGGAAAACAGGTGTCACACTTGAAATCTTACACCAGGAAGAATTTTTTGGCAATGATGGGACCTGATCTGAAAGCCTGAGAGGCCCAAATCTTGAATGGGTGAGTATCAGCACCACAGCCTCTAGCCCATTCAGCTGCCAAGTCGATCCCAAGACCTGGGATCAAGCCCCTGTTTGGCCAAAATCACAGTAACTTTCTATGATGATGGTGGTACATAAATAAATATAAATATCTAAATTTGGCCAAAATTGCAGTAACTTTCTATGACGATGGTGGTACATAAATAAATATAAATGTAGCTATTTAGGTACTGCCAAAGGTGTCTAACTAGAATTCAATGACATATACTACGTTCCTACTGATTCTCATGTATTTAGCGAGGATTCCATTTAATCAATAATATTCTTCTAATGCATAATAAGCTATGAATTAAAATCAATCTGTGTCCTGTGATTATTGTGTCTAATTTCATGCTAGACTCATTTCGAGGGACTACTCATCCAATCATGACATTGATCACATTTCTCTGGTATTCCTATGGACAGGTAATAGTTTCTTAGACTCTCCAGTCCCTTTTTAATGGCATGATCAGGATTGAACTCAGGGCCTAGTGTCCAGGTTGGCCTATGGCTTCACTGACAACCCGTCAGCCTTCAGAAATGCCAGGTGAACTACAGGTTGCAGCCATGTCATTCAGACCCAGGATCGTCCCTGTGCAATGAAGAAAAATAGAAACTGCTGACCTTCTGTGGTTTGTGGCTTTTTTTGGTGGTGTTTTCATTTTGTTTTCCTGTTAATCCCCGAGGCCTAGGACCCAGGATGGGCTGTGGATCCAGAGGCTGCACCATCCCAGCTTAGGGTGAGGGAAACTGAGGCAGAATTGCAATAACCTGAGTTAAAGCCCCATGCATGGCAAAAAATTAATTAATTAATTAATAATATTAATGAAGCTCCCTGTCTTGGATTTTGTGCCATTTTGTTGTTTGCCAGGCAGGGATGCATCTTGGGACCTGGGTAATTTGGATGCACTGAGGGGGGTGGAGGAAAAGAAAGTTCTCCTCCCTTGAAGACAAGCAATTCAGGCCTGTTCACTAGGACTGAATTCAAGCCCCAGCCCTGGAAAACATAACATTTATAGACATGTTTATTATATGATTTATACTTACATCCATATATTCAGTTTATATCGTGTTTGTTGGAATGATTCATTATATTTTATTATTTATTTATCTACTTATCATTTATTTATGGACTGACTGGGAGTGTACGTATAACATTAATTACATTCAGGGACTAGGAAGGTGGCTCAGTGGTAGAGTGCTTCCCTTGCATGCATGAGGCCCTGGGTTCGATTCCTCAGCACCACATAAGCAAAAAGAAAAAAGCCGGAAGTGGCGCTGTGGCTCAAGTGGTAGAGTGCTAGCCTTGAGCTGAAGAGCTGAGGGACAGTGCTCAGGCCCAGAGTTCAGGCCCCATGACCGGACCCAAAAAAAATTAAAAAAAAAAATTTATTACATTCATTCAAATCTATTCCACAGCATGGAGCTTTGCAGACATATTTTTACATCATACCTGACACCCTGCACTTGCACAGAAAAGGAAAACAGGTATCACACTTGGAATCTTTCTCCATGAAGACATTTTTAGCAATGCTGGGGCCTGAACTGAGGCCCTAGGAGGCCCAATTCATGAATGGGTGAGTGTCAGCATGGCAGACTCTAGCACATTCAGATGCCAGGTGGATCCCAGGACCTGTGATGGAGATTCAGGTTTTGCCAAAATAGCAATGATTTTCTATTCCGACAGTGGTATAAAAATAAATATACATTTAGAAATTTAGATACTTCCAGTGATGTGTATCTAGTAGTATTCAATGACATATACTACCTTCCTAGTGATTCACAAGTATGTAGTGAGAATTCTATTTAATCAATAGTATTCTTTTAGGGGCTGGGAAAGTGGCTCACTGGGAGAGTGCTTGTCTTGCATGTATGAGCCCAGGTTTCGATTCCTTAGCACCACATGATCAGAAAAAGCCGGGAATGGTGCTGTGTCTCAAATGGTACACACTATCCCAGAGCTTAAAAGCTGAGGGAGAGTTCCCAGGACCATAGTTCAGGCCCACTACCAACAACAAACACACACACACACACAGACACACACACACACACACACACACACACACACATTCTTTTAATGCATAATAAACTTTGAATTAAAATCAGTCCACATTTTGTGAATACTGGGCTTAATTTTATGTTAAGTTGATTGACAACCTACTCATCCAACCATGACATTGATCACATTCCTCTGGTGTTCCAATGAACAGGCAATATTTTCTTAGATTCTCCAGGCCTTTCTAAGTGCCATGACCAGAATTCAAATGCCTAGGTGTCCAAATTATGGCTTCGCTGCCAGCCTGCCAGCCTTCAGCAATGCCAGGTGACCTACAGGTTTTAGCTGTGTCATTTGGGCCCGGGATGGTCACCAGGCAAGGAAGGAAAACCGAGAAACGTCCAACAGTCTGCAATTCACGGCTATTTTTCAGTGCCGTTTTGAATTTGTTTTCCTGTCAGCCCCTGAAGCCTCGGATACCAGGATGGGCTGTGGGCCCAGAAGCTGCACCATCCCTGTTTAGGGTGATGGAGACTGCGGCAGAGTTGCTACGACCTAAGTTCAAGCCCTGTGCCTGGCAAAATAAATGAATAAATCAATAAAATAAAATCAATTTTTAATAAAGTATATAAAAATAAAATAAAAAATTTTAAAAATTTAAAAATCTTAAAAATACTAATGGAGCTCCCAGGCTTGGAATTCATGCCTGTTTTTTTCTGCTAGGCCTGGGATTTGAACTCAGAGTCAGGGAATCACTAATGCACTGTGGAGAATGGGGAGACTCACCCTCTTTGAATAAATGCAATTCAGGCCTGTTCCCTGGGCCTGAATTCAATCCCCAGCCCTGTTAAGTAATATTCATCCACACTTGAAAAAAAAGATTAATATCTACATAATTATGTTTACTGCATATTGCTTTGAGGGTATTTATTTTTTGTATTATTCATTCATTATATTTATTGACTATTATTACACTTATAACATGTATTAAAGTTATTACATATTATGTGAACTATACAGATTTGCATATGTATTATATATCTTACTTCAGACCCAGGACATTCACCGAAATTCTATATTAGATGATCCCATGCTTAGAAAAACAGAAAGAATACACCAACCAAAGTCTAATTTATCCCTAGGCACCCCAGTTGCTCACATTTATAATCCTAGCTACTCAGGAGGCTGAGAACTGGACGATGAAATTTCAAAGCTAATGAAGGCAGAAAAGCCTGAGAAAAATCATCTCCAATTAACTGGCAAAAAGCCCGGCTACAGGTATGTCTGAAGTGGTAGAAAATCAGCTATGAACAACCATGCCAAGAAAGAGCAAGCTGAGTTCAAGTTCATGGTGGGGGAGAGGGGGATAAAAGGGAGAGAAATCCTCCAAAAACAGAGAACAAAACAACAATAGAAAAATCCCACATAATTTATGGTACCAACCAAACTGGAAAAAAAATAATGAAGCTTGTGCAGTTGTATAACTTTACATGAGCACATAGGCTCTTAGGTACACTTCAAACTACATTTTTAATAATATATGTATATATATTAATAATGAATCTAAATAATATATCTTTAAATAAACTAAGAAACCAGCCAATGAATAAATAATTCTCAATTAGTGCCTTGAACATATCATTATAAATTATTTATACTAAAAGTATATTCCAGGTTTCTTTTCTCAGAATCAATCTTTAAGAAGTTTGTTCAAGTGCCTGGGACCTGTGACTCATGCCTCTAATCCTAGCTAATCAGGAGGCTTAGATTTGAGGATGGCGGTTTAAACCCAGCCTGGACAGGAAAGTCCCTGAGACTCTTAATTCCAATAAACCACTAGAAATCCGGAAATAGCATTGTGACTCAAGAAGTAGATTGCTCACATTGAGCTGAAGAGTACAGGGATAACCACCGAGTTCAGGCCCACGACCAAAAAGAAGTTTGTTCATATAGATCATAAAATTCTAACACTTTGAGCGTTAGGAAATATTTATGCCAGAGTTTTATGCTCTTTAGGCAAATACTCCACTACTGACTACATCCCACTCCCAATGTTTTTGTTTTTCATTTTACAATCTAGTTTATTCCCTCCCCTAGTGTATTTCGTTGTAGGCACTGAGGAAAACTAACATGACACAAATGTAGAAAGTTTATAATTATAGAAATAACTCTAAATATAAATAAAATCAACTGTCCCAACCTTCTAGGGAGAAATGGTGTCCTTATTTTCATGTTCACTCTTCATAGAAGATGGTCAAAATAGAAACACCAATGTGCTATGCTGAAATGTAAAAGTTTAAATCCCTTTTTTGAAAAACTCTAGTGTTATAAAATCAAAATGTATCAAATAAAGCTGAAGTGAACTTAAAAAATATTAAAAATGCTAATGAAGCTCCCTTGCTTGGGATGTGTGGCATTTTTTTTTGGCTGCAAGGCCTGGGATTTGAACACGGGGTCTGGGTAACTCTGTTGCACTGTGCAGAAAGGGGAAGCTCACCATGCTTGAAGACCAGAAAGTCAGGACTGTTCCCTAGGCCTGAATTCAAGGCTTATCCCTGGAAAGCATACTCCTTATATACATTTTATTTTATTTATTTATTTTTTTTTTGGGGGGGGTCCAGTCGTGGGGCCTGAACTCTGGGCCTGGGTGCTGTCCCTCAGCTCTTCAGCTCAAGGCTAGCACTCTACCACTTGAGCCACAGCGCCACTTCTGGCTTTTTTCTTTTTGCTTATGTGGTGCTGAGGAATCGAACTCAGGGCCTCAGGCATGCAAGGCAAGCGCTCTACCACTGAGCCATCTTCCCCAGCCCCTTATATACATTTTAAAGATAGGATTGAACTATGTTTTATATTGTTTGTATCCTATCACATAGCATCTAGATTTGTAGATGTCTTCTCAATCATGCCTGGCACTCAGGACTCTCCCGGAAAAGGAAAACAGATTTGTAGGGAGCCGAGGCGAGACTCCGCCCACTCCCTTGCAGTTTTGAGGATTACCACTCCAGACGGTGCTTGGCGGGACGCCTGGGCTGTGCGCGTGCGCGAGCCCGGTAGTGTCCCCAGCCAATCCCATGACACCTGGTGACGGTAAAAGGCAGGCGACCAACAATAGAAAAGACCCGTGTTCGAATTCCCTATATAAGCGGCTGTGTTTTGGGTGCACGCTCTCTCGCGCCCAAGCTCTCCTACAACTAAAAGGCTCTCCAATAAAGCGTGATCTGAGAAGACTCCTGGAGTGGTGGTCGTTTTTCCTCGCTGGTCGAGTAGGCGGTCACTACAACTGGTGCTGAAACCCGGGAACGAACCTGGGACGGGACCCGCGCGAGAGGCCGAATTGGAGCCAGAACTCAACACGCGGAGAGGAGACGTTGGTAAATATCCCCCAGTATGCTGTTCACTGTAGATTTAGATATTTATTGGTTGCTTGCATTGCTTCTTCCCTTGTGGCTTGTCTTTTTGATGGTGCGCACTTGCCTCGAGGAGGGAGGGTTTGATTTAATCCAGGAAGGACGCAAAGTACTAACGCAGCATCAGGATAGTCTAGCAGAGTCAGTATACAGTAATGGGGAGGAAAAGAGGCCTAAAAGAAAAAGGGAAAAAAGACAGAAGGATCCTAAAGAATTGAAGCGAGAGGGGCTGCAGCCCTCACAAAAGGAGAAGGGTTTCAGAGAGGAGGGGGTCTCAAGGAGACCCCCATGCCCTTCTTTAAAAGCAAACCGGTTCTCAGCCCTACATGTGGAAGGGCGGGACCAAGAATATAGTAATCTTGTGAGTGACTCAGAGGAAGAAATGTTAGAGGAGGAGGGAGAGCAGCTCGATCCAGCTGATAGTGAAGAGTTAGAAGAGGCTGCGGCGGAGCACGTGGCAGACAGATATGGAGGGTGGCGCCCCCTAGGGGTGGGAGTACCGCAGCAGCCAGGGAGAGGAAACGGAGTTGCCCCTCACCCGTCGGCCCCCCCGCCATGCCCGCCGGCAGGGAAGAGTCACTTTATAAAAGGCAGCACCTGGTCGCCGTTAGCGGCCGCCTTTCCAGTTTTTGAAAATCCCATTACTAATGAGAGAATTCTTGAGCCGGTTTCCTACTTCCAGCTTAAGGATTTAGTTGAGGCAGTCCGGACTTATGGAGTGACGGCCAATTATACCACTGCCTTGCTTCAAAGGCTAACTATTAATGCTATGATTCTGTGGGAGCAAAAACTGTTCAATATTTTCCTGAATTAGTGGCTAAACAGGCAATTTTGATCTGAGAAAAAAATAAAAATAAAAAATAAAAAAATAAAAATAAAAAAAGCAGGCAATTTTGGGTATAAAGTGTTGTTTAACGCATTTTGCAAAAATTCCAGATAAATTAATTATTCCATACACCCGTGAGCAAGTTGAAATTTTAGCAGCCACAATGGATATGTGGGCAATTCTTGTTTGCTCATTTCCAAATGTAATTGATAATCATTATCCTAAGCATCCTCTGCTTGCCATAGTTAACAAAAATTTAGTGTATTTTCCTGTTGTCACTTCAAAGGAGCCCTTGGTTGATGCTCTGACCATCTTTACGGATGGATCAAAATCTGGACAAGGTGCCTTTTTTGTTCAAGGACACAAACAGCCGGTAGTCTTTAATTTTCGGCCGAATGTCCCACAGGCTGTTGAATGTTTAATTGTGCTTGAAGTTTTTAAAAGATTTGATCAACCTTTTAACTTATTTTCTGATTCATTATATGTTGTAAATGCCGTTGCTTCTCTTGAAGTTGCTGCTTCAATTAAGCAGGCCAGTACAATTTCTAATGTTTTGTTACAGATTCAATCCCTTATCTTAAACAGAAAACATCCTTTTTATATTGGACATATTCGTGCCCACTCTATGTTGCCGGGCCCGATGGCAAAGTGTAATGATTTGGTGGACCAGGCAACTCGGGCTGTGGCTCTGGTCGCTGCTGATCCTGTAGAATTGGCAAAAGACTTTCATAGATTGTATCATGTACCTGCTAATACCCTTAGGAAAAGATATAATTTGTCCAGGCATGTGGCAAGAGATATTGTTAAAGCCTGTAAATCTTGTGTTACCTTTCTTCATCCTCCCCATGTGGGGGTAAACCCCAGGGGGTTGAGACCAAATGCCCTATGGCAAATGGATGTTACTCATCTGACAGAATTTGGTAAGTTGAAATATTTACATGTGTCTGTGGACACCTTTTCCGGTGTCATTCATGCCACACCTTTGGCAGGAGAAAAGGTGTCTCACGTCAGAATACACTGCTTAGAAGCTTGGGCAGCTTGGGGAAAGCCCCTTAGACTCAAGACGGATAATGGCCCTGCTTATACTTCCCATGGTTTTTGCGCCTTTTGCGCACAAATGCAGGTTGCCCACACCACCGGATTGCCCTACAATCCTCAAGGACAAGGTATAGTGGAAAGAGCTAATAGAAGCATAAAAGAAATACTTCAAAAACAAAAAGGGGGAGTTGCTGAGTCCGCGTCCCCCAGGGAAAGACTTTCTCTTGCGCTCTTTACCCTTAATTTTTTAATTCTAAATGACAACGATCAGTCTGCCGCAGATCGGCATATGACAAGAGACTCCATGGATACTAAAGACATGGTTATGTGGAAGGATGTTATTAATAATAAATGGTATGGACCGGATCCGGTAATAACGAGATCCAGGGGAGCTGTTTGTGTTTTTCCACAGAGTCAAGAAGTACCTCACTGGGTGCCAACGAGACTGACCAGGCCAGTGGAGACTGCAGAAGAACCCCATCTTGAAGATGCCATCCACTGGTCTCCTGATACAGCTGATCTTCCTGCTGTTAGCAACAGTGCTAATAGCAATCCCTGTGATAGCTAAACCAATGATGCTGTGGGCTGTTACAATTTACTGACTGGATTGCCTCTGTGGTGTCCTTTGTCAAAGAGCGGGTGGGAGTCGGAATGTTTTTAGCCTGCTGCTTGGGAGGATGCGTGGTCTGCCTATGGTTGGTCTGTCGCCTTCGAGCCCAAACCAGAAGGGACAAGGTTGTTATCTTGCAAGCATTAGCCGCTTTGGAGAGTGGATCTTCACCCCAGATTTGGCTGTCGGCCCTGAGATGCAGTTAAGCCTTACCATCCTGCATAGCCTTAGCACCCCGAGGGATCAGGGGATCCCATTGCACCGGGACAGGTATGCAATTTGCAATTTGGGACAGGGTGCAAGGCAAGTGCACTGCACTTGAGGAGATGGTTCTCATCTCCTCAAGAAGAGCATGCTGGGTTGCAAGTGGGTTGATGCCCAAGATCCCACCTCTGCAAAAAAGGCATCGGACGGGCCTTGTCATCACTGGGGAAGGCGCCCCTCAGGCGAAGGCCAGTGCAAGGTCCTCTCATTAATGTCTTAGACAGAGGCCCAACCTCTACTCTTACCTGTTGCCATAAAACAAAGAAGGGGGAACTGTAGGGAGCCGAGGCGAGACTCCGCCCACTCCCTTGCAGTTTTGAGGATTACCACTCCAGACGGTGCTTGGTGGGACGCCTGGGCTGTGCGCGTGCGCGAGCCCGGTAGTGTCCCCAGCCAATCCCATGACACCTGGTGACGGTAAAAGGCAGGCGACCAACAATAGAAAAGACCCGTGTTCGAATTCCCTATATAAGCGGCTGTGTTTTGGGTGCACGCTCTCTCGCGCCCAAGCTCTCCTACAACTAAAAGGCTCTCCAATAAAGCGTGATCTGAGAAGACTCCTGGAGTGGTGGTCGTTTTTCCTCGCTGGTCGAGTAGGCGGTCACTACACAGATTGGCTTCTTTATCCAAGATTAAATTTTTGGCTGTGCTAGGATCTGAACTCAGCGACATGTAGACCCAATTGACGAATGGGTGAGTGTGAGCACGGCAGCCTCTAGCCAATGAAGCTGTCAGGTGTTTCCCAGGTGCTGAGATCTTGCCCCAGCATTGTACAAAACAGCTATACGTGGGTAGGCAGACAGTGCTATACAAATAAATATATATTGGTAAAAAGAGCCATGGCCGCCTATCTATGATTGAATGACATATATTACGTTCCTACCAACTCTTTGGTATTTATTATACCAATATTAAAGGAATAGTATTCTTTTCATGCTTAATAAACTATTAATTGAGATCGATCCGTGTCCTAGGATTATTGCATCCAATTTTAGACTCCACCGATGCACAAACTTCTCTTTCAATCGGTATTCCTATGCATAGGAATGAGTCTCTTGGGATCTCCTGCCATTGGTAGGTGTCAGGACCGGTATTTGAAGCCAGGGCCTATGTTGACAGGTTGTCCTATGCTTTTCTTGATAGTACGCCAGCCTATAGATATGGCAGGTCAGATCCACTTTGCAGCCATCATATTCAGACCCAGGATGGTCACTGTGCGAAGAAAAAAAAAACATAAAACTCCAGCCTTCTGCAGCTCCCCACTTTTCATTCTATCCTACTTTTTTCCTCATGCAAGTCCTCTGGGCCTAGGATTCCAGGATTGGGTTTGGGTCCCGAGCAGCACCTAGCCTAGGTTGATCGAGCTGAGGCAGTGTTGGCACGACCTCATTTCAAGCCCCATGGATGGCCAAAAAAAAAAAAAAGAAAAAAAGAAAGGAAAAGAAAAAATTAATTAATTAATCAATAAAATAATTAAAAAAATAAAGCTCCCTGATTTGGAATTTCTGTCAGTTTTCTTTGCTAGCCTGGGATTTGACCTCAGGGTCTTGGTAAATCTGTAGCAATGTGAGGGAAAGTGAAGATTTGCCACTACCGGAGTTCAAACCCCATGCCAAGCCAAAACTAAAAATAAGTTACTCAGCTTGGCAAGGGGAGTAGTTTTGGAGATGGGAGGGAAGGGATGGTAGGTGGAAAACAAGGAGGAGGCAACAATGCTCAATAGGAAATAAACTCATGACCTTGCTCAAGTAACTGTGACCCCTCCGTACAACATTTTTACAATAAAAAAAACATACAAAAAAAAGAAAAAATGTAGTGTTCAGAGAAGCACTTTGGGAGTAAGGGAAGGACGTCTGATTAGCTGTACAAAATTCTACACTGCTTTTTTTAATGTTCAGTATGTAACTGAATAAACATAACTGCTTTCATTAAAAAATTAAGTCACTATCTTGGAACTGGGCCAATATTTTTACCATTGGTGGGATTTGATCTCACCGTCCACCTAACTCTTTTGTACCATGGGTGAAGTCAAAGCTTACTGTCCTTGACGAAATGAAATTCAGACTAGAGTTCCCATGGCCTGAATGGAGGCCCTGCAATGGAAAAGATATTTCTACACATGTGTAATATAGGATATATACTTACATAATTATGTTTATTACATATTATGATTTTTATTATTGGTTTTGTATTTTTTATTTTTTATGTGATTCATTCATTTATTGTGTATTTTATTTAGTTTATGATACACATATTTATTACATTTTGCACATCTATTATAAAATTATAAACAATAGTTTAGGACATTGATTCATTTATCATTAAAACTTTTTTTGTTGAAACATGATACATAATTAAATGGAGGCATTTGTAATAGTCTTCACATGTTTAGAGTCTCTCTCAAGTATGAACATTGTCTTATTTATCTTTGAACAACTTCCTAAAGGTATTTCTTTAATGATTTATACTCAGAAGCCTTTTTTTTGGACAGACAAGTTGTGGGATAAGATTGTAAGGGAGAGCCTAGAAATGTGGCTTAGTGGTAAATAGCTGGCTCAACATGCATGATTACCAGGGTTTGAAGATTCAGTGCCACATACTCAGAAAAAGCCAGAAGCAGTGGAGTAGCTCAAATGGCAGAGTGCTAGCCTTGAAAAAAATAAGCCCCAGGACTGTCAAAAAAATTGGCCAGATGCGGGTGGCTCACACCTGGAACCCCAGCTTCTGAGGATGCTTAGATTTGAAGACGACAGTTCAAAGACAGTCTAGGCAAGGAAAGCCTGTTAGACTCTTATGTCCAATGTACCACCAATAAAAAAACCTAGTGGTGCTGTGGCTCAAGTGGTAGAGTGTTAGCCTTGAGATGAATTGCCCAGGGACAGGGCCCAGGCTTGATACAAGACACACAACAGGAAAAAAGTAAGGGTTAATCAAAGTAATTTTCCTATCTGCTAATTAGGAGAACATTCTCTGGAAAATAAACGCTGATGTAAGCCAGAATTGGAGTCAGAGCTTAAGGTTGAAGTGTAGCAGATCCACTTGCCCAGCAATCTCAGACTGTAGCATTATAGACTGTGTGCTAAAGGGATCTGAATGGTCCAATGTTGAAAGGCTTAATATGCTCCCCAAGCCTTTTGTGATAAGCAGTTAACTTGTATTGTCAATGTCATTACAGTCCTGAACCTAGCAGAACAACAGTAGCTTACACCCATCAACCTAGCTAAGGAGGTTGAGATCTCAGGATTACAGGCGAAAGCCAACCAGGGCAGGAAATTCTATGACACTCTGACTTCCACTTCTGAAAGGTCAGATGTTCAACAGCTTCTTGTGTTTCCCTTGGTGATGAGAAGTTACTAGAACTCTAAATGTTATTAGAATTCTTGTGCTGTCGAAAAAGGAAAGAAACATCATTGAACCATCCAAGGTTCAAATGAAATTGTCAGGATTCAAGCCCTATCCCTGTTAGCAGGAAGAACTCCAGTGTAACACTGTATTTGAAGGACAGAAAACAGTATCAAAAGCCAGGCTAGGTGGAGAGACCTAGGCTTGCAGGATTCGGAGGCTGAAGGTACACACTCAACAGGGAAGTGAGCTGCAAACCACTTCATTCATTCATTCCAGGCACACCCAGCAATGAATGGAAACCTGAAACATTTGTTAGAGTTACACCAAGGTCACACTTTCTCAGCCTCTTCAAACAATGAATAACCTTCCTCCTTTAGGTGAAGGGAGCCTCAGGCTATCTTTAGGTTACCAATAGAGAGTCAGTTTAGTGACAGAGAGGGAAGGAACAGAGTAGAAAAACCCTGCTCTCTGTTTTAGGGAGTGGATTTTTTACTCTACATTTGTCAGATTTGAAGGCCCTTCTTTTACCTCTGCCAGTCCATTCTCCTTCCTTAATTCTCCACATCATTAATGCAAATCCCCAGTCCAAGGACAGGCAGGGCCGTTTCTCTTCTATTTCCAAGCACCTGAGTTAGAAACTGGCTTTGCCTTCTTGGCTCTGGGGCATTCATTTGCCTGAGAAGTGGGAAAGAGACAATATTCCTGCTCTGTGGTTGTGTGAAGGTGATACTGGTGTCCTGGCACACTGCAGAAGGCTTCATGACTGGGAATTGTTCCCTTCTTTCCTCCTGACATCCAAGAGCAGATTCATGTATAATTTTTCTATCTATCTATCATCTATCTATCTATCTATCTATCTATCTATCTATCTATCTATCTATCTATCTATCTATCTATCTATCTATCTATCTATCTATCTATCTATCTATCTGTCTATCTATCTATCTGTCTGTCTGTCTGTCTGTCTGTCTGTCTGTCTGTCTGTCTGTCTGTCTGTCTGTCTGTCTTTCTGTCTGTCTGTCTGACTGTCTGTCTGTCTGTCTGTCTGTCTGTCTGTCTGTCTGTCTGTCTATCTATCTATCTACCTACCTACCTACCTACCTACTTATATATCTCTTTGACATTTCTTGGGTTGAACTCAAAGCCAGGGCACTGTCTCTATCACTCTACTACTTGAGCCACAGCACCAATTCTGGCTTTTTCTCTGTATATACTACAGAAGAATAGAAACCAGGGCTTCTTGCAAGCTAGGCAAGCACTCTCTCACTAATCCACATTCCCTGCCCCCTCATCTTTTGTTCTTAATGGTAGTTTTTACATAAGTATGCTACAGTTTGTGTCCCCACGTGTCCCCTATCTCTAAACGTAACCCTAACCCTAATCCTCACACTAACCCTAACCCTAACCCGAACCCTAATCATCACCCTAAACCTAACCCTAACAACCATCCTAACACTAAACCTAACCCTAAGCCTAACCCTCACCATCACCTTAACCATCACCCTAACCTTAACCCTCACACACCCCCTAACCCTCACCCTCACCCTCACCCTCACTCTCACCCTAACCCTCACCCTCACCCTCACCCTAACCCTCACCCTCACCCTAAACATCACACTAACCCTAATCCTCACCGTAACCCTAATGCCTAGTGCAAGCTAGGCAAGCACTCTCTCACTAATCCACATTCCCTGCCCTCTCATCTTTTGTTCTTAATGGTAGTTTTTACATAAGTATGCTACAGTTTGTGTCCCCAAGTGTAATTTTTTGAATACCGGATATTTCTATAAACCCTGATCTTCTCTTCCCTTGCCTTATTTGTGACTGTTCCTGGAATGGCCTCATAATAAAATGTAACTATAGGCTGCTGAGAGCTGCAATGTGCATCGTATAAGGACAGAGGCCTGGAACCCTGGAAGAGCAAAGCGATGGGGCTGAAATAAAGACAATGATGCAGTATGCGTAACAAGCATATCTGAAAAATAAATCAGTATATGAAAGCAAAAGCTTTGCATACAGTCTGTTTGCACTCAAGGAAGTAACATACACAAGTAATTAAGTAGGGCACTGATACATAAACTTGGCCTTCTCTTTTTGAATTTTATTTTTTTGGACATCTCAGGGTTTAAACTCAGGGTGCAATGTGTTCCTCAGCTGTTTTGCTCAAGCCTGATCTTCTAATACTGCCATAGCTCTAATTCAAGCCATCTGGTCGTTAATTGGCCATAAGCAACTCCTAGACTTTCCTGTATCTCCTGCTAAGCTTTCTCTCCCAAAACTGGAGCTCTACCCTCTAGGCCACTGCTCTACTTCTGGTTTTCTGGTGGTTTATTGGCAATAAGAGTCTCACAGACTTCCTGCTTGGGCTGGCTTTGGAAGGCGATCTCCTGAAGAGGATTCAAGCAGCTTTCCTCAGGGATTTGCCAAGGAGCCGCTCCACACAAATATTTAATATAAATCTCAGGACGTACTAGATAAAAATAGAAACCTGAAGATACTTCTAGTGTGTCCTAGATAGTTAAGGTTGGAGACACACAATTCTCATAATTATTAGATAATTTTATAGGCAAAAGGAGTAATACAGAAAGTATGGAGATCACTCCAGCTTTTGGTCCTCTCATCCTGAGACAGTAAATTCACTGCAGCTCAATGCTAAGTGACAGAACTGGCATGTCCTGTGGACATTTGCTCCTCAATCCTGTGACACTCGTTTCTCACTTTTGGCTTCAAACCTGTGACCAGAGTGGAAGATGAGGAGAGAAAATCCTTCTCCGAGAAAGCAGCTATAAAGAACATTGGGTAGTCTCTTATAAGTTCAAACCATTGGAATGACCCGCTAAGAAGTCAGATTGTCCAGATTAAAAAAAAATTAAGAAAAGAAAGATGGTACCAGTGGCTGCTGACTGTAACCCCAGATCCTCAGGAGGCTGAGATGTAAAGAATCTGAATTTGAATCCAGCCAGTGTAAGAAAGTCCTTGACACTGTTATTTCTAAGAGATCACAGAAAAACCCAGAAGTGGGCTTTGACTCAAGCTTAATGCACTACCCTTGAGTAAAAGGAGCTCAGGGACAGTGCACAGGCTCATAGTTCAAGCCAGGACCTGCCTCCTCAAAAAGAGCCTGTTATCTCCACGTCTTTGTCTATGTATGGATGTATTCCTACAAGTAAAGCTCCAGAGTAGAGTAGCTATGATGAATGGCACCAAGCTAGGAAATTATTCAATACTATGAGTTCATAACACAGAGAATGCTTGTATGACATTGCATGTTCCAGGGCTCCCCTCACTGCTCCCAATATAGCCTGAAGGTTGCTCTGCACTCCAGTCCTGCTGGAAGAAGTCTCTCTCATTGTCTTGACAGGCACACAAAAGGCCTCAATCCTGTACAGCTGTGTAACAAGCAACTCCATCTGGGCCACTTAGTGAGGAGGAGTGTGGGCAGGCTCTGAAAGCCAAACGATCTCTTTCCCTAGTGCTCTATTTTAACAGGAAGCCTTCATTTATGCCACCTCCCATGGAAGGCCAAGTTCTGTGCATTTATCCTGCCTTTGTGAGACTATATTCTGATGTTCAGATACAGGGCTCAATATAATTCAGGAGTCCTTCTGGCAGACAACTAGGGCACTGAACGTAATCAAATGTTTCATAACCTACGATGATGGGCCTATGATGCCTCTCCTAGCTTTCCGGAAGCTTCGGAAATCCAAGAACATATCAGATATCACAAAGTTTCCTGTCATCTAGGGCTGGTGAAGTTCATCAGGTTTTGAAACCTTTGACTTCTCCTAGTTGGGCCCTGAGAGGCTAAGATTTGGGATTAAACACAGGGCGTGGGTGCTGACCATGATCTCAGAGCAGAAGTCTACTGCTTTCCCATTTTGTGTCACAGCTTCACTTCTACTTTCTGTGTGTGTTTGCGTGTGAGTGAGCGAGCACACCTGCGAGTGTGTATGTGCATACACTAGTCCTGGAGCTTGAACACAGGACATGAGCACTGTATCTAGTTTCTCTTGTGCGAGGATTGCCCTCTCCTACTTGAAACACAGAGCCATTTCAGGCTTTTTCCTAGTGATGTGGTCCAGAGTAATCATGCCTAGGGTTTCGTGTATGGAAAGCACTCTACCCCTAAGGCACATTCTCAGCCCTCTACTTCAGGTTTGTTAGTTTGCTTATGTCTTTTTTGTTGTTGTCAGTTGTATGAGTTGAAGTCTGGTTCTGGGTCCTGTCCCTGAGCAATTCAGCTCTAATCTTGTGCTCTACCACTTGAGCCACCGGTTTTCTGTTGGTTCATTGGAGCTAAGTGTCTCACGGACTTTTCTGCCCAGGCTAACTTAGAACCATGATCCTCAGATCTCATCCTACTGAGTAGCTAGGATGACTAGCACGCACCACAAGCACCCAGCTTCCACTTCAGGTTTCTTAGTGATGAATTGGAGATAATATTCTCATGGGACCTTTTGTGTCTGGGATAGTTTGGAACCCAGATAATCTGATCTCAGCTTACTGAGAAGCCAGGATGACAGACCTTGGCTATACAACCCTAGGCTGTGGCACTCTGCTGCAAGTGGGTCCTTGGCTCCACGTGGTGGAGTGCTGGCCATGAGTCCAAGAGGTAAGGATCAGCGCCTAGACCCTGAGTTCAAGGTTCGTGACTGAGAAAAATCAAAACAAAACAATTGTCTGCAGTAGACAACTCACTAGTCTTCAGTAATACATAATTTTGTCCCTGCCATGGGGACATATCTGAGCCTCAATATTCTTGTCTGCCTAATCATCCAAGTTGTGGAGCTATTACAAGGGCAAGATGAAAGACAACACACATTACACTCTTTACAGTATTCAGCGCACAGCACCCAGCACCCAATGCAGGACTCAGAACACTGCACCCTGTGAAGGACTCAGCATATAGCATCCTGAGCAGGACACAGCAAACAGCACCACACGAAGGATCCAGCACCTCAGGAAGAACTCATCACATAGCTGTATACCACAAACTGTCATTAGTATTAGGGTGCTTTCATCAGTATCACCATTTTTTCAATAACACATCACAAACTGCACAAAGTTCACATCTAATGATTGAGATTGCTGAGGGTTTTTTTTGGGGGGGAGTCAGCCATAGGGATTGCACTAAAATGTTGGGGGTACTACTTTTGCTTGAGGCACAGCACAGAGTTTCACAGACATCCTGCCAGGGCTGGGTATTAAACCCCTCACTGTCTGATCTCAGTCCCCGAATATCTTGGATGACAGGGGTGAGTGAGCCAGCAGCATGTGGTTCTGTGGAGCTGGGTTGCAGTGGCATACCTCTGGCTAAGTCAGATGGCAGCTGTCAGCACCAGACTCATGGCTTGCTCTGTGATGAGCTATTTGAAGTCCTATATTTATAGAGTTGCAGACACAACATTCAATCTTATTTTGGTGTCAGTCCTGGGTCTTGAGTAAGAGTCTAGACATAGTCCCTATGTTTTTACGCTCAAAGCTAGTGCTCGACTTCTTGAGTGACAGCACAACTTCTGGATTTTTATTTGCATGTGGTAGTGAAGAATAGAATCCAGGGCTTTGTATGTACAAGCCATTACTATACAACTGAGCCCCAGGAGTGACAAGTGTATAAACAGATAAATACGTAGATTGACATATATATATATATATATATATATATATATATATATATATATATATATGTAAACATATGTATAAAACAAGAGAAAGTTGTCTGTATATTATGAAATTACATATATTACTAGTAATTATTGACAAATAAATTATTCCTTCAAGTTTTAAGTATCATGGTTGAATGTATAACAAGGTATTAATTGAAAATTAGTCAAAGTAGTGTAATTATTGTGTATAATTTTATAGTATACTCATACACTAACTACTAATTTAATTGTTAGTTTTATAACATTCCATTTGTATGGATGTATATTGGCATGTATTTCTTAGAATCTCCCAACAATCATTTGTGGCTGTCCCAGGATTCGACCTCCAGGCCTAAGTTGAAATTTCGGTTATGGCTTCCCTAATAGCCAGCCAAACGTCAGCAAGCAAGGTAATGTACACTTTCTGGGCCTTTTCATTTAGTCCCAGGATGGTCAGAATGCAAAGGGGAAAAAATGTAAAACCACCTTCTTGAACTTCTCTGTTTTATCCTTCTCCTTTTTATTTTTTGCCAACCCTGAGATTTGAACTTGGGTCCTAGGATCCAAGGGTCAATTGTGCAAGAGATTCCAAGACCTGAGTTCAAGCCCTGTGCTTAGCCAAAGGAAAAAAAAAGCCCTGGCTTGGAATTTGCACCACTTTTCTGGCAGTCCTGGAATTTGAACTCAGCATCTGGGTAACTCTGTGGCACTGTGGTTGAAGGGGAAGCTCACCATCCTTGAAGACAAGAAATTTTAGACCAGTTCCCAGGGTCTGAATAGAAGCCCCAGAACTGAAAAAAATAATATTCATATATGAGATTTATTTACATGCATGAGTTTAGTGAGTATGACGTTTATTACACTTACTTATTTAGTATTATTACACACATAACATTTCATTTATTACATCTTATCATACAGGATATATTTGCATATAGATTATATATCATACTGAGACCCAGGATATTTTTCAGGAAAAAAAATGTGTCAAAACTGGCTTCTTACTCCATGAATTAATTTTTGGCCATGCTGGGATTTCAACTCATGGCCTAGAATGCCCAATGCATAAATTGGGTCACAGTCTTAGATAACCATCCTCTGGTAAACTGAGCTGCCAGGAAATTCTGAGGACCTGTGATCAAGCCACAATAGTGCCCAATATATATACTGATAGATGTGTAGATTGCGGTATGTATATATATATGTATATATATATATATATATATATATATATATATATATATATATATATATATATATATATATATATATATATATATATATATACTTAGAGGGAGAATGTGAGGATATCATTAAATTATATATATATATATATATATATATATATATATATATATATATATATATATATTTATATATAGTTACCAGTTATTAGTTTAAGTTATGTCTCCATTTAATGAAATATAATGGCTGAATACTTATAAAAGCATTAATTAAAAATTAGTCAATATCCTTCCATTAAAGGAATCATACCATGGTGCTAGAATGGAAGATTTAAATTCAATAATATTTCTGTGGCATTCTAAAATAGAATCATGAATTAACTGCAAATTTAATCATTACTTTGATAACATTCCATTTGCATTCACATAAATAGGAATGAGTTTGTCAGGATCTCCCTCCATTTGTGAGTGGCAGTCCTGGAATTCTAACTCCAGGCCTCGATGATTTATTTCAAATGTAAACAATTGGAATAACACTGTGAAGATTTCAGATTGTCATGATTTTAAAAAGAACAACAAGAAGAAAAGAAAGCCATGTGTCAGTGGCTCCTGTATTTAATGCTAGCTCCTCAGGAGGCTGAGGTGTAGAGAATGCCAATTTGAATTCACCTAGAGCAGGAAAGTCCTAGACACTCTTATTTCTAAGAGCTCACAGGAAAATATGCCCATGGGTTGGGCCTGTGCCTCAAAGGCAGAGCTCTACCCTTGAGCAAAAGGAGATCAGGGATAGGGCCTAGTCTCATATTTCAACCTTGTACCTGCCAAAGAAATAAAAGAATTCAGTAATTCCATGTCTCTGTGTATAGATGGATGATGTATGGGCGATGGGCTTTCAGCAGGTTGCCCATTCCCAGACCCCCAACCTGGGCAAGCTGGGAAAAGCCCTCAGAGATTACTAAGTATGAGCCAGTAGCTTGAAAAAAGCATCCTTCTCTGCCATTTAATAAGTAAAACCCCGAAGGCTTGCCTGGGCTGGTGTATGCAATGGGTGCATTACATTCTGGCTGAGGTATCTCATTGGGAAATCTAGCCAGCCACTACCTCCAGGGAGACCACAGTTCCTAGGCTGTAGGAGTTGTGGAAGGTTCTGACTCCATATTTCCTATCCCTCTGTAGGATGTGAGCCTAGATCTCTGGGGCCTGGTGGCTATAAATCATTCATCAATCCTCATTGCCGAGTCTCAGGGTGATACCATATCCTGGCAAAGCTATAAAATGGCCAGCGATTTCTGTGCTGAAATCCCACCCTCCTAGATCCTGTTAGAAGTGAGCCTTGGGCTGCGAATGTGGCTTAGTGTTAGAGTGCTTACCTAGAGAGCATGAAGCCCGAGGTTCAATTCCTCAGTACTACATAAACAGAAAAAGCCAAAAGTGGCACTGTGGCTTAAGTGATAGAATGTAGCCTTGAGGAAAAGCAACTCAGGAACATGCCCAGACCCTTAGTTCAAGCCCAAGATTACCAAAAAAAAAAATGTGAGCTTGGTGAGACATACTCTTCTGGGACTCAGAGGAGGGCCGAGGTTATACGTAAGAGGGAGATGGCAGGTGCTGGTGGCTCACCCCTATATTCTTAGCTACTCTGGAGGCTGAAATCTGAGGATCATAATTGCAAGGCAGTGCAGGCAGGAAAGTCTATATGAGAATCTTTTCTCCAATTAAACACCCAAAAAGCCAGAAGTAGAGCTGTATTCCAAGTGGTAGAGTGCTATTCTTGAGCATAAAAACTCAGGAATAGCATCCAGGCCATGGATTTCAACCCCAGGACTGGCACACAAACACACACACACACATACACACACACAAACACACACACACACACACACACACACACACACACACACACACACACACACACACACACACACACACCAATATAGAGCATTTGCCAGTCAGCCTAAGAAGTTTCATCTCTAGGAACTCAATTTTTTTTTTAAAAGAGGGAGAATGGAAGGAAGGACTTACTCCAGGAGGTGATATAACTAGTGCCAAAATTCCACAGAGGTTCTAAGATGTGGAACTAGACAGAGTGCCTCAGGCAGAGGGTACACAGCATGGGCAAAGGTCCTAAGGTGTGGTGTAGAGCAGGTGGTGTCTGGGGAATGAAGGTTCTGTGTCTTCAGACAAGTCTGGCTGAACACTCAAGGCTGGGTCATGGTTTGTACTTGAGTCACAGGTAGGGCAGAGGGTAGGGTCAAGAATGGGGCCCAGGGAAAGATTAGCTTGACTTTTCACCATGGACACCAGACATTTCCTGTGGCTGAAAGCCTATTCTTCACAGCTCCTGACCCTAAGGCCTCCTTTGCATGGAGGAGTCAGGGCAAACTCAGGGAAGAACACTTGCTTAAGAAAAGCTTCTACCCAATGCCACCAGTGGCTCAACCTCTGGAAATCCTAGCTACTCAAGAGACTGAAATCAGAGATTGTGGGTCAAAGCCAGCTCAGGGGAAGAAAGTTAGTGAGACTCTTCTTGCCAATGAACCACCAAAAGCCAGAAATGGAGCTGTAGCTCAAGTGGTAGAGTACCAGCCTTGAGGGAAAATGTTAAGAGACCAGAGCCCAGACCCTGAGTTCAAGCCCCAGTAGAGGCACAGAAAAAATAAAGAATAATTCAGAAGCTCCAAGTCCACTGTGGAGAAAGGCCATTATCAGCTGGGCGAACGTGGCTCAATCCTGTCATCCTAGCTACTCAAGACTGAGATCTGAGGATCAATCAAGATTGAAAGCTAGCCTGGGCAGAATCTTATCTCCAATGAATCACCAAAAAGCTGGGAAGTTGAGCTACTGTAGTTCAAGTGTACAGCACGAACCTAGTGTAAACAAGCTAAAGGATAACATCTAGGCTCTGAGTTCTTGTCCCGGTAAACACACACACACACACACAAACACACACACACACACACACACACACACACACACACACACACACACTAACATCATTAGGAGGTGCCAGCAATCCTAGCTACTCAAGAGGCTGAGCTCTTAGGATGGCAGCTTGAAGCCAGCCCAGGCAGGAATGTCCATGAGACTCTTATGTCCACTAAATTACTAAAAAAGATAACATTTGAGCTGTGGTTCAAGTGGTAGAATGCTAGCTTTGAGCGAAGTAAACTCAGGGACAGTGCCTAGGCCCTGAGTTACAGCTCAAAGATTTTTTTAAGACACCCTTTGCCAGCCCCACAGGCCATAAATCCAGATTTTGGTCATCCTAGATCTCACCTCCACTTCCGCCACTTCCACAGTACTGCCACATGTGGCCAGTGTGTGGCCAACACTGGGTTAAGAAGTGAAAGTACACAAGGGCGGAGGGGCATAGCCAGGTCAAGACTAGAACATTGAGTTATTGGTCATACCAGTCTCTCATCCACCAGCTCCCTGGCCCTGGAATCTAAAGTCTGTGCCTCTGTATTCTGGGCATTCGGAATTGTCTAGAAGGCCCAGCTGGAGCCAGAAGATAGACTTTCCTGTGATAAAGTACATTTACATTTCCTAGACACTGACCAATATTTCCAAGCCACCTTGGTCTCACTTCCCATGTAGCCCATGATCCTCCTTGCTCGGGTGGCCTTCAGTCAGCTGTCAAGCTTGAGTTGGCCAGAGCCACCAGCAACCCCCCATTCCCCACTCCACTGCCAGCCTGTTGAGAGGGATGTCAGAGGCCGAGCTTAGGAAAAGGACAGGACATCGTATGACTGAGGCCCTCCCTCTGAGGCATGGGAGACCTTATGCCAGCTGGCACTGCTGTACCAGAATCCGCTGGAGGCGTCCAAATATTTGGACAGCTAGACTTGTGCCCCAGAGAAAATATGGAACACAGGCCACTGGCAATTTACGACTCATTATAGACACTGATAGGGAGCTAAAGGCAAGGTCGGTGTGGAGGAAGGACAACATCTGAAGTCAGAAAGAGGAGGACAGGCACCTAAGAAGGGGACAGAGAAAGATGAGGGAAAATTACACACACAGAGACACACAGACACATAAACAGACACACACACACACACACACACACACACACACACACACACACACACACACACACACATTCCAAGGCCTCAGCGGTTCCTGAGAACAGAACCACAAACTCCCTCCATTTGGATCATATCTGACGTATGAGAAGATGGCACTATTGTACTCAGTCTAACTGTAGACACAACATTGAGCCACTAATATATCTGGAATGTCTCATAACCCACCATGGAATTTCCTACCATACACACTGCTATGTTGAAAACTCATCCACCTCTTTGTTTATTGCTGGTCATGGGGTTTGAACTCTGGGCCAGGGCACTGACTTTCAGCTCTTCAGCTGAAGATGATCACTCTACCACTTGAGCCGCAGCACCAGTTCCTGTTTTCTGGTGGTTCATTGGATATGAAGTATCACCAAGCTGGCCTTGAACTGTGGTCTTTACATCTCAGCTTTATGAGTAGCTAGGATAACAGTTGTGAGCCACCAGCAGCACCCTGTTTTAGCCACGTTCATATACCCAGAGGAAACCCAATTTGTCAGGCCATGAACTTCTTGCAGTCCTTGACTTCAAACTTTGACACTCAGCATCCAAATCCATCCTTCAATGGAGTGAATACAGGCACAACAATCCGATCTCTGCACCCATTCACCCACTCACTGCCTGCCAAAGGCCTCATCCTCTTGAGTTCTTGGTAAGGCATCGCCCATCCTACTGTGGCTTCAAACTGGGGAAAACTTGGGGAGTTCTTAGAAATGTCTGTACAGTGAGGCCAGCACCTGGTCTCTCAACCACAGCACCCCCACACACACCTCCACATTTTTGAAAGCAAAGATGTTTTAATTTCTTTCTTTCTTTTTTTCTTTTTGGTTGTGGGGCTTGAACTCTATGCCTGGGTGCTGTCCCTGAGCTCTTCAGCTCAAGGCTTGAGCCACAGCACCCCTTCTGGTTTTGTGGTGGTTTGTTGGAGATAAGAGTCTCAGGGTCTTTCCTACCCAGGCTGGCTTTGAACTGTGATCCTCAGATCTCACCTCCTGAGAACCGAAGATGACAGTCATGAACTACTGGCACCTGGCCAAAGATACTTTTCCATGATTGTCATCTTATCCCCTTAGGAGACTAAGATCTGAGGACTGCAGTTGGATACCACCCTTCGCAACAAGTCCATGAGAACTCTTTATCTCCAATTAAACCCCAAAAAAGCTAAAAGTAAAGCTCTGGTTCAAATGTTAGAGTCCTATCTTGGAGCATAAAAGACAATACACCCCCTAATTGTAAGCATTTCCTAGCAAAGATCCACCCAAGAAAGGGAAGCAGGTGAGCACACGGGTGCTCAAAGCTCACACATAATAATCAAGACTCTCAGAACAGATCCCACCCTGCTATGATTCTCTAGATAATTTGTCCTACACCATGACAGTCTTAGATGGGACTGACCATGCACCAAATAAGGACATTCAAGTACGATCTCATATTGAGGATCCCCTGAAATTATCAAAGCCTCAGGATCTCTCAGAGTCCTGCCTCAACACTGGACAGTAAAGTGAGATCTAGTTATCCAAACACATGATATGGGAACCAAAGGGTTTCTTGGTCAAGGAACTGAGACTGGGGAGCTCTATCTCCCTCTCTCTTGGGAAGGTGAAAAGGGCTGATCTATCCCAGGAATGTTCCTGTCTTTGAGTATTATCAAAAAAGCAACCCTGCTCAGAGCCCAGTGCCTCTGGTTTTCCCACCAGTCTCTACCCAGCCCTGCCCCACCTTCAGCCTGCTCTCTATGAATCCCAAATCTGACATCTAGATTAAAGACTGAGCCAGCAAAGAGACCCCCTCCTGCCACTGAGAATGGCAGTCACAGGGCCCTAGCAGCTTCTAGATGAAGTCTCAGAGCAACATGGGTCCCAACTCCCGCCCTCATTCCCAGGCTGTCCTGTGCCAGTGGCATGCTTACCTCTGTCTCTCATGGAAGAATGAACACCAGGGGTGTCATCTTCAGATTGAGCCCGATTGAGCACTTGAAACTCCCAGCCCCCAAGGATGTAGTGCACAGGCATCCTGCAGTGAACGACAGCCAGGTCGTCAACGGTGAAACCAAGGTTCCAGGACTTTTAATAGCAGTGTGGCTGGATCAAATCCTCGATCACTGGTAGTCTAGGTTATCAGGTGAGATCATAGCTAAAATATCCTGACACACCTGACCTGGGATCATCCTCCCTCTTCATCTTCCTAATTATCACTTGCCCCCACCCTTCATAGTCCTTCACCCCAATACCTCCCTAGCCCTTGGACACTTTCTTCTTATCTGACCAGAAAATAAACGTTGGGACCAGGGATGATTGAAACCTGGTGACCCACCCTGATCCCTAGGGTCTACTGAGGCTGCTTTCCTATGCACTCGGTTGAGCACACAGCTCCTGGATATCATGCACTTGCTGAGGGCTCAGTGGCTTGATCCAACATACTGGCTTTAATCTCTGAAACTGTCCCCACAGAGATTGTGAATGGTTGGCTCCCTTGATCCAGGGACTCCAAACCAAGTCTTGCATGTTTTCCCTTCTTCCTTCCTTTCCTCTTTTTGTCCCTCTGTCCTTCCCTCCTCTCTCTCTCTCTCTCTGTCTCTCTCTGTCTCTGTCTCTGTCTCTGTCTATCTCTCTGTTTCTCTCTCTCTCTCTCTCTCCTCTCTCTCTCTCTCTCTCTCTCTCTCTCTCTCTCTCTCTCTCTCTCTCTCTCTCTCTCTCTCTCTCTCTCTCTCTCTCTCTCTCTCTCTCTCTCTCTCTCTCTCTCTCTGTCTTTCCTTTCTTTGTGTCAGTCATGGGCCTTTAACTCGAAGCCTACGTGCTATCCCTGAGCCTTTTTACTCAAGGCTAGCAGTCTATGACTTGAGCCATACATCCACTTCTGTTGCTTTGTTTTTGGTAGTTAATTGAAGACAAGAGTCTTCCAGGCTTTCCTGGCTGGGCCAAAATCCTCCATTCTTGGATCTCAGCTTCCTAAGTAACTAGGATGACAGGCCTGAAGCACCAGCATGTAGCTCAAACCAAGGTTTGAGTCCTGGAACCTTTCATTGTCTAAGACCTCCCAGGAAATGGTGCACACTGTATAGGTTTGTTGGATAAATAAATGACCATCTGTCTATGACAATACTACAGAAAAGTCCCATCTGATTCAGGTAAGTATCCCCTGTAATTATTCCTCTGATGAAGCCTGATGTAGTTCTCTCACAGTTCTCTCTCCTCCCTCTTCACGCCCTCCTGATGGCACCACACTTAACTGTTTTGACTCCTAGGATGTGAGCTATGAGGTACTCACTGGATTCCAAGGTCTCTAGGATGCCTATCTAGTCAAAGATCTCTGTCCAGCAGCTGACCAGCACTGTGGCACTCATTTCCCCACTCAGGTATGAACGAGTTTGCCATGAGCTGAACGACTGGCTCAAGAGGCCTCCTCTCCTCCCCCTGGGACCAGCCAGGATGGTCTACCACATCCCGCCCCTAAGTTTCATGTTGCAGACAAAGGATCTTTGAGGCAGCCTGGGGTCTCTGAATCTCCCAGAATCCAGTGCAGTTGCTGGGAATCATCTCTGCTCATAGCTGGCAGCCTGGGGATGGCAAGGTCACAATCTCTGCTCCCCAGGGGGTCCCCGACTGAGGTAGTCACCCTAGAGAGAACTGGAGGAGATTCAGCAGCTACCAGAGAAAGGCTTAGTCAAGGCACAAGGTTCAAAGCAAGAAATAATCTGGCTTGGGAACTCTGCCTGTGACTCTTTGAATGTCATTGTTTGGGAGCTGAAAATGTCCATCCAAGGCATTAGTGGAAATTGACAGCTTAAATAAAAAAAAAAACCCTGGAAAATGTAGCATTTAAATTGTCCCAATCAAACTTAAAGGGTTCCAAAATCAGTGGTCCTCTTTTGCTTACAGACAGCCTACAGCAGGTTACAGAAACTGGCATTCATCGATCCCTATCTAACTGCCATGTCCTGATACCAAGTAGGCTCCAGCAGGGGAAATGAACTTACCTACCACTGTCCACCTTGAAACATACCAGACAGGACACAGATAGGAGTTTGCCAGACTCCAGGGAGGATTGACCACTGGTGCACTGCCCCGGGAGAGAATCCACGCCACCAGTGGGGTCCCGGAGCCCTGGGCCTGGATGCCCACAGAGACCACAAACGCCCTAGGTAAGGTTCCCCTCTCATCCTCGGACATGGTGAAACATCTGCCATGTCACACTGTACGCCAGGCCCAAAACCTCATGGCTTCACAGCCCCTGCCCTACCCTTTCCCCTATCTCCTTCCTTAATTATGTTTGGCAGACACATTCCTAACCCTTGAATTAGCTCCAACTATACACTGAGAGCAGAGTGTCTGTCTGGAAGAGTGTAGCTGTGGACACACTTGCCTCACCAAACTTTTGGCCTGGGATAGAAGGACAGGTGTCCACTCAAGTTCACACAGGTCTCCTAGGGGAGGGACACGCAGGCCCAGCAGATACTGTGGGCTACAGGAAAGGGGGAAAAGAGAGGTGGAAAGGGGAGGAAAGGAATGTCTACTGAAATCTTCCATAAAGGATCCATGAAACTGTGAAGGAGAAAACAAAAATTGTGGCTGGGCTCATATTTGGTACTGATGAAAAAAGAACAACAAGTACATACACACAGAGAAATAAAATGCTTTTGCTGTTTTTAGACATGGTCACACACACACACACACACACACACACACACACACACACACACACACACACACCACACACACACACACAAATCCAGAACAGTGACAAAAGTGTCTTCCATGCAGCAGCTGGAATTTGCCAAATGATCACTCACCTGAGCACAGTCAGGCTGTACAAAGAGAGATGATTTCTCTCTCTCTCTCTCTCTCTCTCTCTCTCTCTCTCTCTCTCTCTCTCTCTCTCTCTCTCTCTCTCTCTCTCTCTCTCTCTCTCTCTCTCTCTCTCTCTCTCATACACACACGCACACACACACACACACACATACACACACACAGACTCAGAGTAGTGCCTCTCAAGTTTGTTGGTTACTCATTAGGGACAATGTACAGCTGGAGCATGCAGTTTCCCATTCCCCATTCCCTTTTCAGAACCAAGGGTTCCCACCCAAGGGGAGCACCACTGTAATGACACAGCACCACCCTGCCTCCTGCCTTCTCCAGGGCCAAACCCTTCCCCTTGGGAACAACCAGCCTTAAATCCCCATTCACCAAAACCCTAAGCCAGGATGCTGGGTGAAGGAATCCCCACACAGGTGGCTCCTGAGAGCAAGGACTGAAAACAAGCAGGGGGTCATTGGGTCCCCAAGAGGGTGTCTGACCTGGGGTGGGCATGGTGTTGAGGAAATGGATGGGGTTCTAAAGGCTACATACATGGAAATACTCCCTACTTCCAGCCTAGATGCTTCTGGGCGACTGGGTGGATTCTTGGAGGGACAAGGAGAACAGATGGACCAGGAGCACCAGCAGATGCTGGAAGAGCTGGGAAATGTGACCAACCTGTGAGTACTGTTGACAGCTGGGGAGGGAGGGACAGGCCAGGTGTATGAGTGTCAGAGAGAGTGTGTTCCTCCCAGATATTCACCTTTCATCTGACCCCCAGTGCTCTCACCTCCCTAGTGGGATTTTCTGATACCCTCCTCAGGTGAGAAGGTGACTGAGAACAGAGGACAAGGAGTCACACAGCAAAGGGTCCCTATCTTCTGCATCCAACACCCTCCACTCCCAGAAAAAAGGAAAAGACCCGAGAAGGCATGTGTGGAGTTGCTGCTCCCCACCTCTTTATAAAGCCACAAACTTCCCACCTAGGAGAGGAAGGGTGAAGATGTGGGGCTATGTGGATCCCACTGCTCCAGGCCAGGGGCTTGGTGATGGCCCCTTCTCACCAAACCCTCCATCTCCCCATTTCCTGGGACACTGACACTAGGGATGGGGGTGGGATCCTTGGGTCGACACCCACTCCCCCACCCCCTACTCCTTGGGAGCATTTGTGGCAGAGCCAGGGCTGGCCCCTGGCACTGGTGAGGCAAGTTTGGGACGTGAGAAGGGAAGTGGGAGTCGTGGGTCTGGGTTGGGGTGGGGAAGGAGGGGTTCGGAGAGGTCAAGAGGTTTGGGCCCATGGGACGGCCACTCATGTGTGCTGCTGGGAGATGCTATATGCTGCCATTCTGGGTTTAGCAAGCATCAATGGCAACATCATGGCAGATGCTCAGGACCAGAGCAGAGGATGGGGGGGCCAGGACATGGTCAGGGCCACAAGCTGGCCTGGGGCACATCGCTGGATGACTCTGAGAGGCACTGCAGGTCCAAGTCAGTAGCTCATGTTTGAAACGTGATGCCATGGGGAGAGCTCAAAAGGGGGCCAGGACAGCGGCAGGCGGGTGGCAAGGCTGAGCCCACCTTAGGCCCAGTTGAGCTCCTGGCACTGGAATCTCAGACTCAGGGCCTACATGGCCTCTGAGCCTCCCAGGGCCTTTGGGAGGGATATGCCTGCTTTGCTGGCTTTGTGTGCTCTGTGCTCCTGGCCCAGACCCGTGATCCTACAGCAGCTGAAGCCAGCCATTGATGGTGCCTCCCCTGGTGCTTGTGCCTGCTCTTCTCTCTGCTGTCTCTCTCTGCCCCCCACTTCTCTCCCGGGCTGCCCCACCCACACTGCACAAGTGAGCCAGCCCCCATGTGCCCCTGGCTGCAGCAGATATGTGTCCCCTTGGCCACATCCTGTCGTCATGTCCTCTCCTCAGTCACAACCCCTCCCCACTAGACCACGCTCCCCATCCCTGAATTTGTGGTGCCCTGACTGCCCTAAGGCTAACAGGCTATGGAAGTAGCAGGCTCACCTCAGCTCAGGACTTCCTCCCAACCCCAGCAGCTCCCCCTGGCATCGAACCCTCCCTCAGCCCAAGGGCTGGGAAAGATTCTTCTCCATCCACCCCACACACTAAGCAGGTGCATGGTTACCCTCTGTTAGTGTGTGTGTGTGTGTGTGTGTGTGTGTGTGTGTGATTTTCAGGGATACCTACCTCTCAAGGACTCAGAACATAGCACCCTTTTGGATGACAACACACAGCATACTTAAAAAAAATAGCACAAAGAAACCTGTGTAATGGACTCAGCACAATGCGCCTTTTGAAGGACTCAGCACATAACCTTTGGGATCCTCATGGTAATCTAATGACCAATAAAATTAGACATGCCATTTTTAAATCACCAAGCTTAAATATCATAGAATTATGACAGCATATGACATAGTGAAATTATAGACATATTGTGAATGCCTATTTTGTGATTTCATTCTATTTCAAGCAAGCAATATTGGTAGATATCAGAAATCCATTGTAACCTCAAAGCCATTGTGACATGAAAATCCTTTTGTGATATCACAGTGCCATTGTGATATCATTAACCTCTTGTGACATCACAAACCTGTCCTGTCCATTGTGACCTCCTCACCAATGTGACATCACAAAGCCATTGTGATATCACATTGCTGTTGTGATATTACAATCACCCTGAGACCTCCCGAACCCATTATGACATCTTTAGCACCTTTGAAAAAACACATGGCCTTTGTGACACCACAGTCCCTTTGTATATCCATTGTGAAATGTCAATTGAGATAAGATATGCCATTGTGATATCACAAAACATTTACAATATAATCATTGTCATTGTCACATTGTCATTTTGACAACATCAGGTCATTATGATATCCCAAATCTATAATGACATCATACCATTATGACATCACATTGTCATTGTGACATCACATTTACATTATGAATGCCTATTATGTGATTTCATTATATTTCAAATGTGGCATGTGGGTTCATATCAAAAACACATTTTGACTTCATAACCATTGTGACATAACAATCCCTTTGTGACAAAAGGTTGCCATTGTGATAACTCTAAACAACTATGACAACTCAAACATGTCCTGTCCTCGTAAGTTTTGTGACATGTTGCCACTTTAGGCCCATTGAGAGCTCATTCTATTTTAGACCTCATATTATTTCAGGTATGACATAAAATATTAATAATATACTATGACATCATGAATATTGTGACATCACACTGCTAGATGTAATGACCATTGTGTCACATTGTCACATCACAAATCTATTCGACTTCATCACATTTGTGCCAACATATACCTTTGGAATCCTCACAATCCCATTCTAAACTCACATACTTATTGTGAGTTATTGACAATTGAGGTGTCGAATGCCATTGTCACATCACCAATCTACTGTGACATCACAAAACTATTTTGAACTGATCACTATTATGGCATCACCAACTAATTGTGATTATAACAACACACTTATGACATTATAATTTGACATCGTATTGCAATTGTGATATTACTGTACCATCATACTTTCACAAACCTATTATGACCTCATCATATCTTAGAAAATGCAAGGTCTTTGGGACATCAATCTCCTTCTCTGAACTTGTATCATTGTCAACTTGTAGCAATTGAAATTTGAAATAAGGTATAATATTACAAACTAGTTTGACATCACTTACGCATTTTTATATCATTAACACTTTGACAAATGAAACCTGTTAGGAACCTTAGCACTTTAGACAAAAAACATGGCCTTTATGTCATCACAGTTCATTTGTGTATGTCATTGTGACTTCATTCTCATATCCTCAATATAAACTAATGGCAGTTAAGATCTGACATGCCATTGTGACATCACAAACCCTTTGTGACATAATCAGACTATCTTATGATATCATCAGCTCATTGTGACATCACCAATCTACAGTGACATCATAGCATGATGACATTGCATTGGCATTTTCCTGTCATAGACACATTGTGAATGTATGTCCTGTGATTTCATTCTATTTCAAGTGTGGCATATCAGTTGATATCAGAAACACATTATGCCCTCATAACCATTGTAACATTATAAACCCTGTGGGACGTGATAACCATTTTGACACCATATTTTTGTTATCACATCTTTAACTTTTGATGACAACACAAAATGACAATGACATTATAGCATTTGCCATTATGTCATTGTGACATAATAATTACATTATGAATGCCAAATCTGTGATTTCATTATATTTGAAATGTGGCATGTGGGTTGATATCAGAAACTCATTGTGATGTCATAACCATTGTCACATCAGAATCCCTTTGTGACATCAATTTGGCAATGTGACATCACAATAGCAATATGATGCTACTGAAGCACCATGATATCACAATGGTCATGAACTCACAATGGGTTTCTGATATCAACCGACATGCTACATTAGAAATAGAATCAATAGGCAAACACAACATGTCTATGATATCAGAATGACAATGAGATGTTACAATGCTATGATGTCATTGTAGTTTTACATGTCAAAATGAGCTGATGGTTCATAATGGCAACATGATGTCACAATTATGATAATGTAAGAAAGGATTTTTTTATGTTTAAATGGTATGTCTGATGTGAGTTTTCATTAGTTCCCCATGAGGATATGGATACAAAAATGTTCTGTGATGTCACAGAGGCCATGTGTGTTTTCAAAGGTGGTAAGAGGTCATAATATGTTTCAAAGGGCACAATGTGATCCATAATGTCACAATGAAAATGAGATGACCAATTTGGTTTTTGATGTCACAATGGTGATGAGGTCACAATGGTTTTGTGATGTCACAGTTTGTAATATCAGAATGATACATCCAATTTCAATTATTCATAATTCAATATGAGGATACCGGGTGATAGATGAAGCTTCATAGTATGTGGTCATACTGTGTGAAAACCCAATGGAACAGTGATTTCCCAATGACAATGTGATGTCTCAACATCATGTTATAATAATGTTTTGATGTCACAATTGGTGATGCCATAATGATGAAGAGGTCTCAATAGATTTGAGATGTACCAAGGGGTTTGTGATGTCACAATGGCATGTGGGATCTTAATTGTCATTAACTCATCATGAGTATATGAGTTTGGGAAGGGATTCTGATGTCAACAAAATATATGTAGTCAAGAAGGTGAAGAAATAACAGGTCTGAAATGTCACAAAGTGACACAATGGTTATGATGTCCAGCGGTGTGATATCATGATGTTACATTGGATTTTAGATATCTCATGTCATAGTTGAAATATGAAGTCGAACACAGATTTTCAACTCACAAAGGACCTAAGATATCACAATGGCATTTCAGAAAAGTTATGAGGACAGGAGAAGTATTTGATGTCACAGTGGATTAATGATATAACAAAGGCAAAGTTCTGTGACAAAGAGATTTTGATGTCACAAAGGTTATGAGTTCACAATGGTTTCCTGATATCAACCCACATGGCACATTTGAAATAGAATGAAATCAAAGAATAGGCATTCACAATGGTTCTATGACATTAAAGTGACAATGTGATGTCAAGGCAGCAATGTTTGATAGAATATGTACTCATTACCTTACTTATGTAACTGTAATCCCTCTGTACACTACACTTACAATAAAAAAAGTACAGAAGAAAAAAATGGTATGGTGTCATTGCGATTTGGTGTTGTCACAATGAGATGATGGTGTCATGATGACAATGTGATTTCACAGTCATAATTATTGCACAAAGTATTTGTGACCCTACAATGCTATGTGTGATCACAATTTTCATTAGCTCACTATGAGGATATGGGTACACAAAGGGTCTGTGATGAAACAGAGATCATGTGTATTCTAAAGATGCTAAGAGTTCACAATTGCTTTGTGATGTCACAATGTGATTGTGAAGGCACAACAGTAATGGATATGACAATGGGTTTGTGATGTCACAGTGATGATGAGGTCACAATGAGTTTGTGATGTCACTATTAGTTTGTATTATTACAATGACATGTCCAATTTCAATTTCTACTAGTTCAAAATGAGGATACAATTTCAAAGAAAGAATCTGAAGCTCCAAAGACCATGAACTTTTAGTCATAATGTGTGATACGTTGCCATTAGGATATTTTAGGCCTTTAGTAAGCTTATATTCTGTTTTCAAACTCATAATTCAGGCATGACATCTGATATCAGAAATTGACTCTGACAATATGAACATTGTGACATCACATTGATAGACATCAAGACCATGGTGTCACATTGTGAACTCACAAATCTGTTAGGACTTCATCACATTTGTCTCAACACATGACTTTGGAGACAACACAGTCCTTTTGTGAACTCATATCTTCATGGTGAATTAAAGACATTTGAGAATCGGCATGCCATTGTGATATTTTCAACCAATTGTGACAGCACACACTTATTATAGTAGAAACACATTGTGATCTAATATCCATTGTGGTAGCACAATTCCTTTGTGAGCCCACATTTCCATAGTGATATCACTATCCCACTGTGAAATTCCAATCCTCTCATACCCAATCAAGGTATGAAATGTGTTACCCGAATCCAGTGTGACATCTAGATCATGGTGACATCACACTGATAGATGTTATGAGCATTTTGTTACATTCTGACAACACACACCTGTTAGGAATTTATCATTTTTGAGACAATGCATGCCTTTGGAGACATCACAGTCCCTTTGTGAGCCTATATACTCATTGTGAGTTGACAATTGAGATCACATGTGTCATTTTGATGTCACCAACACATTGTGACATCACACACCTCTTGTAAACTCATCACCAGTATGGCATCACCAATTTTGGTAACAAAACTTTATTAAGTCATCATATGGCAACATCCCATTGCCATAGTGATATCACTGTTCCAATGTTTTTTTTCAAAAACCTAGTATGTCTTCATAGCATTTTAGAAAATTCATTGCCTTTTATATTTCAGTATTCTTCTCTGAACTCATATCCTCATTGTAAACTAGTAGCAACTGAAATTGGACATGTGAATATGAGCTGTGACTTCACAAAACATTGATTTCATCACCAATGTGACATCGCAAACCCATTTTAAGCTTTCATTGCCATTTCATATCACTATCACATTGTGACATTCCAAACCTATTTGGACCTCTCAGCACATTTGATAAAACACATGGCCTTTCTGACATCACAGTCCCTTTGTGTAACTATACCCTGTTTATGAACTGACAATTGATATCAGACATGCCACTGTAACATCATGAACTCTTTGTGACATCACCAGTGTGACATAACATTCTCATTATGACAGGATCAACTACTTTTGACATCACAAAACTACGACAAGATAGCATTATGAGATCACATTGTCATTGTGATGTTATGTACAGATTGTGAATGCCTGTTTTTAATTTTTTTTTTTTTTTGTCGGTCGTCGAGGTTGAACTCTGGGCTTGGGTTCTGTCCCTGCTCTTCAGCTCAAGGCAAGCACTCTAACGCTTCAGCCACAGCACATCTTCTGATTTTCTCATGGTTTTTATTGGAGATAGTCTCATGGACTTTCCTGCCTGAGGTGGCTTTGAAGTGAAATCCTTAGATATCATCCACCTGAGTAGCTTGGATTACAGTCTTGAGCCACTGGTGCCCTGCTTTTTCATTCTTTTTCAAATTTGACATGTGTGTTGATATCAGAAACATAATGTGACCTTATAACCATTGTAACATCATAAATAAGCAGTGACATCAAATTGTCATTATGACACCTTCAAATCATTGTGACATCATCAAACAACAATGGCATCATTGCATGATAAATCACAATGACATTGTTACATCATAGTCATAACAGTGTGAAGGCCTATTCTGTGAATTCATTCTATTTCAGAAACCCATTTTGACCATATAACCATTGTGATATCACAATCTTTTGTGACATCATTAATCTGCTGTGCCATCACAAACTAGTCCTTATAAGTTTTGTGACATGCTGCCATTGTCATATGTTAAGCCCATTGTTAGCTCATAATCTGTTTTCAATCTCATATTTCTGGTATGACATGTGATATCAGAAATCCCCAGTGACATCATACTGCCTGATATTATGAGTATTGTGTCACATTGTGACATCACAAACTTGTTAGAATGACATCACATTTGTGACAACACATGCCTTTGGAGACATTACAGTCCCTTTTTGAAATCATATATTCATTGCCAATTAATGAAAGTTGAGATCTGCCATGCCACTCTGACATCATGAACCCTTTGTGACATCACGAACTTATTGTGACCTCATCATGAGAATGGCATCAACAACTAATTGTGGTATCAAAGCATTATTTTGATATGATATTGTGGTATTGCCATGGTGATATCACTGTCCCATTGTGTTTTTACAAACCTATATGGCCATATCACATCCTAGAAAATTCATGGCCTTTGAGATTTCAAGATCTTTCGGTGAACTCGTGTACTTATAACTTCTAAGGCCAAGAGACAAACCATCAAGTCACATTTAATATAATAAACCAGTTTACAGTAGAAAGGGGACTGTGATTACCTTATCCTGGACTGGATAACCAGGTCCAACAGCAGCCTTGACCACCAATCCTCAGACATTCAATGGGCAGCCCCACCCTTTCTTAATTTGTCTGCAAACACCCAGACAAAAAATTATGATCCCCAAAACTCCAAACCTCAATGAACAAGGCTTTTTACTTTTCCATTCCTCCCTCCTTTGCTACAGACTTGTCCTTCCTTCCTGGTCTTTCCCTATTTCCCTTCCACCACTTCCTACAGGCCTCTCCAGTCTCCACATGCCTGCCCTACTTTGCCCCAGTGACCACTTGCCAACATTCTGCTCTCCCTCAAATTCCTCTCTTCTCAAGTTTTTCCCTTCCTGCTGTCTCGCCACTTTCTTCCATCTGGGTAGCTCTCATTTTTATGTCCCCTTCCAATGCTGTGAAAATGCAACTTATATATATGTTTTATCCCTCCTCCTCTAATGTGTCTTCTGCCTAACAGTTTTCAACCGTCACTTCCCAAACTGCCCAATGTTCAATTACTTCTTGACAGCTCACCATGAGAGGCTTGAGACCTCCACCTTTGGTAGTATTCCCCACACTCTCCGGTGGGACAGGCCAAGAATTTAAAATGATTATTGGTTCCCACAGATAATTCTGGCCTCACTGGTTATTACAGTATCTCATAGTGAATTAGAAGAAATTGAAATTGTATATGTCATTGTTATATTACTTGATGAGACATCACTAACCCATTGTAACCTCATCACTGTTGCGACATCACAAACATTGTGATATCATATTGCCATTGTGTCACCATGCTCACATTATGACATCCAATCCTATTATGACCTCAGAAGCTTTGAAAGAAAGCATGGCCTTTGTGTCATCACAGGACCTTTGTGTACCCAAATCCTCATTTTGAGCTAATGACAATTGAGATCAGACATGCCATTTTAACATCTCAAAACCTTTGTGACATTATCACCAGTGAAACATCACATTGTCATTATGACAACATCAGCCCATCATGACATCATAAAACAACAATGACATCATAGAATTATGACATCACATGGTCTATTCTGTGATTTCATTCTATTTCAAATGTGGCAGGTGTGTTGATATCAGAAATAGATTGTGAACACATAACCATTATGGCATCACAATACCTTGATGACACTACATTGCCATTATGATATCACTAACCCACTGTCTCTCCTATCCTCATATATGTTTTGACATGCTGGCAGTGTGATCTCTGGCCTCTCTAAACTCATAAATTGTTTAACTCATAATACTTCAGGCATGACATGTGATATCAGAAATCCACTGTGACATCACGACCACTGTGACATCACACTGCCAGATGTCATGACCACTGAGTCACATTGTGACATCACAAACCTGTTAATACTCATGCCACTTGTGCCAACATATGCCTTTGGATACATGATCCCTTGTGAATTTATATACTTATTGTTAATTAGAGACCTGGCATGAGATTGTGAAATCACAAATCTATGTGACCTCATTAGCTGTATGGCATTACCATTTGTGACTTCAAAACAATACTATCTCATGTAATAGTAACATCACATTGCCAATGGGATATTTCTGTCCCATTGCATTTTCACCAATCTATTATGTGCACATAATATTTTACAAAACCCATGGCCTTTCTGACTTCTAGCTCCTTATGTAAACTCGTATCTTCATTGTGATCTAGTAGAATGAAATTAGATATGTAATGGTGATATTACAAATTCATTGTGACATCACTATCCAAGTGTGACTTTATCACCACTGTGACATCATAAACCCATTGTGACATCACATTTCCACAGTGATATCACAATCACCTTGTGATATCCCAAATCTGTTGTGACCTCTTAGCACCTTTTAAAAAGGACAACTGACATCAGACATGCAATTGTACCATTACAAACGCTTTGTGACATCATTTCGAGAGTGAGATCACATTGTTGTTAGTATACCATCAGCCCATTGTGATATCCCCAAATGACAATGACATCATAGCATTATGACATCACATATTCATTGTGAGGACCTAGAGTCAATGTGATTGCCTATTTTATGATTTCATTCTATCTCAATAGTTTGATTTCAGAAACCCATTGTGACCACATCACCATTGTGATATTACAATCCCTTTGTGACCTCATATTGACATTGTTATATCATTAATGCAATGTTACATCACAAATCTGTCTTGTCCTCATAAATTTTGTAACAAGTGACTACCTTGACCTGGGCTGGATGCCCAGAGCTAAATGCAGCCTCAACCATGTACCCTCACAACTCCACAGAGCAGCCCAGCCATTTGTTAACTGGTCTTCAAACAACCAACCCCAAAAATAATGATCTCCAAAGCTCCACATTTCAAAGGACAAGGCTTTTTCTTATCTCTTCATCCTCCTTCACTCAGACCTGTCCTACATTTCAGGTCTTATTTTTTTCCTTCCACCATTCCCTTCTCTTCAGGCTGTTCTACTCTTGACAGGCCTGCCCTGCCCTATCCAAGTTGCCAAGTGCCATCCTTCAGCTCCTGCTCTCCCTCAATTTCCTCTCCTCCCAGTTCTTTACCCTCCTGCAGTCTCATCACTTCTTTCGTTCCAGGCCTTTCCCCTTTTTCAGTCCCCTTCTGTTGCTCTGAACATGCAGCCTATATATAGGCCGTACCCTTCCCCCACTGCAATATGTTTCCTACATAACAGTTTTCAATCATCACTTCCCAAATGTCCATACCCAATCACTTCTTGGAAGCTCACCATGTGGGGCATGACATCCTATCTCCTTCAACAGCATGTCCTGCCCCTTTCAGCGTCATACACCCCTCTCTCTGGTGGTCCAGACCAAGAGGCCATGATTACTATCTGTTCCTGTGGATTATATGGGCACTGATGGGTATTACAGTGTCCTCATGGTGAACAAGGAGCAATTGAAAATGGACAAATAATTGTAATATTACAAACTCGTGACATAACTAACCAATTGTGACCTCATCACCACTGTGACATCACAAACCCATTGTGACATCACATTGATATTTTTAACACCAGGATCACATTGTTACATCCCAAATCTATTATAACCTCTTATACATTTTGAAAAAATACATAGCTTTGTGACATCACATTCCCTTTGTGTACTCAAATCCCCACTGTGAAATATTGACAATTGAGAATCAGAGAGGACATTTTAACATCAAAAACAGTTTGTGAGTTTATCACAATTGTGACATCACATTGTCATTTTGACACCATCTGCTCATTGTAAAATCACAAAACTAAAATGATATGATAGATTTATAACTAAACATTGTCATGAGACATCATAGACACATTATGAATGCCTTTTCTGTGATTTCATTCTATTTAAAATGTGGCCTGTAGGTTGATATCATAAGCAAATCAAGAACTCCTAACCATTGTGACATCAAAATCCCTTTGTACATCACTTTTCCATTGTGATATCTCTAAAACACTGTGACATCACAAACATATCCTGTCATCATAACTTTTGTGACATGCTACAATTCTAATACCTTTGGCTTTATTATCCTCATAATCTGTTGTCGACCTCATTAGATTTCACATATGACACTTGATATCACAAATTCCCAGTGACATCATGACCATGGTGATATCACACTGCCAGATTTCATAACCATTGTGTCAAATTTTAACATCACAAACCTTTTAGGATTTCAATATATTTGTGACAATACATACTTTTGGAGAAACCTCAGTCCCTTTGTGAACTCCTCTACTTATTGTAAGTTAAACACAATTGGGAACCCTCATGTCATTTTGACATGTCCAACACATTGTGACATCACCAATATTTTGTGACCTCATCACCAATTGTGACAACAACACAATATTTTGACATGATGTAGTGAGTTGACATTGCCATGATGATATCTGTCCCATTGTGTTCAGAAACCTAATATGACCTCATAACATTAAAAAAAAATTCATGTCCATTAGGACTTCAAGATCCTTCTGTGAACTTGTATGCACATTGTGAAATACTAGCAAGTGAAATTGGACCTGTGTTTGAGAAATTACTAAATCATTATGACATCAAAAACCCTTGGTGACCTCATCACAACAGTGTATCATAAAGCTATCATGACCCTTAAGTACCTTTGACAACACACATGGCATTTTGGACATCACAGTCCCTTTGTATGCCCATATCCTCATTGTGAACACATGACAATGAAATTCATATATGCTATTGTAACATCACCATTTGTGACCCATCACAAGTCAGACAACAAATATTCATTATGACACCATTATGTCCTTGCAACATCACCAATTTATAATGACCTCACAGCATTATGACATTATTTTGTCATTGCGATGTTATAGACACGTTGTAAATGCCTATTCTCTTAGTTCATTCTATTTCAAATGTGGCATGTGGGTTGATATGAGAAAACCATTATGATCTCATAAGTATATGGCATCACAATCACATTGTGACATCACAGTGCCATGGTGATATCATTAACACACTGTGACATCACAAACCTTCCCTGTCCTCATAAGTCTTGTGACATGCTGCAATTGTGATGTTTTAGCCCTTTATGAGCTCGTAATCTGTTTTCAACCTTGTAATATTTGTTATGATATGTGATATCAGAAATCCACTGTGACATCATGACAATTGTGACATCATACTGACAGATATCATGCACATTGTATCACACTGTGATATCATATTCCTCCTAGGACTTCATCACATTTGTGACAATACATGCCTTTGAAGATACCACAGTACATTTGTGAACTCATATTCTCTGTGATTTCATGACAAATGAGATCCTTTATGCCATTTGGATATCACCAACAAATTGTGACATCATAGACCTACTGTGACCCCTTACCTGTATGGCATCAGCAACTAATTGTGACATCAAAACCTTTTGTGATGTCACGTGACACGATGATCATGACATCTGTCAGTGTGATGTCACATGGTCATAATGTTAGTGGATTTCTGGTATCTCATCTCATACATGAAATATCAGGTTAAAAACAAATTATGAGGGCAAAAAGGTCTAAGATATCACAATGTTAGCATGTCACAAAAGTTATGAGGACAGGAGAATTTTGTGATGTCACATTGTGTTAGTGATATCACACTGGCACTGCGATATCACAAAGTGATTATGATGTCAAAATGATTGTGTAGGCCAAACATGTGTTTCTGATATCAACTCTCATGCCACATTTGAAATACAATGAAATCACAGAAGAGACACTCACAATGTGTCTTTGATGTCACAGTGAGAATTGTTGTCATAATTCGATTATGTCATTGAGTTTGGTGATGTCACAATGAGCTGATGCTCTCATAATGAAAATGTGATGTCACACGGTTGAGGATGTCACAAACACTTTTTGATGTTATAATGCCATGTCTGATCTCAATTGTCATTGGTTAACAACAAGGATATGGGTACACAAAGGGACTATGATCTTGAAAAAGGCATGTGATTTTTCAAAGGAGCTAAGAGATCATAATAAATTTGAGATGTCACAATGGAATCATGATGTCACAATGAAAATATTGTTACAATGGGTTTGTGATGTAGTGCTGTTATGATGTCAAAATGGGTTTTGATGTCATAACTAGTTTGTAATATCACAATCAAATTTTCAATTTCAATTGCAACTAATTCACAAGGAGGATACTGTAATAATCATAAGGGCCACGATAATCTATAGGGTCCCATAATCAGCCAGGCACCATCTCCTGGCCAGCTGGAGAGGACAAAGTATGCCACCAAAGAAGTTGGGGCATTCTGTGGGAGGGGCTGGTGCATTAATCCCCACCTATTGAGCTGTTAAGAAGTGATTGGGCTTTGGGCAGTTTCTGATGACATTTGAAAACTGTTAGGCAGTTGGAGTGGAGGAGGGGTACAGAATTTTTACAGGCTACTTGTTCAGAGCAATAGAAGGAAAGAGAAAAAGGGGAAAGCCCTGGAAGGAAGGAAGTGGTGTGATAGCAGAAGGGGAAAGACCTGGGAGGAGAGGAAGTTGAGAGGGGGCAAGAGGTGAAAGATGGCAACTGACGACCCAGGCAAAGCAGTTAAGGCCTTTGGAGAGTAGAGAGGCCTAAAGAGAAGAAGGAACTGTTAGAAGGGAAAAATGGAAAGACCTCGAAGGAAGTACAGTTCTGTAGTGAAGGAGAGACAAAGGGAAGGGGAAAAAAGCCTTGCCTTTTGATGTTTGGATATCATAATTTTGAGGGTTGGTGGTTTGGAGAACATTTATTATATGTGTCTCAATGGATTCTCTTCAACGAGAGAGTTCCTAATTTTCAGAGACCTCATCGAGATCATACATTTGGATGGCATCAGGCCCAGGCAAAAATCCCCATAAGTGAGTGTTTCAACCCTCAGAGTTGAGAGTCTACCTCGAGTTTTTGTCTCCGGAGGACCAACATGGACAAATGTCATTCAGACTCCACTAGAGGTGCATCTGTGCAAGCTTGCCAGCCGGTTTTGGGGACCCCTTTTGGAGGTCATTTATGGCATCCTTGGGAAGCCATCTGGGAACTCTTTGAGAGGTCATGTATGGTTTCTTTGGGAAGCCATCTGAAACATTATCAAGAGTACATCTGCGAATTCCTTGAGAAGCTATCTGAGACCTACCCTGGAGGTCATTTGGGGCCTTCTTTAGGGGCCATATGGGACATTATCCAGAGGTCATCTTGTGCTTCCTCAGGAGGCCTCCTGAGACCTCTTCAAAAATAGTCATTGGGGCTTCCTTTAGAGGCAATCTAAGACCACCTCCTGAGGTCATCTGGAACTTCTTTGGGAGGTCATCTCAGGTTGCCTTGATGAGAAATGTATGACCATCTTCGGACATCATGTGGGACTTCCTTGAGAAGCCATATAGGACCATCTCTGGAGGCCATCTGTGCCTTTCTCAAGAGAGTTATCTGGAACCGCCTCTGGAGTTTATATGTAGCCTCCTTGAGTGGCCATCTGGGAGCTACTTGAGAGGTAATCTCAGCCTCCTAGAGAGGACATCTGGGACTTCCGTTGGAGGTCATCGGACACTATCTTTGGGAGCCATTTTGAACCTCCATGAGAGGTTATCTCGAGCCTCCTACGAAGGACATATGTGACATCCACAAGAGGTCATCTGTGGCTTTCTCAAGAGGCAATCTGGGACATTCTCTCTGTCATCTGGGACCTCCTGTAGAGGTCAACATTGAGAGGTTTGGGACATGTAAGTTAAGTGTCTGTGACTATTGGTCTGTGTGTGTATGCTGATAGTTCTAGCTGTGTCCTGTATGCACCTCAGTTTACTTTTTCTCAGGATGGGAGAACAAGGCCTAAACTTACCATATCCAAAAAAATATTCTGCCCCAGGGTTATAGAATCCTTCAGAGGAAGATTCGTTGATGTACTCTCTCTCCTGTTCTTTGCCATCAGCACCTCTAATGTTAAATCCTCCCATACCAAATGTGGTTAGTTGTACCAGCCTGAGGTGGTACAATGTGGTAAGTTACCCTTATTACCATTGAGACAAGAGCATGGAGGAGATGTTGGGCAGGCACCCTTTTTAATATATATTCCCTTTACAACTAGAGACCTGTATAACTGGAAACAGAAAACTGCATCGTTTTCAGGAAAAAAAAAACAGGGGCTCATTACTTCATTAGAGACAGTAATTTTCACACACACAAGCACATCTGGGATGAGTGTCAGCAAATTTTACAGGTGCTTTTCACCTGGTAGAAAAGGGAGTGAATCCTGCTCGGTGACATGAAAGTTGTCCTTGGACCACACAGTATCCCCACTATTGAACTAGACCATTTGGAGCAAGTCTTTCCACATACTTACAGAGCAGAGACTAACAGTGATTGAGGTATGGAAGTGATTATCTATTATTGACAGGTTCGATTGGCAAGGATACCACAGTGGCTAGGAAGCGAGTCATCAATCTAAGGTGAGTGAGATGGTACAGTTCCCCAGTGAGTACCCAAATGCTTTTCTGAAATTTCTCCCAGAAGTCTATAGGACTTATAAGTCTATAGATCTTGAAGCCCTGGAGAGCAAAAGAGCCCTAAATATGGCCTTTGTTACCCAGTCAGCACCAGATATTAGAAGAAAGCTTCAAAAGTTAGAAGGTTTTGAAAGAAAGGTGTATTCTAAGTTGGAAGTGGTTGCCCAGTAGGTGTTTGATTACAGAAATTCCCTGGAAAAAAAGATTCTAAGAAGGGGGGTTGAGTTTTGATAGGAGCACCAGAATAGGGATAAAGAAACCCTTGGCAAAGACAGTACAATTCATTAGCAAATGGCAGTAGGGAACCTCTAGGACTAGATCAGTGTCCTTATTGCAAGCAAAATGGACATTGGGAAAAGGAATGTCCAAGGAGGAGAAAGATAGAAAATGACAGGTTATGTAATCACATTAACCACCTGAAAAATGTGTTCATATCTCGGGAGTAACATGCAAAGGAGCTTGGAGCTATGAATTCCAGTTGTATTCAATTTAAAAATCAGCCCTCTGAACTTAAGAAGAAATGAGGCAAAGAAAAATTCATACACTTCTATCTCAAAACACAGGCTTATAAAAGACTGAATCTCCAATATGTGCCCGTCCAAACCCACCAAGAGTTTAAAAGCACTGGACACTGGAGAAACCAGGGAGAATAATTTGACGTGAAGAAAAGATTTGAAGATATAAACTTGTGAGAGTCAAAAATGAGAAGTAAATCCTCAAAAGGAACCTAGAAAACACTCAGAATCAAATGAAATTCAGGTACATTAGCCTGGGTGAGCATGAGGCAAATTATGGGACCACAGGTCAGAGGCCGACAGAAGCACAAGACAGCAATGCTGCCATCCTTGCTAACAACAAGTGAGGACAAGAAGAGACCCTGATGCTGCATTAAGAAATTGTGGCCATGAAAATGGAACCAGACCTAATATAAGGGTGAAGTATATGTCTATTATAAGCTTTGAAGAGTGTCACCAGAAATGCAAAGCAACAGAGAAAGAAGGAAAAAGATGCTAGCAGAGAAGACAAGGAAGTGCTGTGTCATAGAAGATGAGGCCAAGAAAAGTGAACAGGAAAATATCAGGCTCAAGAAAGAAATTGTTACTCTTCAGAAAGAGTTATAGGACCACATACACTGATAGAGAATGCCAGGCAAAAGGAAAGGACATTAGGAAGAAAAACAGAAAAGCTAAACAAACAGTTGAAAGATCTGTCACAAAAATACACTGAAGTCGAAAACTAGAAAGGGAAACTAATAGAGTAAAAGGCCAAAAAGACTGCTGAGATCTTCACCATAAATGTAATGCAGAAACATCTTGTCCCAATGGAACAGGAAGAGGTGGAAAAAAATACTTCTCAATAGCACCTTTGTGAACTTAAGAGAGGTGCTGTAGAGCAAGACAAGGTGTTGTGAGAAGGAGCAGCAGTTGGCCAGTCAAAGGAACTCTCCTGTGACCCTGCAAAAACACTTGCAGGTTAAGGAGCTCATTGAGAAGGAGAGTGGGATCATGAAAGCAAGTTTGAGAGAAAAGGAGAATAATATGGGAGAAGTCTTCAAGGTTCAGAGTACTATACAGGAGTTAAAGAACCTAGAGACCATAAGATAAAGGGAAACATCTGAGCTGATCAGGTAGCTTGGGAGACCACTCTAAAACCAGTGTGGTCTCTAGAGTTACTAGTCGTTAAAATTAAGGAAAGAAACAAAAACAGTGGTAATATGTGGGCAAATGTTGACACTGGACTTGTGAAAAATGTAAAGAGGCTCAAGCTTTCTTTCAGTTTACGTGTAGATATTTGCACACTGGTAAATTGCTCCAGACAACTACCTAAAACTGTTTGAAAACCAGTGGGGCCTCAGGCTGTCAATTCTTTGTAATGTGTGTATGTAATTTCCAAACAGGTAAATGCTGAAAAGCTGGAACATATGGAAATAATTCATATGTGAGGAACCTCAGATGGTGAATTTGGGAAAGTGGACGTCACAGAGGTAAAGCCTGGAAAGTATGGGTATTCATATCTGTTAGTAATAGTGGACACTTTTTCAGGCTGAGCTGAGGCATGTAATAATTTCTTGATTTGGCTTACCCTTATTTGTGGGGTCCAAAGATGGCCCTGTATTCATGGCCCAAGTTCTCAATGATTAACTAATGCTCTAGGAATAAATTGGAATTTAAAATCCATTTATAGAACTCAGAGTTCAAGGCATTTGAAAGAATTTAATTTAGTTTAATTAAATTAAATACAGAGACTAAATTAAATACAGAGACTGTGCATGGCTAGGTGAGCCTCCTCCACTTTGCTCTCCTTCGAGCAAGATGTAGCCCTTATGTTAAAGGATTTAATCCCTTTGAAATACTTTAGGGTAGACCAACCCCTTTGGTTCCCAAATTTGGGAAGGCTATATTAACAGAAATGTCAAACTACAATCTGCAGGGTTTACAACATATTCTTTTATGTACCTATCCTTTGGTAACTAAGGCCCACCGTCCACCTAAGAAAAACTCCACCTGAAGGGGAGAGGCCAAGATGGTGATGGAACAGCAGGTACACACCACAGCTCTCCCCAAACAAATACAGTTTGAATTTCAATGCTCGGTTTCTCCTAGTGACCCACAAAAAAGGAGATTACTCAGAGCGGTACAGTAAGTGAAAAAAAGAAAAGGGAAAAACCTACACAGACAGTAAAGTGGAAATAACCTTCCGCCACCCCTTGTTGGTGATGGGGCTCCACGCTGAGTGGCGGAACTTCTTGCCAGGCTGCTTAAGTGGCCTGGCTCTGGACCCTCGGAAGACAACATACCCACAAGCATTCCAAGACTCTCAGAAGACTCCCACGAGCTGGTGCCAACCCAGAGAATACAAACAAATCTCAGAAGGCAGAGCTGCCATGAAGACTCCTTTCAACCTCCCTGGCATTGTGCCTCTGCCTGGCTGGTGCAAGCAGCACCACCCAGTCTGGAGCAGCAACAGCTGTCAGCAGTGGCAAACGACCCTATACTCACAGCGTGGCACCTCTGTCCTGCTGGTGTAAACAGCCTAGCCTAACCTGGAGCAGCAGCAGCAGCAGCTGGCAGTAGTGGCAAATCACTCAGACTCTGGGCACAATGCTTCTTGGCTCTAGCTCACAGGAACATCCCAGACCAGCCCGGGGCGGCAGCGGTAGCTGGGGCAGGGATAGTTGCAGTGAACAAGTCCAGACCCATGGCGCTTTGTGCCTCTCCATACTGGCCCACATAAGCAGCCCAGCCCAGCCTGAGGCAACATCACTGGTTAACACCTGACTCCTGGTGGGGTGGAAGGCCTCTCCATACAGGCTTGCATAAACAGCCCAGCCTAGCCCATGGTGGCAAAGGTGGTGAACTACTCCAGACATGAGGCAGGGTGTGGTGCTGAACAACCCCAGAAAAGCATCATGAATTTTCCTGCCTGGGCTGGCTTTGAACCTGAATACACAGATCTGAGCCTCCTTAGTAGCTAGAATTACAGACATTCACACCAGCAGGGTCTAACTCTTGCCAAACCCCTAACTTTTTCTACAATAGATCATTTCTTAGTTAATACAAGGAATTTAAGCAAATACAAGAGGATCGACTTAATTAATACTCTGTATTCAGTCTGACCATAATGGAATCAAACTAGTTCTCAATAACAAGGCATAAAGTATGAAAAACATAAACACATGGAAATTAAACAGCACTCAGTTGAACAATACATGGGTTACAGAATAAATTAAAGAAGAAATGAAAAAGTTCCTACAATTCAGTGAAAATCTAGAAACATCACAAAGAAACCTATGGGACCCAGCGAAAGCAGTCCTGAGTGGCAAATTTATTGTTCTCAGAGCACATATCAAAAAAAATAGAGACCAAGTAAACAACCTTATGAAGCAACCAAAACTGCTAGAGAAACAAGAAAAAAATTAAACCTAAAGTTGCTCAGCAGAAAGAGAAAATCAGAATAAGAGCTGAAATTAATGAAATAGAGACTGAAGAAACTATAAATAGAATTAATTTTAAAAAGCTCTTTTTAAGAAAAAAAATCAATAAACCTGAAAGACCATTGGCAAGAGTAACTAACAAAATAAGAGAGGAGACCCATATCAATAATATCAGAGATACCACAGGAAAAATTACAACAAACATCCAAGACATTCAAACAATCATAAGAAATAATTCCAGACTCTATTCACAAAGGAAGGAAAACCTAGCAGAGATGGATGAATTTCTACAGAAATAGAAATTGCTATCCCCCCTTTCCTTTTCAGCCATGCTTCTCCAAAATGTATGGTGGGAGCACAGGTCAGTAAATAAATGACTTTTCCTACCTTAATAGTGTGTGGCATTCTCTTCATAGGCTACCGAATGAAACCTACCTTTTTAATATATCTTACATATGGGACCATGAATTGGATAAGGTTTTTGGTTTGGAAATGTTAGAATTTCCTAACCACCCCTTTTCTGTGAACCAAACTGCCTTGAGACACCATGCGACACTTTTCACCAATACCATTGCTGGCCTTCACATCTATGTCCACACCACTTCTCTACTCTGGTGAGTGAAACTACTCTCTATGCCTCTATGTTGCTCAATCTCTGTTCAGATGTGGCACCACACCAGAGAGCTCCTATGGCCTTTAGCCGAAAGGCTGGTAACCTCCAAAGCCCAGGATACTTGGTTTTGGGGGCATGGCCATTAATCTCTAGTGGGCTATGGGAGAAGTGAGACACTGCTTCTGCCTTGTCATCTCTCCTTCACTCACCAGACTGACTATCCTACACATTTAATGGGGTGTTGGGAGTCATGCCTGAGCTGTGAAACCCCTCTGAAATGCCTCTTGTGCTCCTTGGATAGCAGAGCACCTAATATTTTTATGTTGTCAAATTTAGACAATTTTTGCCTCTGCAATGGTACATGGTCAGAAGTCTGCTTACTATCAGGCTCTCCTTGCTCTCTGCTATTCATGTCCAACTTTCTATATCTCTCCCTTTCTTTTCTACAATTATTTGTATTGTGCCCTGAAGAGTGTGATATGGGCTAGGTTCAAGGAATCGCCTCTAGGTTCCCTCTAAAAGGCTAGCCAAACTAGGCCTGATTTTTTGTTCATGCTTTCTTTGTATTTTTTTAGAAATTTGCCATCTTGAGTTCGCCATCTTGGCCAAATGGTGGGTTAAGCGTTTGGCCCCCTCCAATCCTGACCCTTCCACCAAGCTTACTTCTCCTCCATCCATCTATTCAAATGTGTCCTGGTAACAAGTTGCTCTTTTCACAGACCCTGGTAACTGAGGCCCAACCATCTGATGTGCTTTGTTAGCAAAGATGTCTAAACATTGTTGCCAAAAATTTTAGGTTTTGAGTTTTGCCCTTTTGGTTTTGTGTTGTGTAATCTAGAACTGACTACATGACTCTTTTGGTGGGAGGAAGGGTCCCATTGTGGGGCCTGAACTCTGGGCCTAAGCGCTGTCCCTCAACTCTTGAGCTCATGGCTAGTGCTCTACCACTTGAGCCACAGGGCCATTTCTGGCTTTTTTCTTTTTGCTTATGTGATGCTGAGGAATCAAACCCAGGGCCTCATGCATGCAAAGCAATCATATTAGTATATGTGTGCTAAGATTCTCCCATCTAACAATTTTGTCATTGCAGAATATTTGTTGGTCAGTTCTTGATAAGGACCAGGTAAGGTCTACTTATTCTATTTGATCTACTTGTTGCGATAATGGGAAATAACAAAGGGCTTTTATGGCAAAGATTGCAATTCAAAGCCAGCCTGGGCTGAAAAATCCCTAAGAATCCATCTCGCAACTAACCTGCAAAAAGCCAGTCTGGAAGCATGGCTCGAGCCTCTTATCTCTAACCAGAAAACAGTGCAAGTGTTTCTATAACTCAAAATGTTAGAGTGCTAGCCTTCAGCAGAAGTGCTTAGGGACAGTGCCCAGGCCTTGAGTTCAAGCCTCCTTGAATACCAACTGGGACAAACCATCCCAGCAATGAGCACCTAGACTCAGGGAACATGAAGAGGAGTAAGAGGAGATGATATCACATCAGCCATTTTGTGCCTCCCCTTTCAAGACAAACCAGAGCCAGGAGGTCAAGAGAAGAAAGAAGACTGCCCATCTAATGTCCATATCTCTCTACCTTTCAACTGGACAGGAATTTATCTTCTTGCCTTTGTCAGTTGACTTCTTCTCTACCCCTTCGCCGGATGTCAGAAGTAGCTAGGGAAATTTCTACCAACATTTCCAAACCCAAGTCCTTCCTCTTGCCATTTATTTTCTCTCTAGTATATTTTTCAGTCCCTCAATGCCTTATGAGATGTTGCATACTTGGTCCAAGAGACTTGCCTCCTCCAGACTTCATCTAAGGATTCATTGCCCAAGTGACAGCTGTTGCCTGCTGCCTTCTCCCAGAGGGGATCACATCTCAGTCTTTTACACCTACTGTTGACACCCCTTGCAAAGAGGAAGTAGCTGGAGAGAATCTTCGACCTTTTTCATAATTATCAAAAGGCTGGAATGTAAGGTTTGAACAGGGACACCTCCCCACTTCTTGGCTAAGTTTCCACCCAATATCTGTTACATAGGTAACTGGCAGAACAAGAAGCAGTAAGCTTTCCCTCCTGCTAGGTCACATCCTGGACCACCTCTGGTCACCAGAGTCCCATCTGACTTTAGGAGGGTCCCAGACCCTGAAGTCACATTCAGATCCAGTGTGGCCACACCTTTTCCCCACCTGGCCACATCTCTTCCTGTCCCTGGCCTAGATAAGTCCTGGCCCAGAGGTGGGTCACCCCTCTTCCTTTTCAGCCATGTGTCTCCACCATGCATGGTATGGGCAGCAGTTCAGTAAATTAATTTATTTTCCTGCCTGAGAAACAAAGAACTACAAATTGCCTAAACAGAACTAAGAAGAAATAAATCAATTAAACATTTCTATAACATACAATGAGATAGTAGAAATAATCAGAAATCTTCCAACAAGAAAAGCCCAGGATCTTATGGATTCACTACAGAATTGTCAAAGGCCTTTAAAGAGGAACTAATACCCACAACCCTCAAGCTCTTCAGAGAAATAGAAACAGAAGGAGTAATCCCAAACTCATTCTAAGAAGGCAATATCATATTCATCCCCAAACAGGCAAAGACCCAACAAAATAAGAACTACACATCAATCTCTTTGATTAAGACAGATGCTCAATAAAATTGTGGCCAACAGAATCCAGAAATATATCAAAAAAACCATACATTATGACCAAGTAGGGTTCATCCCAGAGATACAGGGATGGCTTAACATATGTAAGTCAATAAATGTAATCCCTCACATCAACAAATCCAAGGTCAAGAACCACATGATTATCTCCATTGATGCAGAAAAGGCTTTTGATAAAATTCAGCACTCATTCATGTTAAAAGCTCTAGAAAAAATATGAATAGAAGGAACATTTCATAAGATAATAAAAGCCTTTCATGGCAGATCAAAGACCAATGTTATACTTAATTGGGAAAAACTAAAACCAATTCCCCTAAAAACAAGAACAAGGCAAAGATGGCCACTCTCTCCACTCCTCTTCAATATAGTTCTGGAATTCTTAGCCAGAGCAATAGAAACAAGAAAAAGTAATTAAAGGGATCCACATAGGACAGGAAGAAGATCAACTATCTCTTTTTGTAGATGGCAATATTTTATAAAATAACGATCCCTAAAGCTCCATCCCCAAACTCTTAGACCTTATAAACAAATTTGGCAAAGTAGCAGGATACAAAATTAACACACAAAAATCAGTCGCCTTTCTGTACAGCAACAATGTACAAGTAGAAAGGGAAATCAAGAAAACAACTCCATTCGCAACAACCTCAAAAAAAAAGTATCTAGGAATTAACCTAACCAAAGATGTATAGGGTCTATTTCATGAAAACTATAAAAGCCTAAAAAAAGGAATCATAGAGATTACCAGGAAATGGAAATAAATGGGAAAAAGTATTTACCAGCAAAATATCAGACAAGGGTCTAATATCCATTACATATGGTGAACTCAAGAAACTAACCCTTCACAAACCTAACAAACCAATCTTGAAATGGTCAACGGAGCTAAAGAGAGACTTCTCAGAGGAAGAGATAAAAATGGCAAAGAAGCCATGAGTAAATGCTCATCATCCCTGGCTGTAAAGGAAATGCAAATAAAAACAACTCTGAGATAGCACCTTACCCTAGTCAGAATGGCCCACATCCTAAATTCAGCCAATGACAAATGGTGGAAGGGATACAAAGAAAGAAACATTACTGCATTGCTAGTGGGAATGTATAATAATACAACCACTTTGGAAACCAGTCTGAAGGTATCTACGAAAGCTAAATATCAACTTCTCATATGAACTGGCCATACTACTCCTCGGCATCTACTCTGAACAACAGGAACCAGTATATAAAGACACACACACATCTATGATTATTGCAGCACTGTTCACAATAGCCAAGATTTGGAAACAACCCAGATGAGCCATAAGTGATAAGCAGATCCAAAAAATTGTGGGACCAATATACAATGCAATACCATGAAGTCATTAGAAAGGACAAAATGAATAGAACTAGACCAAATTATTTGAGTGAGGTAAGCCAAGAACAACGAGACAAACGGCACAGGTTCTACCTGATGTGTAGATGCTAAAGCCAAAATGCAAGAAGGCATGACAAAGTAAACAGGACTCGAGAAACAAAGGACAGCCACTCATTTTGTTGTATCACCATTAATGACTCCATGTTCTTGACCATGTAGATGGTAGAAATATGCACGCAATGGAGGGAAGCCAGGAGGAGGAACACAATAAGTGGAAAATGGAACAACATACAACAAAGGGGCCCATGATCTGCACTGGACATAGAAGAAAAATAACTAAGCAACCCAAACACAGTGATGGGAAAGGAGGAATGAGAGGGAAACAGGGAAGAGGGAATAGCCTACATTAAGCCAAAGGAAAAAATGTAAGCATCACCTGAGGTGGGAAAAATAATTTGGATTGTCAAAGCTCATAGAATTAACAAATTTTAGACCATGATAACAATAATGTGCCTTGTCAAGGTTAAAATGTGTTTGTGGCTTTAACTAAGTATCACAATTCCAAACTACTGTAAAATATGTGAAATATATGTAATCACCTATCTCAATTTTTACAAAAACGGTGCGAGAAGGGAAAGGTAAGGAGGGATGGGTGACAATGTTGTCAGACACCTTCTATTCGTGTACTGTTTTGTAGAATGGGAACTTCTTTGTACAACTACTTAGAGATAATAATAATAAAATGTGTTTAAAAAATAAACAGGATGAAAATAAAATTTCAAATATCAATTAAGAAATTAAATCCAGTTGGAAGGAAAATTTCTTTGGGGAGAGTAATTTAGTTGATTCTATAACAAGTCTCACTTCAGAAATAATTACAAAAACTAAACTCCAGGTAAGTGAAATAAACTAAGAAATGGAGTTGAAAAAAGAAAAAAATGAAACTGCACCCACTCTTTCTTACCTGGACCGCTGGTGTGGGTAAAAATGCATCTTGGTCCTAAATTGGAACCGAAGTGTCAAGGACCTTACTTGGTGGTGCTCTCTTTACTGTCAGCTATTAAATTAGCAGGAAAACAGCATTGGATCCATCAGTCTCAAGTGGAATAGGTTGTAGAAAAATATACAGAGAAGGCTGCAAGATGGACTGTTCAGAGACAGAGGATCCATTAAGAATAAGAAATATTAAGTGTTAATTAGCTAACTAGTGTGTTCATATAATTTACCTTTTTTCTATTAAATTTACATTTTAAGCCTGATCATTGGGTGGAGAGAAGGGAATTTTTAGGATTTGGTAAGAAGGAATCAAGGAATTGATTGGACATGAAAACCAGTGGTTGATGTACAAAGCAGCATGGTCCTAATAATGAGCAGGGCCCACTAATCAATGTGGCCCCATGATCTAACCCACTGGAGTGCATGGGGCATGCCACCCAAGTGGGCAGGGCATGCTGTTGGAGGGGGTAGGATGTCATCCTCACATGATGAGCTGTGAAGAAATGATTGGGGAACAGGCAGTTTGTGAAGTGATGGTTCAAAACTGTTAGGCAGGAGAACCACTTGAGTGATGGAGGGGTTCAACCTATATATAGGCTGCATGGTGAGAGCACTGGAATTGAAGAAAATCAAGGGAAGACCTGGAAGGAAGGAAGTGGTGAGACAGCAGGAGGGGAAAGATGTGGGAGAAGAGGAATTTGAGGGAGAGCAGGAGGGGAAGGATGCCAATTGGCCTCCAGGACAGAGAAGTGGAGGCATGTGGATAGGGGAGAAGCCTAAAGAGAAGAAGGGAGTGATGGAAGGAAAAATGGGAAATGAAGGAAAGATCTATAAAGACGGAGGGGGAAAGGGAAAAGGAAAAAGGCTTACCTATTGAAGTTTGGAGCATGGAGATGATAATTTGGGGGGTTGGTGGATTGCAAACCAATTAACTATGTGGGGCTGCCCATTGCATGTCTGAGATTTGGTGGTTGGGCTGGCCTGTCACAGAGTGTACAGCCGAGGACAAGGTAAATGCAGGCCAATTTCTGGTGTAAATAAAGTAATCTTCAATGTGCCTCATTGGATTGTCTTGTGTTTTATGCATCATATGTATACAAGTTCACAAGTTAATAGTCAAAAAGGCCACGAGTTTTGTAAAATGTTATAAAGTCATAATAGATTTGAAAAACCCAATGGGACAGTGATATTACAATGGCAATATGACATCACAATATCAAGTTATAATAATATTTTGATGGTATAATTAGGTGGGGATGAGGACACTATCGGTTTATGATGACACAGTAGGTCACAATTTGTTTATGATGTCAGCCGGAGGCTGGAACACCCTACACCGGCCAAAACAAACAATAGAAATTCAGCAAACATAAACTCCAAGAAAGGATCCAAGCTGGGCTCTGTGAGTGTCTCAGGAGCTAGCTCCTCAGGGAAAAGCTACTGTTTGCTGAAAGGCCTCAACCCTACCCAGAACCTAGCCTCATCACAGCATCTCCATATTAGAGGAAACCGCCATCTCTCTCTTTTGTGATAGTCAAAATAGATCTCCCTCCCACTGAACTAGCCTGGGAGGAGGATCACAAAATCATGCCTAACACAGAGCAGTTTCTGTCTGCCCAAACAGACTTAACAAACCAACAATGAAGTAAAGTTCCCTTCTGTCCACATCCCCTCCAGCTTCTGTTGTTATTAGAGTTCTTGATTCTTGCCATTCTAACTGGGGGGAGGTGGTATCTCAATATTGTTTTGATTTGCATTTCTTTTATGGCTAGGGAGGTTGAGCATTTCTTCATGTGTCTATTGGCCATCCTTCTTTCTTCTTCAGAGAAGTTTCTCTTTAACCCTTTAGCCCACTTATTTATTGGACAGTTGTTTCTTTGAGGATTTGTTGTTGGGGAATTTCATTTAGGAAGCTACTTAAAGATTAATGCAGGAATTGCATAAGGATGTTGAGAAGAGTAAAAGAGAAATACAGGAAATGGGTGAGCAGGCTGAGCACAGTCTAGATAATTACAGGAATTGCGTGAACGTGACGAAGCTAATCAAAGAGTAATACAGGGATTGAGAGAGCGGGATGAGAATAGACAAAGATCAATAGAGGCATTCATGGAATCCATAAATAGACAGCTGAAACAGTTCAGGTAGACCACAAATGGAATGTGGAATGGAGCCCGACAGAAAGAATGGGTGTCCAGGGAAACCATAACCAGTCAACTAAGTGATTTGAGAATAAACACTGAACATCAAATTAAGGAAGTAAAGTTCATACAAAACCTAAAACAAAGCTCCAACAAAGAATTTGAAGCCATCCAAGCCGACCAATTAGAAGAAAAAGAAATAAAAAACAAAGTAGAAAGTCTTGAAAGTAGGTTAGGGCATGCAGAAGATTGAATCTCGGGGACTGCAGACAGCCTAGATATTATAGTGAAAGAACATACAAATATCCAAGACCAATCCAAGAAATATGATAGATCTATTCAACATTTGGAAGACACCATCAGAAATCATAATCTGAGGAAAATGGGTGTAGAGGAGCACCTAGAGAAAGAAGTTAATGGTCTAGGAAATTTATTTAACAGAATCCTAGCAGATAACTTCCCAAACACGCAAAAAGATAGGCCTATTCAGATATAAGAAGCTTATAGAACCCCATATCGACCAGACCAGAGGAGGAAATCCCAACAGTCACATTATAATCTGCACAGGATCAATTCAGACCAAGGACAGGATCCTTAAACTTCTCAAGGAGAAAAGAACAATCACCTATAAACACAAACCAATTAGAATCACTCCAGATTTCTCAGCAGAGATTATAAAAACAAGAAGAGCCTGGAATGGGAGATGCCATGCGGTAAAGACAAACAATTATCAATCAAGAATACCGAACCCAGCTAAAATCTCCTTCATAACCAAAGGTCAAATAAAAACTGTCCGTAGCAAAGAAAAATTAAAAGAGTATATCTCCACCAACCCAGCCCTATAAAAGATATTAAAGTTATCCTACACATAGAAAACCATCAACAACACAGTAAGAGCCAAGAAACAGCATCCAAGGGAATAAAATTATAATTCAATATTAAAGCCAACAAAGAAAGTCCTGTACAACATGGAGGCTGAAAAAATGTTGAATCACCAGTGGGTCATGGAAGAGATTAGAAAGGAAATGCAAATGTTCATGATATTCAAAAATAATCAACACACAAATTACTAGCTTCTGTGGGACCCAGCAAAGGCAGTACCAAGAGGCAAGTTTATAGCTCTGAGGTCCTACAACAACTTATTAGAGCGATCTGAGCTCCTACATCAACAAATTGAAGAAATCTGAATCTAACAATTTAATGACACATCTAAACCTCCTTGAAAAAGAGCAGCAAGATAAACCCCAATCCAGTAGACGGAAAGAAATAATCAAAATTAAATCAGAATTAAATGAATTAGAATCCAAAAAAAAAACTATAGAAAGAATCAACAAAACAAAGAGTTGGTTCTTGAAAAAATTAGCAAAATTGACAGACTCTTAGCAAATCATATCAGAAAAAGAAGAGAACACACCCAAATTAATAAGCTCAGAGATGAGAATGGAAACATCACCACGGAAACAACCAAGATTCAGAACATTTTAAGGGAATATTTCTCAAAGCTTTATGGTAATAAGTTTGAGAACTAGACAGAAATGGACCTTTGCCTAGCAAATATTGACATGCCAAAACTAAACCAAGATGAGTTAAACCATCTTAACAGGCCCATATCAAGCACTGAAATAGAAAAAGCAATAAGAGACCTCCCATCTAAGAAAAGTCCAGGACCAGATGGTTTTACAGCGGAATTCTACAAGGCCTTCAAAGCAGAGCTCACACCAATACTCCTCCAACTCTTCAAAGAAATTGAAAGAGAAAGCTCACTATCGAACACATTCTATGAAGCCATCATAACCCTCATCCCAAAACCAGGCAGGGACACATCAAAGAAAGAGAACTGTAGACCCATTTCTTTGATGAACATTGATGAAAAACTTCTCAACAAAATTTTGGCCAATCGACTTCAACAATTCATCCAAAAAAATCATACACCACGAACCAACAGGATTCATTTCAGGGATGCAAAGCTGATTCAATATAAGCAAATCCATTAATATTATTCATCACATCAATAGGAGCAAGAATAAGAACCACATGGTTATTTCAATAGATGCAGAAAAAGCATTCGACAAGATCCAACACCCCTTCATGATGAAAGTTTTGGAAAAATTAGGAATCCATGGAACAGTCCTCAATACAATAAAGGCTGTATATGGCAAACCTACAGCCAACATTATACTTAATGGTGAAAAACTAAAGCCATTTCCTCTTAACTCAGGAACAAGGCAGGGAGGTCCACCTTCTCCACTTCTCTTCAATCTAGTATTAGAATGCCTAGCTACAGCAATAAGACAAGATGCAGACATCAAGGGGATCCAAAGAGGGAAAGAAGAAATAGAACTCTCCCTCTTTGCAGATGACATGATCTTGTATTTAAAAAATCCCATAGACTCCACTCCCAAATTACTCAAGCTGATTCAAAACTTTGGCAAAGTAGCAGGTTATAAAATTAACCCCCCAAAATCAATGGCTTTTATGTATGCCAACAATGAGAAAAGTGTGGCTGAAATTAGGAAAGCAACTCCATTTGTAATAGCGCCACAAAAAATAAAATACCTAGGAATTAACTTAACCAAAGAATGAAGGACCTCTATGATGAAAGCTTTGAAATCTTGAAAAAGGAAATCAACACAGAACATAAAAAATGGCAAAACCTCCTATGCTCCTGGATTGGAAAGATTAACATCGTGAAAATGTCAATACTTCCCAAGGCTATCTACAAATTCAACGCAACACCTATCAAAATTCCACCCTCATTCTTCAAGCAAATAGAAGAGATAATCCAAAAATTCATATGGAACAACAAAAGACCCCGAATAGCAAAAACACTCCTCAACGGAAAGAACACTGCTGGAGGAATATCAGTACCAAATTTCAAACTCTAATATAAAGCCATTGTAATCAAAACAGCCTGGTATTGGCATAAGAACAGACCTCAGGACCAATGGAATAGAACTGAAAACCCAGAAATGAACCCACAGAACTATAGCTATCTAATCTTTGATAAGGGAGCTAAAACAATAGAAAGGAAGAAAGACAAACTCTTCAGTAAATGGTGCTGGCAAAATTGGTTAACTACATTTAGAAAACTAAAGCTAGATCCTTATATATCACTCTGCACCAGAATCAACTCCAAATGGAGCAAAGAACTCGAAGTCAAAGCAGACACTCTGAAAACATTACAGGATGGAAAAGGAGAAACCCTGGGTCTCCTTGGCTCAGGTGGAAATTTTCTGAATAGAGACCCGGAAACACACCAAATCAAAGAAAGGTTTGACAAACGGGATTGCATAATGTTGCAAAGCTTCTGCATGGCAAAGGATATAGCTAGCAAGATCAATAGAAAGCCCACGGATTGGGAGAAGATCTTTACTAGCCAAACAATGAACAATGGTCTCATATCTAATATATACTTGGAACTCAAAGAATTAAATCCCCCAACAACAAATCCTCAAAGAAACAACTGCCCAATAAATAAGTGGAATAAAGACTTAAAGAGAAACTTCTCTGAAGAAGAAAGAAGGATGGCCAATAGACACATGAAGAAATGCTCAACATCCCTAGCCATAAAAGAAATGCAAATCAAAGCAACATTGAGATACCACCTCACTCCAGTTAGAATGGCAAAAATCAAGAACTCTAACAACAACAGATGCTGGAGGGGATGTGGACAGAAGGGAACCTTACTTCATTGGTGGTGGGAATGTAAACTTGTTCAACCACTTTGGAAAGCAGTATGGAGGTTCCTCAAAAGACTTCACATAGAGCTCTGCTATGACCCAGCAATCCCACTTTTGGGCATTTACCCAAATGTTTACAAACAAGACCACACTAAAGCTACCAGCACAACTATGTTTATTGCAGCATTATTTACCATAGCTAAGATCTGGAACCAATCCAGATGCCCATTAGTAGATGAATGGATCAAGAAAATGTGGTATATATACACAATGGAATTCTATGCGTCCATCTGAAAGAATGACATTGCCCCTTTTGTTAGGAAATGGAAAAACTGGAAAAAATTGTATTAAGTGAAGTAAGCCAGGAACAAAGAAACACAGGTCCCATGGTTTCCCTTATTTGCAATATCTAGTATATGTATGAGTCAAGCAGAAAAAAATTCAGATAATGTGATATTAGGAAAATGAACCCTTACATAAGTATTTTAATGCTTTTTTTTCTTTCTTGCATGTGTTTCTAACGCATTTATAAGATTATTTATCTTTGTTGCTTTTATGTATCTCCCCCATAGTATAACCCCCACTTTCAATATATTTGATGTCAGTATAACTTGTGGAGGAGATGGGGAAAAACATGTCGTTTAAGGATTCAGGTGGACCTGTTGCATCAAGGAGAATTACAAAATGTCATGTCAAAAATGAGCTTTACAATGTCAGTGGGGGGGAGAGGGGGAAGGATTGGGTGGTGGATGAGGGGGGAGGCTGAGAAGGGAGGTGAAGGGTAAACAAAGGAGGAGGCTGCAATGCTTGGTAAGAAATGTTTGCATTATCCTGCCCATGTAATTGTAACCCCTCTGTACAGTATGTTCACAAATAAAATAAAATAAAATAAAATAAAATAAAATGGATATAAGGAGTATGTTTTCCAGGTCTGAGGCTTGAATTCAGGCCTAGGGAACAGGCCTGCCTTTCTTTTCTTCAAGCATGGTCAGATTCCCTTCACTCACGGTGTTGCATATTTACCTAGACCTTGAGTTCAAATCCCAGGCCTGGCAGAAAAAATGGCATGAATTTTTTTTTAATTGCAGGCCTTTGGAAAAGCCATAGTCCCTCCCGGCAACATAGGCCTACACTTCTAATACCAGTCATGCCACTTCTGGATGGTGGGAGATCCTAAGAGGCTCTTTCCTATCCACAGGAATAACGATGGAATGTTATCAATGTCACAGTTGAATGAGATGCTCATGAATGATACTTGTATAAAATTAGACATCATGATTTCAGTCGGTTGATTGATTTTATTTAATATCTTATGAAGCATTAAAAGAATATTATTTCTCACACGGACACAATAATTTCAGGACACTGATTTACTTAATAGTTTATTAAAGATGAAAATAATAACATAAATTACTTGGAGGCATAATAAATACCCAAGAATTTGTAGGAATGCAGTCTATATAAATGAACAATGGATAGACATATCTTGCACTCCATAAAGATGTATATTTATTAGCATGCTACAATCTGCGTGTCAATCTGTACTTGTTTTGTCAACCCCTTGTTCTCTATCTCAGATTTGGGCAATGCCTATCAGCTCAATTTGCTCCAGGATGGCATGCTGACACACACCCTTTCATGAATTTGTCCCTGTAGGCCGTGAGTTCAGATGCCAGCACGCCCAAACAATGAATCATGGAGTAAGAAACTGATGGTGACACGTTTTCCTTTTCTGTGAAAATCTGTGATGTCAGGTATAAGTGGAATACATATGCAGACCTATATCCTACTTAATCAATGTAATCAATGTTCTATGTGCCATATTAGTGAATTAAATAGTCAATACATGTGGGATCTTCGTCTGCCCTAAGAAAGATGGATGGGGTCCAAGGAAATATAAGTACACTTGCTCGCCGGTTCCCCCCCCCCCTTAGGCGGGAGACATTCAGACAAAGCGGGGAGTCAAGTCAAGCAAGAACTCGTTTATTACCACACAGAAAGCATCTTTTAAAGGGAAAAACTGCGTGGCATGGAAGGGGAGGGAAAGGAACCAACTAATCACTGGAAAGGTCACACCCTATCATGTGCCTAAGCTTTATCCAATCAGATTTTAAGGTAAACAACTAGGGTTCTGACCACTTAACTTCCTCTCACCGCCATCTTTTCTGCCTATGTGCCCCACAAATACATGAATCAAACAAAAAATAAAATGAATAACTACACTGAATGCAATATGGAGTCAACCTATGAATATAACTATAAATTATATATTTAAAATAAACACAAATAGAATGTATTCTAGTGCTGGGGATCGATTTCAGACCTAAGGAACAGACATGATTTTCTTGACTTTAAGAAGGCTAGCTTCCCCTTTCCACACAGTGCAACAGAGTTACCCAGACCATGAGTTCCGATCCCAGTCTTGGCAGAAAAAATGGCACCTTTATACTATGTGACACCCAATTCTTAGGTATTTCATTATGCCTCCAATTAATGAATGTGATTGTTTAAATGCTTCATAAAGTATTGATTAAAATCGATCAGTGTTCTCTAATATAATTGTATATAAATTTATCCTAGAATTATTTAAGAACTGTCAATTCAATCATAACATACATCACATTCCACTGGTATTCATATAGATAGGAAATAGTTTCTAAGGATGTCCTTCCATTTGCAGGTGGCAGGACCAGGATCCCAAGTGTGGGCTCCAGCTCCCACCACTTAATCCCAAGGATAGGGAACTCACTGGTCTGTCCAAGAACAGAAAGACCAATGATTATGCAGGCACCAGTGGTTCTCAGCAGTCCTCATTGATACTTACAAGGCTGTGATAGGAGGATCATAGTCAAAGTCACTTTAGGCAGGAAAGTCCTTGAGACCCCTGTCCAACTTCAGGGCCAACAAAGCCAGAAGTAGAGCCATGTGGCTCCAGTGGTAGAGGGCTGGCCTTGATCAAAAGCAGTTCACAGACTGCACAGATTCTGTATTCAAGATCTGGGACTGGCAACAAACAGACATACACAGCAATCTGTGCAGCCACCTTCTTGTCCCCAGGTCACCCTCTTGTCCTCAACTGAATTGGACAGAGTTCCCTGGGAAAAGGTCTAGGGGAGCTGCTGTCATATTGACTCCACCCATTTTGCCTGCATCACAGGATTCTGACCACACCCCCATGCTTTCATGGTTCTTTCTGAGCAAGGGGAAACAACAATTGTGGCCATGCCCACATTCCATGCTGTGTAGCACCAGGATTTCCTCTGTTGGTTGACACCACCACCAGCAGTTGAGGAAGGTAGAGGTGACTGAGTGGTGAGCAAGAGCTCTAGTCCACTTTGGAGTAGAGTTGAAATTGACGTCCTAGTCAGTGAGTGGGAGAATAGAGGATTTCCCAGAGCCTGGGAACGTGGCCAGCCCATCTTTCCCATCCCAGAGCTCAGATGTCTGAAACGACAAGACTCCGTGAGAGCTGTGGGCAAGAAACTACTGCTAGAATACCTGCAGAAGAATTCTCCCATCAGACCTGCAACATTCAAGAAAACAAAGAACACAAAAAAGGGGGGGTCTTCAAGAAACACCAGTGGGGAAGGTGATTCACCAGAGGGTCCAGCCAAAGGTGATGCTGACCGTGGGCCTCCCTTGCCTTTGGACACAGTCACAGTCACCAGGGTCCAGAGTGTCAAGGGTCCCTATACCACCAAGGATCTTTAGAAGTGCTACCTAAACATGGTGCCTGCCCTGGACCACAGCAAAAGAAGAAACCAGGTACACTGTGCCAAGATCCAACCACTGAAAAGACTGACCTGCAGTATCGACTGGAGAAAGAGAGGGAGAAGGTAGCCCAGGTGCACAAGCACCAAAAACAGAGCTAGACATCCACAAGCCACCCATACAGAGGTTGGTTTCAGCAGAAAGCAATTTACAATTTGCACTGGGCTAGTGAAGCAGGAGGCCAATGACAGAGAAATGGAGCAAGAAGATCTCACCAGCTACCTGCAGGCCACAGGGTATAATATGTTGGAGCTGGAGATGGCAGTCACTGCTGCACAGAAGGAGACTGAAATGTTCTTCGAACAGCTGAATGATGTGACATTTCAGCTCGAGGAAAAGACCAGAAGCTTCAATGACCTGGAGCAATTGAACACAGAGTTGCAGGAGAAGTTGGAAGGGATCTGGACAAAGAAGAGCAACAGGAAAAACAGAATCTGCAAGTTTCAACAAGTGCTGGTGGGGATTGAGGTAAAGAGACGACTGGAAAACCTGAGCTGGATGGTGACCACAGCAATTCTGGAAAGAGACACCTTAATGGAGAGCCTGAGCATTGAGAGGTCCACGTGGAAGGAGGAGGCTCAGTGGCTGACCAAGCAGGTGAACCATCTGACAGAGGAGAAGGAGCAAAGGGCAAGGCAGATGCTGTCCCTAGAGAATGAGCTGGAGGAACTGAAAAGGACGCTGGCAGAGCCTTGACCCTCCGCAGGACCATCTTAGGCCGAGTGGCAGTTGCAGGCCCAGGCCTACTGCATGCAGATGGAATTGAAAAACCTGGAGGAACAACTTCACATCCAGGTCCAGGAAAACCAGAGGCTCGGTCTCCAGAATGTGGAGCAGTGGGAGCAACTATGGAGACTGGATGAGAAGGCCAAGTATTGGCAGTAGATCCCTGAGACCCCACGATGTGTATGTGTATGTGACCCATAGATAGAGCTGGCCCTGCTGTGGGATGCTCTCCACAAGGTGAGATATGAGAAGGAGGAGCTCACCAGCATTCTGGAGCTCAGAGCCACCTGTGAGCAACACATTGCCTCTAATGAGCAGCTGAAGTCCAAGAAGGAGGCCCTGCAGCAGCACTTGCAGAGGCAAACCCAGCTGCTAGAGCATCTGCAGCAAGTGCAGGGCTGACCAACTGGGGGGAGCAGGTGGTGCCCCCAAAGTGGCAGGATACTCCCAAATGCCTAGAAGTGACCAGACCACAGGAGTAGCGCCTGCAGGCCCAGCTGAGCCTGGCTTTCACTGGGGAGGGGAAGTTGTGAGCACTGGAAAAGCAAAAGTTGAGGAGGTGACTCCTCCACAAAGTGAGCATCACAGAGGATGGAGACATGCCCCAGACCCACAAGGATGTGTCTCTGCAAGCATTCTCAGAGTCTGAGATCCACAAGGGGAAACTCCTGCTGCAGTAGCAGTGACCCCAGTGCAGTTGTATGGCAAACCTGGCAGCTCAGTGTCAGACAGAGCTGGAGGAACAGGCACCCACGCCCTGTGAGCTGCCACCACAGCAGGCTTGGTGATGGGAATTGGGACACGTGGGTGTCTGAGAAGAAAATCTGCTTCGTCCACGACTTGTATGATGAAGTGGACATCCATAGTCCAGCAGATGAGCTCCACAATCGATGCAGCCAGCTGTTGGCACACATCCACAAATGTCAAGGAGTCCATTGTGGCATGTAAGGAGCAAATGTTCGTCCTGGATAAGCTGTGTCAAGAGAAAGCCAAGCGTGTTTGCCCGCTCACCCAGGAGAAGATGTAGAAGAAGAGAGAGCTACAGGAGCTGCTGTTACTCCTCACAGGGGAAGGAGTGGACAGGGGGCTCCAGATGCCAGCACAGGCTGAGCCCCCCACCACTGCTCCAGATGCCTCATGCTCCAGGGTGGGCGAAATGAGTGAGGAGCACAAAGGTTTTGAAGAATTGCAACTTTAAGACAACTTGGACACTGCCAGAGTAGTGGTCGGGGTTCACGACTTCGTAGATGACTCCCCCACGGAGCAGGTTCTACAGCAGGTGACCCACACCCAGAGCAGCCTAGAGCTCGTGGACTCGGGCAAGGAGCACTTCCTCCTGTTCTTCTGTAGACTGATGTGGATGATGACGCTCTATGTGAAATACTGACTCTCAAAAGCCAGGGCAGCCACCAGAAGTGGGTGGCCAGGTGGCCTTCTCTCAGGCCTCCATCTGCTGTGTTATGGGAAGGGTAAACTTCGGGTCAGGTAGGGCAGAGGCTGCCGGGAAGCAGCCCAAATTCAAGGGACATCTAATGGCACATTGGTGGCCAGGGAAGAGACCCATGTTATGCTTATCCCAAACAATAAATTGTTTTCAAGGGGAAGAAAAGCCTACAACAAAGATTTGTTCTTCCAGTCCTGGGGCTTGAAATCAGGGCCTGGCTAATCTCCTTGAGCTCTTTTTGATCAAAGCTGGCACTCTATCCATTGAGCCCCACCTCCCCTTCCAGCTTTTTCTGTATGAAATTGAACCCAGGGTGTCAGGCATGCTAGGCGACCCCTCTACCACTGAGCCATATTCTCAGCTAGGATGATTCTCCTCCCTCCCAAACCCATATGGCCATTCCTCAGATAAATAGGAAGTAGAGGCTAGGATGTATATGATGCACAAGTATGGTTCACAGAGAAATACTCCCCTGCCCCCTCTTTGACCCCCTTAGTTGAAAATTCTCCTCTACCATTTAGGGATGAGAGAGGGAGAGGGAGTCCCAAGAGAGGAGTACCAAGAAGAATAGTCCCCTGAGCCCCACAGCCTACCCCACACAAGTGGTCCTCTAGACTCCAATATTACTTGATTCAATGTGGAGTCTACACTGTCTCCCTATCACTTCAATGCTCAGGATGAAATAAAGGTCAGCTTTGTCCTTAGCCTACACACAGGGTAGAAGCTCCTAGTCCAAGACCGACTTCCACCACTGACTGCCCCGAGTTAGGCTGGACCCACCACTCACCACAATGGTGGCAGTGATGACCTCATGCATAGATTCTAGGAAGAAGGTCTATGGCAAAGGGCAAAAGCAGCAGGGTGAGCAGGGGTAAGGAGCTGGGGCAATTGCTCTGGGATCTTCCTCCTTGGAGTGCTCCCATCAAGCCAAAGCCATGCTGACCCAAAGCAGGGCCAAGGCCAGAGTGTGAGACAAGATGGAGGAGCATGGTACTAAATGAGGTACTGCTTTGTATTGGAACACTTGAAAATTCCAATTATATTTGGCCCATGCCAATCCCAAAGCCAACATGCAATGCCTCTCCTTGTTGTTGTTGTCCCTGAATGCTGTCCCTGAGCTCTTTTTCTCAAGGCTGGCACTCTATCACTTGAGCCACAGGGACTCTTCTTGTTTTCTGATGATTCATCGAGGATAAGAGTCTCACATATTGACCGCACTAAAGCTACCAGCACAACTATGTTTATTGCAGCATTGTTTACCATAGCTAAGATATGAAACCAACCCAGATGCCCTTCAGTAGATGAATGGATCAAGAAAATGTGGTATATATACACAATGGAATTCTATGCCTCCATCAGAAAGAATGACATTGCCCCATTTGTTGGGAAATGGAAAAACTTGGAAAAAATTATATTAAGTGACGTAAGCCAGGCCCAAAGAAACACAGGTCCCATGGTTTCCCTTATTTGTAATATCTAGTATTTGTATGTCAAGTGGCAAAGATCAGATAATGTGATGTTAGGAAAATGAACCCTTAGATATGTATTTCAATGTGTCTTTTATTTCATGCATGTGTTTCTAACGCATTTACAAGATTATATTTTTGTTGCTTTGTATGTCCCTCCCCCACAGTATAACCCCCGCTTTCACTATATTTAATGTCAGTATAACTTGTGGAGGAGATGGGGAAAACAAGACGTTTAAGGATACAGGTGGACCTGTTGCAACAATGAGAAGTACAAATTGTCATGTCAAAAACGAGCTTTACAATGTGGGTTGAGGGGGGAGGATTGGGTAGGGGGGAGGGTGGAGGCTGGGAAGGGAGGTGAAGGGTAAACAAAGGAGGAGGCTGAAATGCTTGGTAAGAAATGTATGCATTATCCTGCCCATGTAATTGTAACCCCTCTACAGTATGTTCACAAATAAAATAAATAAAAAAAAAAAGAGTCTCAAATATTTTCCTGTCCAGGCTGTCTTGGCACCATGATCCTCCAGATCTCAGCTTCCTGAGTATCTCAGATGACAGGTATGAGCCACCAATGCCCAGCATGTGATGCCTTTTGAAGGCATCTTGGCAAGTCTGTAAAAGGAGCCAAAAATGGCCTGGATAGATCATGACCCAATCAAGGAGCTGGGATGGGGGAAGACTGACCTTCTAGCCATCCTGTTCCCCAAAATTAAAGATGCCAGATGGTGTTGGATGCCTCAAACACCTAGGCCAACAGCCATCAGGCTTAGTGGGGCAAAGTTAGAGAATATCCAAAGATAGCAGTGTCAAAATCTCTGGTTTTGCATGCATGTGGTGCATGCGTGTGGTGCATGCCTGTGTGTGTGTGTATGTGTGTGTGTGTGTTTGTGTATGTGTGTTTGTGTGTGTGTGTGTGTGTGTGTGTGTGTGTGTGTGTGTGTGTGTGAACTCAGGGCCTAGGCTCTATCCCTGAGTTTTCTTGCTCAAGCTAGTGCTCTGCCACTTGAGCCAGAGCCCCACTTGCTTTTTGATGGTTAATTTAAATAAGAGTCTCAAGGGCTTTCCTGTCCAGGGTGGCTTTGAAGCATGATGGTGGCCCCAGGGAAGCAAGAGTAAACAAAACTCACAGGGACATTCCTATGGAGCGAGACTCCTGCTCCCTGGTGGCCAGATTGGGGACATGCAGTCCCTTGCCACAATGCTCTAGAGTTCAATTGGGGGAAGTGACCATGGCTAAGCTGACTCTTACTCACACTGAGTGCTGATGCCAGAGGAGATCTTTTCCACCCTAGGCCAAGAGTGGGCATTACCTGGTGTGACATGTTGCAGCTCTTGCCCCTCCTGGCCCAGAACCATGGTCTGAGATGTCGATTTACTACTGCTCAGATCCACATTGCACCCATGACATGCCATTCTGATGTTTTCCATGCCCCAAGACTCGACCTTTCTCTGGTACTGTGGCCCGCTTTGTTGGCAATGGCTTCCAAACAGACTGCTCTCAAGACATATACAACACCTAGACATTGGGATACCCTCAGGGGCCCACTGGAAAGTACTCTGCCTAGAGCCACAGAGTGAGGTCCAAGCAGGCCAGGTGTTGGTCATGGGGCTTGAACTCTGGGCCTGGACGCTGTCCCCCAGCTCTTCAGCTTACCACTTGAGCTACAGAGCCCTTCTGGTTTTCTGGATGTTCCTTGGAGGTCAGAGTCTCCAAGACTTTCCTGCCGGGGCTGGCTTGGAACCACAATCCTCACATCTCAGCCTCCTGAGAAGACAAGCATAAGTCACCAGTTCCCGGCTGATCTGGCCTTTCACCACAGTGTACTAGGAGCTCCTGAAAGCTTTTCTTTATTTTTTCGTGCTACTACTGGGGCTTGAACTCAGAGTCTGGGCTCTGGTCTCTTAACTTTTTCCCTCAAAGTTAGCACTCTACAACTTGACCCACAGCTCCACTTTTGGCTTTTGGTAATCAGCAAGAAGAGTTTCACTAACTTTCCTCCCCTGAGCTGGCTTGACCCATGATGTCTGATTTCAGTTTCCTGAGTAGCTAGGATTTACAGGGGTTGATCCACTGCTGGCATTGGGCTAGAACCTTTTCTTAAGCAAGGGTTCTTCTTTGCCCTGACTCCTCCATGCGAAGGAGGTCTAAGGGTCAGGAGCTGTAAAAAATAGGCTTCCCAGCCACAGGAAATGGCTGGGGTCCATGGTGAAAAGTCAAGTTGATCTTCCCGCTGGGCCTAATTCTGGGACCCCACCCTCTGCCCTGTGACTCAAGCACAAATGTTGACCCAGCATTGAACATCCTGCCAGACTTTCCTGTAGCCACAAAACCTTCATTCCACCCATACCACCTGCTCTACAGCATACCTCAGGACCTTTGCCCATACTTTAACTTCTGCCTGAGGCTCTCTGTCCTGTATCCACATCTTAGAATTCGTGTGGAATTTTGGCCCTGGTTATATCACCTCCTGGAGCAAGTCTTTCCTTCCCTTCTCCCTCTTTTTAAATATTGAGTTGCTAGAAATGGAACTTGTGCAGGCTGACTGGCAAATGCTCTATCATGGTGTGTGTGTGTGTGTGTGTGTGTGTGTGTGTGTGTGTGTGTGTGTGTGTGTGTGTGTGTGTGTGTGAGTGAGTGCCAGTCCTGGGGTTTGAATTCATGGCCTGGATGCTATCCTATCCCTGAGCTTTTGTGCTCAAGTCTAGGCTTCTACTACTTGAACCACAGCTCTACTTGTGGCTTCTTTGGTTTTTAATTGGAGAATAGTGTCTCATATAGACTTTCCTGCTTGCAGTGGGGATCCTAAGATCTCAGCCTCCTGAGTAGCTTACAGGGGTGAGCCACCAGCACCTGCCCTCTACCCTACTGCTTCCCTATATCCTCAGCCCTCCTCTGAGTCCCAGAAAAATATGTCTCACCAGGCTCATTTTTTTGACAGTCTTGGGGCTTGAACTCAGGTTCTGTGCATGTTCCTGAGCTTATTTTCTCAAGGCTAGCACTCTATCAATTAAGCCACAGTGCCACTTTTGGCTTTTTCTCTTTCTGTGGTACTGAGGAATCGAACCCAGGACTTAGTGCATACTAGGTAAGGATTCTACCACTAAGCCACATTCGCAGCCCAAATCCCACTTCTATGAGAGTGGGATTTATTGGCATACCTCTTTTTGCATAGAAATAGCTTACTATTTCATATCTTTGCCAAGATTTGGGACCAGCCTATGACTTAGCAATGAGGAATGATTAATTAGTGATAGCCACCAGGCCCCAGAGGTCTAGGCTCACATCCTACAGAGGGATAGAGAATATAGAGCCAGAACCTTCGAAAACTCCTACAATCTAGGAACTGTGGTCTCCTTGGAGGCAGTGACTGTCTGCTATGTGTCCCAATGGGATACCTCAGCCAGACATAAGACTTCAGTTATTAAATGGCAGAGAAGTATGCTTTGTTCAAGCTACTGGCTCAGACTTAGTACTCTCTGAGGGCTTTTCCCTGCTTGCCCAGGTTGGGGGGCTGGGCATAGCCAACCTGCTGAATATCCATCATCCATCCTTCATCCTTCCATACACAGAAACATGGAGTTATTGCCACCTTTTTGGGGGGAGGGGGCAGTTCTGGGTTTGTACTATGAGCTTAGGCCCTGTCCCTGAGCTCCTTTTGCTCAAATATAGTGCTCTGCCCTTGAGCCACAGTCCCATTCAAGTTTTCCTTTCCTGTGATCTCTTAGAAATAAGAGTGTGGCGGACTTTTCCTGCCCTGACTGAATTCAAATTGGAATTCTCTACATCTCAGCCCCCTGAGGAGCTAGGATTACAGGCAAGAGCCCCTGGCTCCTGGGTTTCATTTCCTCTTGTTGTTCTTTTTTGTAATTGTAACAATCTGAAATCTTCACGGTGTCATTCCAATGGTTTGCATCCGAAGTAAACCACCCAGGCCTGGAGTTCGAATGCTAGTACTGCCACCCACAAATGGAAGGAGATTCTGACAAACTCATTCCTATTCATGTGAATGCTAAGGGAATGTTATACAAGTAATAAATAAATTTTCAGTTAATTCATGATACTATTTTAGAATGCTACATAAAAATTATTGGATTTATATCTTCCATTCTAGCTCCATGGTATGATTCCCCTAATGGAAGGATATTGACTAATTTTTAATTAATGCTTTTCTAAGTATTACATGGAGGCATAATTTAATAACTAATAATTGGTATTATATATATATATATATATATATATATATATATATATATATATATATATATATATATACAATTTAATATCCTCACATTCCTTGTTTCTCTATGCATGTATATACTATTGGGAACACCTGTGGATTGATCAAAGGTACTCAGAACTTCCTGGCAGCTCAGTTTGCCGGAGGCTGGTGTGCTAAGATTGTGACCCGATTTTTGGATTGGCAATTGTAGGCCGTGAGTTGAAATCCCAGCATGGCCAAAAATTTATTCCTGGAGTCAGAAGCCAATCTTGACATATTTTTTTTCCTTCTCTGTTAAGGTCCTGGGTCTCAATATGATGTATAATCCATATGCGAATATATCCTATGTGATATGATGTAATAAAAGAAACATATATATGTAATAATACTAAATATATAAGAGTAATAAACAACATATGCAGTATACCTGTGTATGTAAATAGATCTTATATATCAATATTACTTTTTCCAGAGCTGGGGCTTCAATCAAGCCCTGGGAACCGATCCGAATTTCTTGTATTCAAGGACGGTGATCCTTTCCCCTTCACCCACAGTGCCACAGAGTTAACCAGACCCTGAGTTCAAATACAAGGCTTCCTGAAAAATGGTGCAAATTCCAAACCAGGGCCTAATTATTATTATTATTATTATTATTATTATTATTATTATTATTATTATTATTATTATTATTATTATTATTAGCTGAGCACAGGGCTTGCACTCAGGTCTTGGCATTTTTGCCACAGCCGACCCTTATATCCCAGGACCCGAGTTCAAATCTTGAGCATGGGAAAAAAAATAAAAAGTAGAAGCATAAAACTGAGAAGTTCAAGAAGGTGGTTTTACTTTTATTTTCCTTTGTATTGTGACCTTCCTGAGTGCAAATGTCAAGGCCCAGAAAGTGAATATAATCTAACATTGCTGATGTTTGGTGGGCTATTAAGGAAGCCATAGCCAAAACTGGCAACTTAGGTCTGGAGGTCGAATCCCGGGATTGCCTCTAATGAATGGCGAGATTCTAAGAAACCCATTCCTATATAAATCCATACAAATGGAATGTTATAAATGTAACAATTAAATTAGTAGTGCATGATTTTATTATAAAAATTATACACAACAATTATACTACATTGACTAATTTTCAATTAGTACTTTATTATGTATTCAATCATGATACTTTGAAAAGGAAGGAATAATTTATTTGCCAATAATGGTGAGTAATATGATATCTGCAATTTCATAGTATACAGACATCTCTCTCTTGTTTTATGCATCTACATCTATCTATCTATCTATCTATCTATCTATCTATCTATCTATCTATCTATCTATCTATCTATCTATCTATCTATCTATCTATCTGTCTGTCTGTCTGTCTGTCTGTCTGTCTTTCTGTCTACGAATCTACACATTTATCTATTTATACACTTGTCACTCCTGAGGCTCAGTTATAGAGTGCTCGCCTAGTATGTACAAAGCCCTGGATTCCTCACTACCATGTGTACACAGAAATCCAGAAGTTGTGCTGTTGCTCAAACAGCCGAGCACTAGCTTTGAGCATGAAAGCTTAGGAACTGTGTCTAGTCTCTTGCTCAAGACCCAGGAATGGTACCAAAAAAAGATGGAATGTTCTGACTGCAACTATATAAGGATAGCACTGCAAATATCTCATCAAAGAGCAAGCCTTGAGTCTGGTGCTGACAGCTGCCATCTAACCTGACTTAGCCAGAGGTAAACTGCTGCAACCCAGCTCCACAGAACCAGATGCTGCTGGCTTGCTCACCCCTGTCATCCAATATACTTGGAGGCTAAGATCTGACACTGGTGGGTTTAAAACCCTCCCTGGCAGGAAGTCTGCGAAACTCTGAGCTGTGGCTCAAAGTGATAGAGCTCTAACCTTGAGCAAACTATCTTAGGACAGTACCCCCAACCTTTCAGGGCAATCCCCGTGTCTGACTCCACCTCCCCCCAAAAAAGCCACCCCTTTAAATCACTAGATGTGAACTTTGTGTGGCTTGGGATGTGTTTCTGAAAGAATGATAATACTGATGAAAATACCCTAATTCTAATGACAGTGTGTGGGATACAGCTATGTGATGAGTCCTTTAGGAGGTGTTGTGTGCTGAGTCCTTCACAGGGTGCATTTTTTCATCTGTTTCTTATAGGAGCTCCACAAGTAAGATGATTGTGTAGATGCGAAACTTGAGGCTCAGATATGTCCTCATGTCAGGGCCAAAATTATGTATGTACCTAACTCTAGTGAGTTGTCTCCTGCAGATAATTGTTTTGGTTTATTTTTCTTAGTCATTAAGAACTCAGGGCCTAGCCACTGACCATTCCCTGTTGGACTCATGGCTAGCACCTTACCACGTGGAGCCAAGAACCGCCTTGCAACAGAGAGTTACAGTCTAGGTATCTGTAGCTGAGGTCTGTCATCCTTCCTACTCAGGAAGCTTAGATATGATGATATCCGTTCCAAACTCTCCCAGACACAAAAGGTCCCATAAGTCTATTGTCTCCTACTCACCACTTAGAAATTTGAAGTGGAAGCTTGGCGCTGGTGACTTGCACCTGTTATCCTAGCCACTCAGTAGCCTGAGAGCTGAGGATCACAGTCCAAAGCCAGGCTGGGAGGAAATTCCTTGAGAGACTTCTCTCCAGCGAACTACCAAAATCCTGCAGGGGTGCTGTAGCTCAAGTGGTAGGGTGCTTGGCTTTAACTGAAGAGCTCAAGGACAGCTCCCAGGCCTAGACTTCAATTCCTCCAACTTTCAAGAAAAGAAAGAAAGAAACTTGAAGTGCAGTGCTGGGACTGTGTCTTAGGGGTAGAGTGCTTTGCAGGTAAGAATCCCTGGGTTTGATTCCTTAGTAAAACATCACTAGAAAAAAGCCTGAAGTAGCTGTTGTGGCTCAAGTGGTAGAGTGCTATCCTTGCACAGGAGAAACTCAGGTACAGTGTTCAGGTCCTGAGTTCAAGCTCCAAGACAAGTGTATGCACACACACACATGCACACACACAGAGAGAGAGAGAGAGAGAGAGAGAGAGAGAGAGAGAGAGAGAGAGAGAGAGAGAGAGAGAGAGAGAGAGAGAGAGAGAGAGAGAGAGAGAGAGAGAGAGAGAGAGAGAGAGAGATACCAGAATTGAAGCTGTGATACCAAATGTTAAAATTCTGAGCTCATGGTCAGCACCCAGGCCCCGTGTTCAACTCCAAAACCTAGCCACCCAGGGCCCATTTAGGAGAGGTCAAAGGTTTCAAAACCTGATGAGCTTCAACAGCCCTAAATAACAGGAAGCATTGTGATATTAGATATATGCTTGGATTTAGCAAGCTTCCAGAAATCTAGGAAGGCACTGTTGCCAATAATGAATCATTGTATTAGGTCCAGCTCCCTTCTTGTCTGCCAAAAGGACCATTGAATTAATTGTAGTAGGTTATTTCCACACTGGAACATAGTATAACAAAGACGGGATAAGTACAGGGAAGTTGGCTTGCCATGGGAGGTGGCACAAATGAAGGCTTCCTGTCAAAACAAAACACTGGGGAGAGTGACAGCTTGGGGTACAAAGAGGCCTTTTTCTCCTAGCCTTCAGAGGCTGCCCACACTCCTCCTCACTAATTGTCCTGGATGGAGTTGTTGGTTACACAGCTGTAGAGGAGTGAGGCCATTTGTCTGCCTGTTCCAACAATGAAGCAGATTTTCTCCAGCAGCCTGGGGTGTGGAGAAAACCTCAGGCTACTCTGGGAACATTGAGGAGAGCCCCGGAACATGCACTGTCTTGCAAACACTCTCTGTGCTATGAAATCATTCTATTTAAAGAAAATTTCCTAGCTGGGTTACTTTCATCATAGGGACTCTGGACATTCACAGATAGAAATGCATGCAAACATACAAGGATACAAGGGGAGACATGCAGTTACTTGTGTTTTTGTTTTTGGCAGGTCCGGGGGCTGTATTATGAGCCTAAGCACTGCCTCTGAGCTCATTTTGCTCAAGGGTAGCCCTCTGCCCTTTAGCCACAACCCCATTCATGGTGATCTTTTATTCCTGTGATCCCTCAGAAGTAAGAGTGCTGTAGACTTTCCTGTCCTGGCTGAATTCAAACTGGCATTCTCTACCTCTCAGACTCCCGAAGAACTAGGATTACAGGCAGGAACCTCTGACACCTGGCTTTCTTTTCTTCTTGTTATTTTTTTTCATTATGACAAAATGAAATCTTCACAGTGTCATTCTAATGGTTTGCATTTCGAAGTAAACTACCCAGGCCTGGAGTTCAAATGCCAGGACTCCCACCTACACATGGAGGGAGATCTTGAGAAAAGCTTTCCTATTCATGTGAATGCTTAATGTGATGTTATAAAAATATCAATTAAATTTGCAGTTAGTTCATGTATATTATTTAATTATATATACGATATTACTCTCAATTATTGATAAATTATCCCTTACTTTATTCAAGTATTATGGTTGAATACATAACAAAGTTTTAATTGCAAATTAGTTAATGTACTAAAATTATTGTTTATAATTTTATAACGTAATCATACACTACTAATGTAATTGTTACTTTACAACATTCCATTCATATGGCTATATAAAAAAGTAGTGGATTATGTCTTCCATTCTAGCACCATGGTATGATTATCCCAATTAAAGAATACTGACTACTTTTACATTAATGCTTTAATAAATATTCAACCATGATACTTCATTAAGTGGAGGCATAATTTAATAATAATTCACAATATATATAACTTAATATCCTCACATTGTCTCTCTCTTATATATATTGCAAACTACACATCTACCTATCTATTTATCTAAACATCTATATCTATACCTACATGTACATCTATATCTATATATATATCAGTCACAATTATGGCTTGTTCCCAGGTTCTCAGAACTGGCTGGTAGCTATGTTTGCCAAAGGCTTTTGTTCTACTGCTGTCCCGTTCATAAGTTCCGCATTGTGGTCTGTGAATTCAAATACCAGCATGGCCAAAATTTTATATGTGGTGTCAGAAGCCAATTTTGACACATACTTTTTCTTTCTCTGTGAAAGTCCTGGGTCTTAGTATGAGGTATAATTCACATGCAAATATATCCATGTGATAATATGTAATAAATATAATAAATGGTATATATGTAATAAACTAAAATAAAACATAGTGGTAATAAATGTCATATGGAGTAACCCCATGGATGTAAATAGATCTCATATATGAATATTATTTTTATCAGTGCTGGAGCTTGAATTTGGGCCCTGGAAACTGGGCTGAAATTCTTGTCTTCAATGACGGTGAGCTTCCTCTGCCCCACAGTGCCACAGAGTTACCTAGACCCTGAATTCAAATCCCAGGCCTGACAGAAAAATGGTGAAAATTCCAAGCAAGGGCCTTAATTTCTTTTGGCCAGTATTAGGGCTTGAACTCGGCTCGTGGCAACTCTGCCTCAGCTTCAATCATCCTAGGCTGGGGTGCAGCATCTGGACACACAGCCCATCCTGAGATCCTAGGACCCGAGTTCAAATCTTGGGATGGCAAAAAAAAAAAACAAAAAAAAAAAAACGGGGAAGTGCTGGGAAGGTGGCTCAGTTATAGATTGCTTGCCTTGCATGCATAAGAAACTGGGTTCGATTCCTCAGCACCACATAAGCAGAAAAAAGCAGGAAGAAGTGTTAAGGCTCAAGTGATAGAGCCATAGCCTTGAGCTGAATAGTTGGCTGACAGCACCCAGACCCAGAGTTCTGGCACCAAACCGAGAACAAAGAAAGAAAAAATAGTGCCAGGAAAACAAAAGGAGAAGGATAAAACTGGGAAGTTCCAGAAGGCGGTTTTACATTGTTTTTTCCTTTACAACCATCCTGGGTCTAAATATCAGGGACCGTAAAGTTTACATGACCTTGCACTGTTGAACTTTGGTGGGCTATCAGGGAAGCCATAGCCAAAACCAGCAACCTAGCTCGGCGTGCGAATCCCAGGACTGCCACCTATCAACGGCGGGAGATCCTCAGAAACACATTCCGATTTACATCCGTATGAATGGAATGCTATAAAGTAACAATTACATTAGTAGTGTATGATTACATTATAAAATTATACACAATAATTATAGTACATTGACTAATTTACAATTAATATTTTGTTATGTATTCAACCATAATACTTAAATAAAGTAAGGGATAATTTATCAATAATTGGTAGTAATATCGTATATATAATTAAATAATATACAGATATCTCTGTCTTGTTTTATATATACATACATACATACATACATACATACATACATACATACATACATACATACATACATATATACTTATATATATATGTGGGTGTGTATGTAACAATCTACATATATATTTCTACACTTGTCATTCCTGGGGCTCAGTAGTAGAGTGCTCGCCTAGTATGTATGAAGCCCTGGGTTCGATAACACACTATCACATGCACAGAAAAAGCCAGAAGTAGTGCTGTTACTCAAGCAGTTGGGCACTGGCTTTGAGCATGAAAGCTTTGGGACTGTGTCTAGGCCCTTACTCAGGCCCCAGGACTGGCACCAGAAATAAGTTAGAATGTTCTAACTGCAAGAAAAGAAGGCCAGGATTTCAAATACCTCCTCATAGATCAAGCTGGTAGTCTGATGCTGATGGCTGTCATCTAAATTGACTTAGCTAGAGGTCAACAGCTGCAACCCAGCATCAAGGAACCAGACACTGCTGGCTCACCCTTAGCTGTTCAGAGGGTAAGATCAGACACTGGTGGGTTGAAAACTCAGCCCTGCCAGGAAATCTATGAGACTCTGAGCTGTGCCTCAAATTGGTAGAGCTCTAGCCTTGAGGAAAAGGTCTTAGGACAGTACCTCCAACCTATGAGCGAAATCTCCTAGGCTGATGGACCTCCCCACAAAATAAAACACCCCTCTAAACTGTTAGATGTGAACTTGTGCAGTTTGTGACCTGTATCTGAAAGAATGGTGTTAAGCACCCTAATTCTAATGACAGTTTGTGGGATACAGCTATGTTATGAGTCTTTCCTGAGGTGTTGGGTGTTGAGTCCTTCACGGGGTACTGGGTTGTTCATGGTGTATTGTGTGCTGAGTCATTCACAGGGTACTATGTGGTGAGTCCTTCATGAGTTTTATTCTTTCATCTGGTCCTTATAAGATATACACAAGTAAGATGATTGTGCAGATGAGAAAGTTGAGGCTCAGATATGTCCCCAAGGCAGGGCCAAATTTATGTATATACTGAGCTCTAGTGACTTGTTTCCTGTAGACAATTGTTTTGTTTAGTTTTCTATATAATGAACTTTGAACTCAGAGCCTAGGTGTTGACTTCATTCTTGGGTTCATGGCTAAGGTTCTACTATGTGGAGCCAAGGACCCCCTTGCAGCAAAGTGTCACGGTTTAGGTCTCTTTAGCTGAGATTTATCATCCTGCCTGCTCAGGAAGCTGAGGATCTTGGTACCTTTTCCCCTTGGTGGTTGAGTGGCTCTGATGCTCCTTTATCTTGAAGTAATGATGCCAAAGAGATGTTTGTATCTGGAAATGAGCACATCTCTATCCAAGGACTTTTAAAGTACCTTTTAAAAATACTTTTGAAAGTGATTTTAAAATATTCTAATGAAATTTTCAAAAAGTTTGTTAATTTCTGCTGTCAAAATTAAAGTCACTAAATTATGGAGTTAAAAAAAATTATCCCAGATCACAGACAAAAGCCAGCCTGGGCAGGAAATTCCTTGAGATGGTTATATCCAATAAACCATCAGAAAGCCTAAAGGGGTGCTATAGCTCAAGTTGCAGTGCACTAGACTTGAGCTGAAGAGCTCAGAGACAACACCAAGGCCCAGACTTGAACTCCTCCAACTTACAAGAAAAGAAAGAAACTTGAAGTGGAGAGCTGGGATTGTTTCTTAAGGGTAGACTGCTTTACATGTGTGAAACCCTGGGTTTGATACACATCCCTAGAAAAAAAGCCTGAAGTGGCTGTGTTACTCAAGTGGTAGAGTGCTGTCCTTGGACAGGAGAAACTCAGGTACAGTGGTTAGGTCCTGAGTTCAAGCACACACACACACACACACACACACACACACACACACACACACACACACACACTCACGCACACACACAGAGGCACCATTGCCAATAATGAATCATTCCATTAGATTCAGCTTCCTAATTATCTGCCAGAAATATTCTTGAGTTAATGTTAGGAGTTTGGTTCAACACTGAAACACAATCTTACAATGACAGGATGAGTGCAGTAACTTGGCCTGCCATTGAGGTTGCACAAATGAAGGCTTCCTGTCAAAACAGAGCACTGGGCTTGGCGCTAGTGGCTCACACTTTTAATCCTAGCTACTCAGGAGGCTGAGATCTGAGGATCATGGTTCAAAGCCACTTTGGGCAGGAAAGACTATGAGACTCCTATCTCCAATAAACCACTAGAAAACCGGAAGTGGCTCTGTAGCTCAAGTGGTAGAGGGCTCGCCTTGAGATGAAGAGTGCAGGGACAGCACCCAAACCCAGAGTTCAAGCCCCATGACCGACCAAAAAACAAAAACAACAACAACAAAAAAACCCAGAGCACTGGGGAGAGAGATAGCTTGGGGTACAAAGAGGCCTTTTTTTCCTGACCTTCAGAGCCTGCCTGCACACATCCTCAATAATTAGCCCGGATGAATTGTTTGTTAAACACCAATACAGGAGTGAGGCTTTTTGTCTGCCTGTTCCAACAATGAGGCAGACTTCCTCCAGCAGCTGGAGTATGGAGAACTCCTCAGGCTACACTGGGAACAGTAAGGGGAGCCCCAGAACATGCACAGTCTTGAACACCCTCGCTGTGCTATGAGATCATTCTATTCAAAGCAAATTTCCTAGCTGGGTACATTTCTTCATAGAGACTGATACAAATACATGCATACATACACAGACACATGGAGTTACTGGCTCTTTTTTTGTGGCATGTCCTGAGACTTGAACTGTGAGCCTAGACATTTTCACTGAGCTCCTTTTGCTCAAGGAAGCATTTTATTGTGTTTTAAACCATGATTACCCTAGGCTGGGGTGCAGCTTTTACACCCACAGATAATCCAGGGATCCTAAGACCGGAGTTCAACTCCCAGCGCTGGCAAAAATACAACAAACCAACAAAAATGGAGAAGGAGACATCAGGAAGTTTTACACAACAGTTTTACCTTTGTTTCCTTAGCACCGTGACCCTCCTGGGTCTCAATGAATCAGCTTAAAAATTGTACATGTGCTTGTATTGATGAAGGCTGAGGGCTCTCAGTGAAGCCTGAGCCCAACCTAGACACCTAGGCCCTGAGTTCAATCTTGGGAGTTCAATTCTGGGCCTGCCACCTTCACATGGCTGAAGATCCTAGGAAACTTATTCTTATCTATAGGAACACTAATAGAATATTTGAAATGTACTAACTGAATTACTAATTAGCTAGTCATTCCAGTTTAAGATTGTGTTCAATAAATATAGGTCATTGATTAATACTTTATAAGTCTTCTTCTATAATTGATTAATGGAGGCAGAATTTTATACTAAATAATTGGTAATAATATAATATGTAGAAATAAGATATAGAGATCACCCTTTATATAGGGTTATACACTAGAGTCTACATAAATGTCTATCTGTCTCTCTCTGTATACACTTATAGATGCATACATATTTGTAAATACACACACACACACACACACACACACACACACACTCATTCACACACTGCAATCTAAACATCTATCTGTTTTTATATTGGCCATTCCTAGGGCTTGATCTCAGGTCCTCAAATTTTCCCGCCAACTTCTCTTGCATCAGACTGGTGTGCTAACATTTACGCATTCATGAAGTGGGCCTGCTAGGCCCTGAGTTTAAGTCACAGAACTGCCAAAAACTTAATCCTGGAGGAGAGCCAATTGTCCCACTTGTTTTCCTTATTGGTGAAATTTCTGGGACTCAGCAATGATGTAGAATACATAGGCACATCTATGTCTTATATAATAGTATGCAAAAAAATGTTATAAGTGTAGTCATACTCACTAAAGTACATAAGAAATAAATAAAACACAAAATAAAATGAATACACTAACCGCAATATGCAGTAAACCTGTGTAGATAAATAGAAATCATGTATTCAAAATATATACGAATATTAATTTTTCGAGTGCTAAGACTTGAATTGAGGCCCTAAGAACAGGCCTGAATTTCTTGTCATCCAGAAGGGTGATCTTCCCCATCCCCCACCGTGCTGCAGATTTAACCAGACCCTGAGTTCAATTCCCAGACCTGGCAGAAAAAATGGTGTGAATTCCAAGCCAAGGAGCCTCATAATTTTTAAAATATTTAAATGTATGTATGTATGTGTGTGTGTGTGTATGTATGTATGTATGTATGTATGTATGTGTGTGTGTATGTATGTATGTATGTAGGTAGGTAGGTAGGTAGGTATTTTTATTTTGTCAAGCACAGGGCTTCAACTCATGTTGTGGCAATTCTGCCTCAGCTTTGATCACTCTAGGCTGGGGTGCAGCCACTGGAACCACAGCTGAACCTGGGTTCCTGGGCCCCACAGTCTGACAAGAAAAACAATAATTAATGTGACACAGAAAAAAAAAATGGCAACTTCAGATGGCTGCCGGTTCTACATTTGTTTTCTTTGCAAGGTGACCATCCTGTCTGAATGACACTGTTGAAAAATGTTGGTAACCTGCCATTGCTGAAGGGTGGCGGGCTACCAAGGAAGCCATAGGCCAACATGGCAACATAGGCCCTGTGTTTTAAGCCCGGTCACGACCCCTACCAGAGGTGGGAGATCCTAAGAATCTCCTTCCTATTCATAGGAATACTGACGGAAGATTATGAATGGCAAGGTTGAATAGGTTGTTTCTGAATACTACTATATAAATAGAGTGATTTTAGGAGGCCAATGGATTTTAATGAATATTTTTTACATATTCAAAGAATAGTATTAATTACATGGACACAATAGTTTTGGAACAGTGGTTGATTTAATTAATAATTCATTAAGGATGAAAAAATAATATTAATTACATGGAGAGGCAACAGCCCTAGGGTCTATAGCTGAGCTCTCACATCATGCTTTCTCAGGAAGCTGAGTTCTGAGGACCTGGGTTCCAAACTATCCCAGACACAAAAGGTCTCATGAGCCTATTATCTCCAATTCACCACTAAGAAACCTGAAGTGGAAGCTAGATGCTTGTCACTCATGTCTGTCATCCAAGCTATTCAGGAGGATGAGATCTGAGGATCATGGTTCAAAGCCAGCATGGGCAGGAAAGTCCTTGAGACACTTAGCTCCAATGGACCACCAGAAAAGCTGAAGTGGCATTTGGCTCAAGTGGTAGAGCACAAGACTTGAGCTGAAGAGCTCAAGGACAGCACCCAGTCACAGACATCAACTCCTACAATTATAAATAAGAAACAAACTAACAAACCTGAAGTATAGGGCTGAACAAACCTGAAGTATGGGTCAATAATGTTTCTTTCTTTCTTCTATAGCTCAAGAACTCTAAGAACATTTAGAGTGCAAGTACTTCTCATCACCCAGGAAAACACAGAAAGCTCTTGAACATCTGACCTTTCAGAAATGGAAGTCAGAGTGTCATAGACTTTTCTGCCCTGGCTGGCTTCTCCCTGTGATCCTCAGACCTGAGCCTCCTGAGCTAGGATGACGGGCCTGAACTACTGGTGTTCTGCTAGGTTCAGAAATGTGGTGACTTTGACAATACAAGTCAACTGCTTATCACAAAGGGTTTGGGGAGCATATTAAGCCTTTCAACATTGTACCTTTAAGAAACCTGTAGGATACAAGATTACAATGATAGAGTCTGAGAGGCTGGACATATTGATGTGTTACACTTGAACCTTAAGTTCTGACTCCAATTCTGTTATACATCAGTGTTCATTTTCCAAAAGGTGTTCTCATACTTATCAAATAAGAAAAGTACCTTGATTAATCCTCACTTTTTTTTCCCAATTGTGTGTCTTGAACTCAACCTTGGGCACTGTCCTTTAGACACTCAGGTCAAGGCAAACAGTCAACCACTTGAGCCATAGTGCCACATGGGGTCTTTTCGTGGTTCACTGGAGATAAGAGTCTAACAGGCTTTCCTTAATTGGTTGTCTTTGAACTGTGGTCTTCAGGTCTCAGCCCTAGATGACAGGAAGTTTTGTGATACCAGATATGTGCTTGGATTTTCCAAGCTTCCTGAAACCTAGGAGAGGCATCATAGGCCCATCATCACAGGAAATGAAACATTTCATTAGGTTCAATGCCCTACTTGTCCACCAGAAGATCTCTTGAATTATATTGAGCACTGTATCTGAACACTGGACTATAGTCTCATAAAACCAGGATAAGTGCACAGGACGTGGCCTGTCACAGATGGTGGCACATATGAAGGCTTCCTGTCAAACCAGAGCACTGGGGAAAAAGATAGTTTGGGGTACAAAGAGACCTATTTTCCTGAACTTCAAAGCCCATCCACACTCATCCTCACTATCTGACCTGGACGGAGTTGTTTGGTACACATTTGTACAGGACTGAGACCTTTTGTCTGCCTGTCCAGACAATGAGAGAGACTTTTTTCCAGCAGGCCTGGGATGCAGAGAAAACCTCAGGTTACACTGGGAACAGTGAGGGGAGCCCCGGAACATGCACTATCATGAAAACAGTCTCTGTTGTGAAATCATTTTATTGAATATGATGAATGCCATTCATCATAGCTACTCTGGAGCTTCACCTATAGGAATACATCCATATATACCAAAGACATGGAATTACAGGCTCTTTTTGAGGGGGCAGGTCTTGGGGTGGAACCATGAGCCAGGAACTTGTCCCTGAGCTCATTTTGCTCAAGGGTAGTGCATTAAGCTTGAGTCACATCCCACTTCTGGGTTTTTCTGTGATCTCTGAGAAATAAGTTTCATGGACTTTCCTAATCTGGCTGGAATCAAATTCAGATTCTCTACATCTCACCCTTTGAGGAGCTGGGATTACAGTGAGAAGCCACTGGCACCTTCTTTCTTTTCTTCTTCATTTTTAATCGGGACAATCAGACTTCTTAGCAGTCATTCCAATGGTTTGAATTTATAAATTAACTACCCAATGTTCTTTAGAACTGCTTTACCTGAGAAGGATTTTCTCTCCTCATCTTCTCCTCTGGGTCACATGTTTGAAGCCAAAAGTGAGAAATGAGTGTCACAGGATTTGGGAGCAAATGCCCACAGGACATGTCAATTCTGTCACTTAGCATTGAGCTGCAGTGAATTTGCTGTCTCAAGATGAGAAGACCAAAAGCTGGAGCTATCATACTGTCTGCATTACTCCTTTTGTCTATAAAATAATCTAGTAATTATGAGTGTTGTGTGTCTACAACCTTAAGTATCTAGAACCCACTAGAAGCATCTTCATGTATCTCTTTTTCTGTAGTGCTTCTCGAGATTTAGACTAAGGGTTTGTGTGGAGGGATTCCTTGGTGTATCCCTGAGGAAAGCCTATTGATTCCCGTTTGGGAGATGTCCGTTCAAATTCAGCCTGTGCAAGAATTCTGTGAAACTCTTATCTCCAATAAACCACCAGAAAACCAGAAGTGGAACAGTGGTCCAGAAGGCAGAGTTCCAGCTTTGAGAGAGAAAGCCGAGAAGGAGACACAGGCCAGACCAGGCAGGAAAGCCTGGGAGGCACTTATGTCCAATTAATGACCAGATGGCTGAAAGTGGAGCTTGGCTGTGGTAAAGCCTCAGCTTTGGGAAAAACAGCTGAGGAATGCATTGGGCCCTGAGGTTAAGCCCTGGGATGTCCACAAAAAATTTTCAAAAAGAGAAGGCCAATTTTATGTATCAGTACCCTACCTACTTATGTCTGTATATTACCTCCCTGAATGCAGACCTTATACAGAGCTTCCCTTTTATTTACTGATTTATATTTCAGATATGCTCCTTTCATATATTGCATCATTCTCTTCATTTCAGGCCCATGGCTTTTCTCTTCCAGGGTTCCAGGCCTGTGTCCTTACATGATACATTGACGCTCTCAGGAGCCTTTATTTACATTTTGTTATGCGGCCAATGCAGGAACCATAACAAACTAGGCAGGGGAAAAGAAGACCAGGTTTCATAGAAGTATCCAGTATTCAGAAAATTAAACTTGGGTAGGTAAAATGGCAACATACTTTCCTAAAAACTACCATTAAGGAAAAGATAGGGAGCTGGGAATGTGGATTAATGAGAGAGTGCTTGTCTAGCATGTAAGAAGCCCTGGGTATGATTCTTCGGTAGTACATACACAGAATAAGCCACAATTGGGGCTGTGGCTCAAGTAGTAGAGTGCTACATACAGTATCCAGGCCTTGAGTTCAACCCAAGAACTGGCAAAGAGATACCTAGGTAGAATGGTAGGTAGGTAGATAGATAGACATAGGATAGATAGATAGATAGATAGATAGATAGATAGATAGATAGATAGATAGATAGATAGATAGATAGATAGATAGATAGATAGATAGATAGACAGATAGATAGAAAGATGATAGATGAATCTGGTCTTGGATTTCAGGAGGAAAGAAGGGAACAATTCCCAGTCATTACGCCTTCTGCGGGTGCCAGGACACCAGCATTGCCTTCACACAACCAGAGAGCAAGAAGCCTCTCTCTTTCCTACTTCTCAGGCAGCCAAGGGCACCAGAGCCAATTGGTCAGAGCCAGGTTCTAACTCAGATGCTTGGAGAAAGAAGAGAAACAACCCTGACTCTAGTTGGTCTGGGGATTTGAATTAATTATGTGGAGAATGAAGGAAGGAGAAAGGACTGGCAGAGGTATAAGAAGGGCCTTCAAATCTGACAGATGGAGAGTCAAAAACCCACTCCCTAAGACCAGAGAGCAGGGTTTTTCTACTCTGTTCCTCCCCTCTCCCCGACTAAACTGGCTCTATTGGTAACTTAAGATAGCTTGATTCTCCCTTCACTTGTGGGAAGAATGTTAATTAGTCATTGTTTGAAGAGGCTGAGAAAAGCCTGACCTTGGTGTAACTCTAACAAGTGTTTTAGGTTTCCTCCCATTGCTGGCATTGTCTGGAATATATGAAGTGGTTTTGCTGCTCACTTATCTGTTGAATGTGTACATTCTGCCTCCAAATCCTGTAGACCTGATCTCTGCACCTAGCCTGGCTTTTGAAACTGTTTTCTGTCCTTCAATTACAGTGTTACACTGGAGCTCTTTCTGCTAATGGGGCTAGGGTTTGGAGCCTGAGAACTTCATGTGAACCCAAGATGGGTCAATGTTTCTTTCCTGCTTCTATAGCTCAAGAATTCTAAGAACATTCAGAGTGCAAGTACATCTCATCACCAAGGGAAACACAGGAAGCTCTTGAACATCTGACCTTTCAGAAGTGGAAGTCAGAGTCTCATAGACTTTCCTGCCCTGGCTGGCTTCACCTTGTGATCCTCAAACCTCAGTCTCCTGAGCTAGGATGACAGGCCTGCACTACTGGTGCTCTGATAGGCTCAGACCTGTAATGACCTTGACAGTACAAGTCAACTGCTATCACAATGGTCTTGGGGAACATATTAAGCCTTTCAACATTGGACCTTTCAGAACCCTTTAGGACACAAGATTACAATGCTAGAGTCTGAGAGTCTGGGCATATGGATGTGTTACACTTGAACCTTAAGCTCTGACTCCAATTCTGGTATACATCAGTGTTCATTTTCCAAAGAATGATCTCATAATTAGCAAATAGGAAAAGTACCTGGATTAACCCTCACTTTTTCTCAATAATGTGTCTTGAATTCAAGCCTGGGCACTGTCCCTTAGCACCTCAGGTCAAGACAAACACTCTACCACTTGAGTAATAGCACCACATGGGGTCTTTGGGTGGTTCACTGGAGATAAGAGTCTAACAGGCTTTCCTTGATTGACTGTCTTTGAACTGTGGTCTTCAGCTCTCAGCCTCCTGAGAAGCTTGAGTTCCATTTGTGAGACACTGGCATCTGGTCTATTGTTTTTGACAGTACTGGGGCTTGATCTTAGGGCCTAGTTACTGTCTCTGAGCTCCTTTTTCTCAAGGCTAGCCACTTGAGCCACTCCACAGTTTCTACCTTTTTCTGAGTATGTGGCACTGAGGATTCAAACCCTGGCATTCATGCCTGCTAAGCGAGCTCCTTACCACTAAGCCACATTTCTAGCTCCATGCTTTCAATTTTATCCCTCACTTGCCTATACTCAGGAAAAGGTTTCTGACTATAAATCATCTAAAGAAATCCCAATAGGAAGAAGTCCAAAAATTGGACAAAGCTCATACTTGGAAGAGACTCTAAACATGTGAAGAATGTGACAAATGCATCCATTTAATTATGAATTATGTTTCAACACTTAATAAAATATTAATGAAAAATGAGTCAATGTCCTAAATTGTTGCATAGAATTTTATTATAAGTGTGCAAAATGCAATAAATATTATGTATATAATATGCTAAATACAATAATCAATTAATGAATCAAAGAAAAATAAAATACAAAATCAATAATAAAATCATAATATGAAATTGACATACATAAGTGTATATCATATGTTACACATATATAGAAATATTTTTTTCAATTGCAGGGCCTTCATTCAGGCCCTGGGAACTCTAGCCTGAATTTCTTTTCCTCAATGACAGTGAGCTTCGCCTTCACCCATGGTGTAAGTGTTACCTGGATGGTGAGCTCAAATCCTAGCAATGGCAGAAATACTGGCCCCAGTTTCGACAGTGACTTATTTTTTTTTTAATGGAAGCAATCCTGTTTACTCAGTTCCATACTGAACATTAAAAAAAAGCAGTGTAGAATTTTGTACAGCTATTCAGACATACTTTCCTTACCTCTAAAGTGCTTCTCTGAGAACTATATTGTTTCTCTTTTTTGTACTTTTTTATTGCAAAAATGTTTTACAGAGGGGTTATAGTTACAGGAGCAGGTTAATGAGTACGTTTCCAATTGAGCATTGTTGACTCCTCGTTTGTTTTCCCCCTACCATCCCTTGCCTCCCATCTCTACTACCTCACCCTGCCGAGGTCAGTGACTTAGTTTTTCATTTTTGGTTGGCACTGGATTTGAACTTAACTGTGGCAACTCTTCCCTCACATTGTTACAAGTTTACCAAGACACTGAGTTCAAATCCCAAGCTAGGAAAGAAAACTGGGAAAAATTCCAAACCAGGGAGCTTTATTTTTTTTTAATTTACTTAAATAATGTTTTTTTTTCTTCTTCTTCTTTTTTTTTTTTTTACAACCATGGGGCTTGAACTCAGTTCGTTTAAACTTTGCCTCAGCTTGGATCTCCCATAGCTGACCCTGAGATCCTAGGCTGAGAGTTCTTGCAGGTAGAAAAAAAACCTGGAAAGCACTAAAAGTGGCAAGCTGTAGAGGGCTGGGGTTTTATGATTTTTTCTTTGGACGGTAACCATCTTGGGTCTGAATGACATGGCTGCGAGGTGTACCTGACCTGCCCTTGCTGATGGCTGGTGGGCTACCAGTGAAGCCATAGGCCAACCTGTCAACATATGCCCTGGGTTCAAATCCCAGTCCTGATACCAATGGCAGGGGATCACAAGAGACTCATTCCTATGCATAGGAATACTGATTAAAAGAGTAGTTCATGCATCGGTCTTGTCTAAAATTGGAGTCAATAATCCTAGAATGCTGATTGGTCTTAACGTTATTAAGCATGAAAAAGATAATATTCCTTCAATGGTGGGATAATAAATACCAAAGAATTGGTAGGAACGTAGTAGTTGTCATTCAATCATAGCTAGACGGCTCTGGCACTCTTTACCAATATATATTTATTTGTATACCACCGTCTGCCTATCCATGTATTGCTGTTTTGGCCAAACCTGGGGGTTGATCTCAGTGCTGGGCAAACACCTGACAGCTTCATTGTCTAGAGGCTGCCATGCTGAAACTCACCCATTCATGAATTGGGCCTGTTATACACCGAGTTCAGATCCTCACACTGCCAGACATGATGGAGAACACATCTAAAATCTAGATTTTATGTGATAGGATGTAAGCAATGTAATAAATGGTATAGATGTCATCAGAGTCAATAAAATAAATGGTAAATAAATGAATAAAACAATAAATAAAATGAATAACCACACCAAACACAATATGGACTGAACATCTGTATTGAAGTATAAATCCCATCGTTGAAATGTATATAAAGAGTATCTTTTCCAGTCATGAGGCTTGAATTCAGCCCCCCTACGAAGAGGGAATGGCGGGAGATCCTGAGATACTAATTTCTGGACCTAGGAAGAGTCATGGAATGAAATCGATCTCATCCTTGAATGAGTACTTCGTGCATTATGCAAGTAGGAAATGATAGGCAAGACTCATGGGGTATAGATTATTTGTAAAGGTGAGTTGATGAAGCATGACAATAATACTCACAGTCATGAAATGGAGGCATCAGGAAAGATCCAAGAATCAGTAGTCACACAGATTGGATTCCATCACAAGACACCATCAATCCTACTCTATAAAAATATATACTTATTTGCATACTACCTTCAGCTTATGGATGGGTGACTATTGTGCTCGCCACTCTCCCCCCAGGGGGGCTCAAACTTAGGTACTGGGAAGGCCTAGCTCCTTCGTTGCTAACAGGCTGGTGTGCTCATGTGGAACCATTCACCAATGGTGCCTGCTAAGCCTGAGTTCAGCCCTGCCAAAAGATTCATCTTGATGCCAGAAGCCAATCGTTGCACCTGTTTCATTTCCTGTGCAAGTACTGGGTCCCAGCTAGGATGGCGAATGCATGGGCCACCGTGTGGTCATGGAAATAAGTTGTTATCCATGTCAGCCCAGTTATACCTGTCATCATATACTCAAGAAAATACACAATACATTCATGAAAAGCATACAAAATAAAGACAATAAGTACACTCAATGCATGACGCAGTCCACACACGGATGTGAATATACATCCCATATTTCTATGATGCATTGAGGACTATTTGGCCTCCCTAGGGCTCGATCTCAGTTCCTGGTAACAACCCAGCTCCTTACTGGTTCACAGTCTGTTGTGATCACGTGGACCCACTGTGCAATTGGGCCTCTTAAGCCCCGAGTTCGAGTCCCAGCACTGCCAAAAATTCACCCTGATGTGAGAAGATAGTTGTTGCACCTGTTTTCCTGTGCTGCACAAATTCTGGGTCTCTGCTAGATGGAGAAGGTATAGGCAACTCTATACTCATGGGAATAGGTTGTCATCCAATTCATCACATTTATATCTGTCAACCTATACTTAATAACATACACAATACATCAATGAATAAGACACAAAATAAAGAGAATGACTACACCAAACGCAAGATGCCACCCACCCATGTTTGGAAATATAGATCCTCTGTTCAATTATGAATTAATGACTATATTGGCCCCCACCAGGGATCAATCTCAGGTCCCGGGAATGGCCTCGCTCCTTAGAGGCTCACAGGCTGGTATGCTTACCAAGACCCATTCACCAATTGGGCCTTCTAGGCTTTGAGATCAAATTCCAGCACTGCCAAAAGATTCATTCTGATGTGAAAAGCCTAGGGTTGCACATGTTTTCGTGTTCTGTGCATGTCCTGGCTGTCACTGAGGATGGAGAATGCTGTATAGGTAACTCTATAGCCATGAGAATAGTTTGTCATCCATGTCAGCACAGTTATATCTGTCACCATACTCAATAAAATGCACAATACATCAATGAATAAGACACAAAATAAAAAGAATAACTACACTGAATGCAAGATGCATACAACACCTGTAGGTAAAGAGAGGTCCTATGTTTTAAAAAGGTGGGCTTGCTATTTTGTCCAGTGCTGGGCTTCAAATCAGGCCCTGGACCAGGTCTGACATTCTAGTTTTCAAGGATGGTGAGCTTCCCCTTCCCCCACAGTGCAACAGAGCTACCCACACCTGAGTTCAAATCCTAGCACTGACAAAAGATTCATCCTGATGTCAGAAGCCAGTTGTTGCACACGTTTTCTTCTCCTGTGAAAGTCCTGGGTATCAACCAGGAAGGGGAATTCATAGACAACCCTATAACCATGGGAACCTTTTGTCATCCATTTCAGCACAGTTATACCTGTCACCATACTTAGTAAAATACACAATACCTCCATGATGTAGATACAAAATAAGGAGAAGTTCACTAAACACAATATGCTGTTGACACATGTATGTCAATATAGATTGTATGTTTAAATTATGAATTTATGACTATAGTGGACCACCTTGTGGCTCAATGTCACATCCTGGGACTGGTTTAGCTCCTTAGTTGCTCACAGGTTTGTGTGTTAACCTTGACTTATTGGCCAATTGGTCCTACTAGGCCCTGAGTTTAGATCCCAGCACTACCAACAAGTGGATCGTGGAGTAAGAAGCCAAGTGTGAAACTTGTTTTCCTTTTCTCTGAATATCCTGTGTGATCCTGAGAATCCTGGCATGGTGGAGAACATTTCTACAATTCTGGATGCTCTGTGACAGTATGTCATCAGTGAAAAAAACAGAATGGGTTTCATCTTAGCACAATCAATGGTAAATAAATGAATAAAACAAAAAATACAAGGAACAACCACACCAAACATGTATGGACTGAACATCTACTGGTAAGTATAAATCCTATCTTTACAATGTATATAATTAGTATGTTTTCCAGGGCTTGGGCTTGAATTCAGGACTAGTGAACAGGCCTGACTTTCTTATCTGCAAGTACGGTGTTCTTCCCATTCATCTACATTGCTGCAGATTTACCCACATCCTGAGTTCAAATCCAAAGCCTAGAACAGTAAATGGCATGAATTGCAAGCGAGGGAGCATTTTTTTTTTAATTTTACTTTTCTCAATATGGGCCTCATGCATGCAAGACAAACGTTCTACCACTGAGCTACCTTCCCAAGCCCATGTAATCAATGTTTTATGTGACATAATAGTCAATAAAATAAATGTTCAATGCATGAATAAAACAAAAAATTAAATAACTGCACTGAATGAAATATAGTCAACATATGTTTATAAATATAAATCATATATGTAAATTGTACATGACTAGGATGTTTTCTAGTGGTGGGTATCTATTTCAGGCCTAAAGAACAGACTTGAATTTCTTGACTTCAAGGAAACCAGCTTTCCCTTCCCACATAGTGCATCAGAGTTACCAAGACCATGAGTTCCAAAACCATCCCTGGCAAAAAATGGCACCTTTATATGTGAGACCCAATTCTTAGTTATTTCATTATGCCTCCATTTTATTAATGTGATTGTTTAAATGCTCAATAAAATATGAACTAACATCAATCAGTGTCCTATAATATAATTGTGTATAATTTTATACTGGAATCATTCAAGAACTGCTCATTCAATCATGACACACATCACATTCCATTGGTAATCATATGGATAGGAATAAGTTTTTTGGATCTCCTGCCATTTGGAGGTGGCAGGACCAGGATATGAACTGTGGGCTACAGCTCATACCACTTAAACCCAAGGATAGGGAACTAACCTGTTTGTCCAAGAACATCAGCAAGACCGATGATTAAGCAGGCACCAGTGGCTCCCAGCAGTCCTCCTTGATACTTACAAGGCTGTGATTGGAGGATCATGGTTGAAGTTATCCTAGGCAGGAAAGTCCTTGAGACCCCTTTCCAACTTCAGTGACAACAAAGCCAGAAGTGCTGTGGCTCCACTTTGGACGGCCAGCCTTAAGCAAAAGTAGCTCACAGACTGTGCCCAGATCCTGAGTTCAAGGTCCAGGACTAGCAACAAACAGACATACACAATAATCTGTGCAACCATCTGGTTAAAGCTGGTCACCCTCTTGTCTCCAACTGAATTGACATTCTTCCCTGGGAAAAGGGCTGGGGAGATGCTAACTTCTTGACTCTGCCCATGCTGTTTGCATCACAGGATTCCAGCCACACCCCCATTCTTTCATTGTTCTTTCTGACCAATGGGATACAAGAATTGTGGCCACCCCAACATTCCATGCTGCTTGGTAGAACAGGGATTCTCACTGTTAGTTTACACCACTACCAGCAGTTGAGGAAGGTGAGGTGTTTGAGTGGTGAGGATGAGACTCAAGGTGACTTCGGAGTATAGTAGGAAATTGAGAAGCCTGCCCGCACCCAAGCCGCTTTCCCCCTTTCCCAAGTTTCGAGATTTCAAATATCAGGCAATGTCCCCCTGCCAGCCTGATTAAAGCCCCAACCTGATACCTGGACCTGGTTCTCTACTTTGGGCCCATTTGTCCACAATACCACTGCCATCACTGCTCGCCCCACCTGGAGCAGCCTCCAGCAGCTTCTCCCAGCAGCACAGGTGAGTGGCTGCCCCCAAACCACCCCTACCGAGGTCAGACCCCCCCTGGGAGCACCATAACCCCTGCTTGTTTCCTCTCCCTGGCTCTGAGGAAACAACATTTTGTCTTGGGCATTTCTGAAACAGAGACTCAATATATGCTCTGGATGGGCTGGATCGAGGTTCTCGTATTTGTGACAGGTATGCTCTTCCAGGCCTGGTCCTCTGTAGTAGGGATGGTAGACATGTAGCAACATGCGCAGTCATCAATTTAGATGGCTTATCCCCAACTTTTAGTCCACAGTAGCCAATTCTTGACCATAGGTGAAGCTCTGGGTAGGGCGGCAACCATCAGACCTCATTTTCCTCACAGGACAGTTGTTAGGAAACTAGGGATTTATGCAGAGGGATCTCAGGAACACAGCTAGGCACAGAGGGAGCAGCCTTCAGATAAGGTTCTCTGCAGTTCTATGAGCAAATGACAAGAAGATACCTGGAAAGGGCTCAGATGGGGCCTTTTATTAATCGTGGAACAGATGTGGGATTATGAAGCAAAACATGGCTCTCTTTCATCATTACCCTATCCCCATATGGAAGGGGATCCTTCATTCTGTGGAGTTTTGCAGCTGGTGAAACCGAGGCACAGAGAAGCCAGGTGACCTACTTATGACTTCAACTTCACAGGAAGCTCAGCCTGACTTTGCTACCGTGCTCCCTAAGACAATGGTTGTTATTCAGTAGACTTCTGGTGGTAGGAAGTCCACTTCTTGTCAGTCGTGGGGCTTGAACTCTGTGTCTAGGCACTGTTCCCGAGCTCCTCAGCAAAAGGCTAGCACTCTACCACTTGATCACACAGCACCATTTCTGGTTTTCTGGTGGTTCTTTGGATATAAAAGTCTCACAGACGTTCCTGCCGGGGCTGGCTATGAACCATGATCCTCGTATCTCAGCCTCCTGTGTAGTTAGGATTAGAGCTCTAAGCCACCAGCAACCTTCTTAATTGTAATTGTGACTTTTTTTTTCTCCCTCTTTCACAAGAACTGGTTCAATGGGTGCTGGAGGAAGGGGTTGGGCATCCGCATGTGGCTAGAACCCAAGGTGACCCTCTCATTCTGGAGGTGGGCTGTAGTTCAGGTGCTGTCTTGCTCAGCCTGTTGAAACAGCTCCATGAGATAAGCCCCTCTGTGCCCTGGCTAGACCATGACAGTTCTTCATTGTCCATCCAGCCTTACTGGATTTATTGTATTGTATTGCTTTTGACATCATTTCTAGCACCTGGCCAAAATTATGATACATCGTTACTGAATAAAAATGTAATGCCATCTTAAGAAAGTCATTTAGGGCTCTGGGAAAGTGGCTTCATGGTACAGTGATTGCCTATCATGCATGAAGCCCTGGGTTCAATTCCTCAGTAACACATAAAAAGAAAAATTCTGGAAGTGGTTCTGTGCCTCAAGTGGTAGAGTGCTAGTTTGAGCAAAAAAAAAAAAAAATCTCAGGAATAATTCCCTATCCCTGAGTTTAAGCCCCTGGACTGGCAAAACAAAAACAAAAACAAAAAAAACAAAACAAAACAATACAAAACAATACAAAAACATTTAGTTAGTAAAAGCAAAATAAAGAACCCATACTTGTAGTATATAATTGCTCCTTCCATATTGACACTTGACAATAGTCCCTAATTCATGTACTTATATTAGGATACTGTGTTGAAAAAAGTTTTGTTCATTGTCACAGCTATTAATGCCAGGAATGTGCTTAGATGTCAGGTGAAGATTAATTCTGGAAATTCAACCATTCCAGGATTTTGTGTCATCACTGCTAATCACGAAGAGAAGGGTAGTCTAAGTGTGACTTTTAAACCTTTTGGTCAGTTATGGCACCAAAAAGGCAGGGCTAATTAAATGTTGTGAGAGAAGATAAAGAATAACTGCAGATGTAAGGAATAAATGATAGTAAATAAGGTATAACAGAAACTGTTCTAAAGAACCATTTTTGGTTATTGAAGAACTTGTTGTCAACTAGGCTTTTCCTCATTGTCTTTAGCATTCTAAATCTCTTAGTCTCGTTCTTAATCTCTGTGTGATAAATCTCCTTCTTTGCTGTTCTTTCATAGGTGATCTCCTTTGCTTTCTAAAAATCACAGTCTTTCTATATTTCTCTATGAACATTTCCTGATACTAAATTCACCCACACAGATGTCAGAGGATGCTAGTGTAAGGGTCCCTTAGCTCATGAGTCATTAATGTAACAAAATGGAAATGGAGGACATATTTATTGCTATCTCAATTTTAGAAAAGCTGCAATGTCATCATTTGGTTAAAATTTCCATTTATTGTCAACACAGTGTCATTCAGTGCACATAAATGCAAATATGAGCCAGGTGCTGGTTGTTTACACCTGTAATCCTAACCACTCAGGAGGTTGAGACCAGAGGATTGTGGTTCAAAGTCAGCCTGCTCAGAAAAGTCCATGAGACACTAATCTTCAGTTTACCACCAGAAATCCAGAAGTGGTGCTGTAACTAAAGTGGTAATGCACTCAAGTTGAACTGAAGAGCTGAGGAACATTGCCCAGGATCAGAGTTCAAGCCCTAAAACCAATAAAAAAGGTGAAATATGACTTTAAGTTTCCCCAAAAGGAACGAAAATATCAATAATCTTCCCAAGCAATACAAATAATTTCAAAATGATTCAGTGCACCTAATTTTGCTGAGTAATGTTATGGATTATTTGTTGGACATATTCTCTAAAAACAAATCGTTTAACTAGGGATACAGGTGGACTCATTGAAACAATGAGATGTACAAGTCGTAACGTTGAAAAAAGAACTTTACAACTTTGGTGGGAGGGGGAAGACCAAGAGGAGGGAGGGGATAGTACAGGAAGGGATGAGATGGGGAAACAAAGAGGAGGAAACAATGCTTGACTAAAAAAGTACTTGTTCTCTTGCCAATGTAATTGTAACTCCTCTGAACGGTATGCTCACAATAAAAAAAGAAAAAATTGTCAAATATTAGCTTTAAAATAAACTTCATCTAATATTTCATGTTTGAAAAGAGAAATCTATACAGTTGATGTCACTTGGCTTTCTTATTATCTTAATTCAAAGCCAACCCTGGCAGGAGAGTCTGTCAAACTCTTATCTGTGATTACACAGCAAAAAGCCAGAAGTGGAGTTTTGGTTCAAGCAGTAGAATACTAGATTTGGGGGCTGGTGGGCAGGAAAGAAAACTGTTCAGAGACAGGGTCCAGCCTCTGGGTTCAAGCCCCAGAACCAACACAAACTTAACAAACAAGCAAACAAAAAAAACGCAGGTATTTCATTGAAACCCTCCTTAAAGGAGTAGTGATCTGAGAAGAGGCTCCTTTTCCTGATCATACTCACTAGATGCTTCTTTGGAATCCTTCTTGTTTTGGAGAACTCATGACTGAATTAAAGGAATTGATAAATGACTCCTGAAACAAGAAAATCATCTCAGGGGTGAAATATACATCGATAAGTCTTTAAAACCTCCATGTATTTGTTTCTGTGAAGTAGAGCTTTTATTTGGGGGGGAGGTTCAGTCATGGGCCTGAATTCTGGGCCTGGGCACTCTCCCTCACCTCTTCAACTCAAGGCTAGCCCTCTAACAATAGAGCCACAGAACCACTTCTGGCTTATTTTTGCTTATGTGGTGCTGAGGAACCGAACCCAGGCCTCATGCATGCAAGGCAATCTCTCGACCACTGAGCCACCTTCCCAGTCCCTAGATTGAAACATGTTTAAAACAACGTTATTTCGTTTTGTTCTATGCTAGCCTTCAAATGGCTCATTATTTCTTTTTTTTAATTTATTTTTTATTGTGCAAATATTGTACAGAGGGGTTAAATTTACATGGGCAAGATAATGACTACATTTCTTATCAAACATTGTAGCCTCCTCCTTTGATTCCCCTTCCCATCACTTCCCAGCCTCTGCCACCCCCTACCTAATCCTCCCCCATCCTCGAACCAAAGTTGTAGAGTTCGCTTTCGACATGACAACCTGTACTTCTCATTGTTGAAATGGGTCCACATTTATCCTTATTTAAACGATTTTTTCCCTTTCCCCTCCACAAATTATACCAACATCAAATACAGTGAAAGCAGGATTTATACTGTAGGGGAAGGACATACAAACAACAATGAAATAATCTTATAAATACCTTAGAAACAAATGCATGAAAGAAAAAAACATTTATATAAATATCTTACGGTTCATTTTCCTAACATCATATTATCTGACCTTTTCTGCTTGACTTTTCTTCTTGCTTTGATTGTCTCTGTTGAGAAATCTAAGTTTATTCTAATTGGTTTCCCTTTATGGGTGATTAATCTTTTCTCCTTGACATCTTTAAGTATCTTTTCCTGGGTCTGAGTTGATCCTGTGTGGATTATAATGTGACAGTGGGATGTCCTATTCTGGTCTGGTCTATTTGGAGTTCTAAAAGCTTCTTGTATCTGAAGAGCCCTATTTTTTTGCATGTTTGAGAAGTGCTCTGCTAGGATCCTGTTAACAAATTTCCTAGACCATTAACTTCTGTTTCTAGGTGCTCCTCTACACCCATTATCCTTAGTTTAGGCCTTCTGATGGTGTCTTCCAAGTGTTGGATAGATCTATCATATTTCTTGGACTTGTCTTGGATTGTTGTATGTTCTTTCTCTATAATATCTAGGCTGTCTTCAATCCCCGAGATTCGATCTTCTGCATGGTTTAACCTGCTGTCACGACTTTCTACTTTGTTTTTTATTTCTTTTCCTTCTAATTTGTCAGATTTGATGGCTTCAAATTCTTTGTTGAAACTTTCTTTTAGATCTTGAATGAATTTCTTTACTTCCTTAATTTGGTGTTCAGTTTTTATTCTCAAATCACTTAGTTGATTGATTATGGTTTCCTAGGACTGCCATTCATTCTGTTGGATTCCTTTCAGCATTCCCTTTTTGGTCTCCCTGACTTCTTTCAGCTCTTTGTTAATGGATCCCATGAATGCTTTTAGTGATCTTCGTGTATTTTCATCCTGCCCTCTCAATTCCTGTATTACTCTTGGCTTGGCTTCCTCATGTTCTTGCCAGTGCTGTAATTTTCTTTGAGTGTTCTCATCCTGCTCACGCCATTCCTGCCTTTGTCTTTGAGTATTCTCAAGCTGCTCATGCAAAACTTGTATCAGTTTTTTAGTAGCTCCCTCACGCTCATGATTTTCCTGTATAAGCGTTTGGATTGCCTCCTCTCTCTCCCTATCAGGCTCATACAGAGTCCTTTGTGGGTTTTCAATCTTTTCTTGCATTGACCTTTTGTTTGCCTCCATTGACCTTTTGTTTGCCTCCTGTCTCTCCCTATCACATTCATACAGAGTCCTTTGTATGTTTTCAATCTTTTCCTTTATTATGTTTTCCAGCAGTGTTTGTAGAACTATTTGGGAACTATCCTCTGGATTTTTCATTATCTGTTCTGTCCCTGATTATCATGAGTGGCAGTGGAGATACCGGGACTTGCCATTTTTCTTGTGGTTTTCCGGCTTACTCTGCCCATTTGGGATGAAAATAACACCATTTGTGTGCTAGAACACTAATTTAAGGCAAGCATCAACCAAAGTCTTTATTTGCACAGTCAATACTCTGCAGATACAATCTAGTTCAACAGATACATCTATTCAACATCAAACAACTATATATTAATGGGCTACGAATCGCAAAGAAGAATTTGGTAAGCTAGAAATTATTAGGGTTAGGGAGAGATGTGGGTAAAAAATAGGAATAGAGTGATGTGTGAAGGCACAGGGAGAGTTAACGTAAGTCCTAATCTCAAAGCAGGAAATAGGTTGGATAGGATGAAAGTAGAGAGAGAGTAAAAGAAGGAGAAAGAGAAATGAAAAAAAAGAGACCAGAAAAAATAGAAAAGTAAAAATTAAAAATATTATGCAGAAATGAAAACAATCTATTTAGAGAAAAACATGAATATGAGAGAGAGGAGGGAAATAAAGGAGATGTGAAAATTTTTAAAATAAAATTACTTAAAATATTATATAGGTATAAAGAGGTAGTACTGCTATTAAGGAATTTAAGTCTAAGAGGTTTTGAATTGAGTAATAAATTTGTGGATTAAGTGTGTACACAACAACGTAGGATAAGGTCTAATAATCGACTACAGGTTTGCCTTAGGATGTGCAGAACAACAATAAAATCACATAAAGAAGAACGAAAGAGAAGAAAATGTGAAAAGGATAAGAAAGAAAGAAAAAAGATCAGAAGTTCAGTAGAGCTAAAAAAAACCAAAAAGTAATTAAAAAAAGAAAATTAGAAAGAGAGAAAAACGCACACACACGCATACACCGAAAATAAAAATTATAAGAGAAAAAAACTTACTAGAAAACATTTTTTTGAAAAAAGCTAAAAATTAAATATTAAAAAAAGTTTTAGAAAAAAAATTGGGGGGGGGAACATACTGTACAGAGGGGTTACAATTACATGGGCAAGATAATGGGTATATTTCTTATCAAGCATTGCACTCTCTTCCTTTCTTTAGCCTTCACATCCCTTCCCAGCCTGCCCTCGCCCACCCCCACCCTATCCTTCCCACCCCACCAAAGTCTTAAAGTTCGTTTTTGACATGACTACTTGTACTGTTCATTGTTGCAACGGGACCACTTGTATACTTAAACGACTTGTTTTTCACTTTCTCCTCCACAAAGTATACCGACATCAAATATAGTGAAAGTAGGGGTTATATTGTGAGGGAAGGACATACAAATCAACAAATAATTATCATATAAATGCGTTAGAAACAAATGCTTTAAAGAAAAAAAAACATTTAAATACATAGCTAAGGGTTCATTTTCCTAACATCACATTATCTGACCTTTTCTGCTTGACTCATACATATACTAGATATTGCAAATAAGGGAAACCATGGGACCTATGTTTCTTTGGCTTGGCTTACTTCACTTAATATAAATTTTTCCAAGACTTTCCATTTCCTACCAAATGGGGCAATGTCATTCTTTCTGATGGAGGCATAGAATTCCACTGTGTATATATACCATAGTTTCTTGATCCATTCATCTACTGAGGGGCATCTGGTTTGGTTCCATATCTTAGCTGTGGTAAATAATGCTGCAATAAACAAAGTTGTGCTGGTAGATTTAGTGTGGTCTTGTTTGTAAATATTTGGGTAAATGCCCAAAAGTGGGATTGATGGGTGATAGGAGAGCTCTATGTGAAGTCTTTTGAGGAACCTCCATATTGCTTTCCAAAGTGGTTGAACAAGTTTACACTACCATCAACAATGAAGTAAGGTTCCCTTCTGTTCACATCCCCTCCAGCATCTGTTGTTATTAGAGTTCTTGATTTTTGCCATTCTAAATGGGGTGAGGTGGTATTTCAATGTTATTTGATTTGCATTTCTTTTATGTGTAGGGAGGTTGAGCATTTCTTCATGTGTCTATTGGCCATCCTTCTATCTTCTTCAGAGAAGTTTCTCTTTAAACTTTTGGCCCACTTTTTTATAAGGCAGTTGTTTCTTTGAGGATTTGTTGTTGGCAGATTTAATTTTTTGAGTTCCAAGTATATTTTAGAAGGAGACCCTTGTCCATTTTATGGCTAGTGAATATCTTCTCCCAATCTGTGTGCTTCCTATTGATCTTGCTAGCTATGTCCTTTGCCATGCAGAAGTTCTGCAACTTCATGAAATCCCATTTGTCCAACCTTTCTTTGATTCGTTGTCTTTCTATTAAGAAAATTTCCGCCTGAGCCAAGGAGACTTAGGGTTTCTCCTATTCCATCCTGTAATGTTTTCAGAGTGTCTGCTTTGACTCCGAGGTCTTTGATCCATTTGTAGTTGATTCTGGTGCAGGGTGATATATAAGGATCTTTCTGTAGTTTTCTAGAAGTAGTTAACCAATTTTGCCAGCACCATTTAGTGAAGAGGCTGTCTTTCTTCCATTCTCTTTTTTAGCTCCCTTATCGAAGATTAGATGGCTATAGGTCTATAGGTTCACTTCTGGGTTTTCAATTCTATTCCATTGGTTCTGAGGTCTGTTCTTGTGCCAGTACCAAGCTGTTTTGATTACTATGGCTTTATAGTAGAGTTTGAAATTTGGTATTGATGTTCTTCCATCAGTGTTCTTACCATTGAGGAGCGTTTTTGCTATTTGGGGTCTTTTATTGTTCCATATGAATTTTTGGATTGCCTCTTCTATTTACTTGAAGAATGACATTGGAATTTTGATAGGTATGGCATTGAATTTGTAAATAGCCTTGGAAAGTATTGCCATTTTCACGATGTTAATCTTTCCATCTAGGAGCATGGGAGGTTTTGTCATTTTCTATGTTCTGTTTTGATTTCCTTTTTCAAGGTTTTAAAGTTTTCATCATAGTGGTCCTTCACTTCTTTGGTTATGTTAATTCCTAGGTATGTTATTTTTTGTGGGGCTATTACAATTGGAGTTGCTTTCCTAATTTCAGCCACACATTTCTAATTGTTGGCATACAGAATAGCCATTGATTTGCGGGCATTATTTTTATACCTTGTTACTTTGCCAAAGTTTTCAATCAGCTTGAGTAATTTGGGAGTGAAGTCTATGGGATTCTTTCGCTACAAGATCATGCCATCTGCAAAGAGGGAGAGTTTTATTTCTTCTTTCCCTATTTGGATCCTCTTAATGTCTGCATCTTGTCTTATTGCTGTAGCTAGGCATTGTAATACTAGATTGAGGAGAAGTGGAGAGAGTGGACATCCTTGTCTTGTTCCTGAGTTAAGAGGAAATGGCTTTAGTTTTTCACCTTTAAGTATAATGCTGGCTGTAGGTTTGTCATATACAGCCTTTACTGTATTGAGAATTGTTCCATGGATTCCTAATTTTTCCAAAACCTTCATCATAAATGGTTGTTGGATCTTGTCGAATGCTTTTCTGCATCTATTTAAATAACCATGTGGTTCTTATTCTTGCTCCTGTTGATGTGATGAATAATATTAATTGATTTGCGTATATTGAACCAGCTTTGCATCCCTGAAATGAATCCTGTTTGATCGTGGTGTATGATTTTTTGAATGAATTGTTGAAGTTGATTGTCAAAAATTGTGTTGAGAAGTTTTGCATCAATGTTCATCAAGGAAATGGGTTCATAGTTTTCTTTCTTTTATGAGTCCCTGTCTGGTTTGGGGATGAAGGTTATGATGGCTTCATAAAATGTGTTCTGTAGTGAACTTTCTCTTTGAATTTCATTGAATAGTTGGAGGAGCATTGGTGTGAGCTTTGCTATGAAGGAGGAAAAAAAAATTTATAAAAGGTGCAAAAATACTGAATTTTTTTTTTGGGGGGAGAGGTGGGAAAAATCCTGTATCTCCCTTTTGTTCATAACCAGCCTCTTGTTGCATTCTTTGGTCTCCTTGTGGTGTTTGAATTTCCTGTGGCTTAGTTGGTTCATTAAGTCTGTTTTTTTGAACCGGCAGATAAATGCTCACCTTAACCCAGGTTTTTGTGATCCACTTCCCAGGCTAGTTCAATGAGAGGGAGATCTACTTTGAGTTTCACAAAAGAGGGAGATGGCTTTTTCCTGAAGTTTGGAGATGCTGTGATGAGGCTAGGTTCTGGGTAGAGTTGAGGCCTTTCAGCAAACAGTAGCTTTTCCCGGGGGTTAGTTTGTGAGAAACTCACAGAGCCCAGACAGGAGCCACTCTGAGGGTTTATGTTTAATAAATTTCAATTGATTGTCAAGGCTGCTAAAGGGAGGGGCAGCCTCTGGCTCTGATTATCCAGCAAAGAAAGCCATTCCTGAGGCTGGCGCCTGAGCTGGGTGACTTTTCCCTGGGTGGAGCCGAGTCTGTCAGGTCACTTTAGTCTCTAGTTTTCATCCAATGCCTGAGTTTGAGCTAGCAGCTACGCCGAGCTTTTTCAGTATCGAAGATGGAGATCTCCGGTACTGGGGGGTGTGGCCTTCCCTCCTCTGCTCCCCGAGAAGGAGTGAGGATGTTAGGCCTCTACTCACACAGCGTCTTGGTTCCTGGGTCGTCTCTGGTCAGCGAAGTACAGGATGAAGATGTCTGTTCCTTGTCAGTTCTTGCTGGTGTTGAGTAGAATCTGCTTGCCCACCATGTCTGGCTCCTTCGTACTGGACTTTCTCTGTTATAGGTATGGTGGGTATGGCCGCCGCTGCCACAGCTCCTGCAGCAGTGGCATCTCCTGGCAAGTGCTCCGATCTGTCTCCTTGCCTGGATTTTTCCTCTCTGGTCTAACACTTTTTCCTGTGATGGAACACTTGGTGTGATTCTCTGGCTTAGGACTGTTCACTGGAACTCTAAATCTGTGTTCTATGTGAGAGCTTGTTTAGCCTTCAGCTTCTACTCCACCATCTTCCCAGAACTTCCCAGGAAATTATTTCTTTCTGTAGTACGCTCAACTAGAAATTTACAGAAAACTTATGTATGAGTAAAAACACACTCGAAAAAGTCAGGGACAGAGTTTTCTTCAAGCCTTCAGATTCTTTTCTTTTTTTAATTTTTTTTTTTTATTGTAAAGACACTATACAGATGGTTACAGTTACAAGAGCAAGGTAATGAGTACACTTCCTATTGAGTATTGTTACCCCTTCCATTGTTTTCCCCCTACCATCCCTTCACTCCCTACCTTCCCTGAAGTTTTTTTTTTTTTTAAATTGTGGTTAAGTGATTACATAATTTCCTAAATTTCACAGAATTGTGGAATATTAATGTTCATATAAAGTCACAAGTTCATTCTAACTTTCCTGGAGCAAATTGTCTATCACAATCTATAACATAAAACAGTGTACACTATCCACCATACATGTGATCAGCAGCATCGGGACTTTTAGTAGTGGTTCAACCAGATGAGTGGGAGTTCCTTGTTTCTTTTTTTTTTTTTTTGTCGGTCGTGGGGCTTGAACTCTGGGCCTGGGCGCTGTCCCTCAGCTCTTCAGCTCAAAGCGAGCGCTCTACCACTTGAGCTACAGCGCCACTTCCGGTTTTCTGGTGGTTTATTGGAGATAGGAGTCTCACGGTCTCTCCTGCCCGGGCTGGCTTTGAACCGCGATCCTCAGATCTCAGCCTCCTGAGTAGCTAGGATTACAGGCGTGAGCCACCAGCGCCCGGCTTGAGTTCCTTGTTTCTTAAGTCTTGTTAATTTTGTAATATCACCAAACATTTTGGATTTAGCATCCACTTATCAGGGAGACCATATATCGTTTGTCTTTGCTCTTGGCTTACCTCGCTCAACATGATTCCTTCTAGCTCCATCCATTTCCCTGCAAATGCCATTATTTTGTCATTTTCTAATGGCTGCATAATATTCCATTGTTTATAGATACCACAATTTTTGGATCCATTCATCTGTGGTGGGGCATCTGGATGGTTTGCATATCCTAGCTATTGAGAAGAGTGCTGCAATGAACATGGAGGTGCATGTGTCCTTGTATATTGGTTCCTGTTGTTCAGGGTAGATGCCTAGAAGTGGTATGACTAGGTAATAAGGGAGGTCCAATTTTAGTTTTCTAAGTACCCTCCAGCCTGCTTTCCAAAGTGGTGGTATAACTGTACATTCTCACCAGCAGTGTAGTAGGGTTCCTCTTCCTCCACATCCCCTACAGCATTTGTTGTTCGCTGATTTGTGGATGTGAGACATTCTGACTGGGGTAAGGTGGTATCTCAGGGTTGTCTTTATTTGCATTTCCTTCACCACCAGGGATGATGAACATTTCGTCATGTGTTTCTTTGCAATTTTTATTTCTTGATCTGAAAAGTCTCTCTTTAGTTCCCTTGCCCATTTAGTAATTGGTTTGTTAGGCTTGGGAGGGATTAGTTTCTTGAGTTCCCTGTATATACTGGATGTTAACCCCTTGTCTGATATATTGCTGGTAAATATTTTTTCCAATTAGTTGGTTGTCTTTCTAGCTTGGTTGTGATAAATTTAGCTGTGCAGAAGCTTTTTATTTTAAGGTAGTCCCATTTGTCGAGTCTCTCTCCAATTTGTTGTGTCCCTGGGACTCTGTTCAGGAAAGTCCTTCCTGTGCCTATTAGTTCAAGTGTCTATCCTACTCTGTCCTGCAGTGGTTTTAGAGATTCAAGATTAATGTTAAGGTCTTTAATACATTTTGAGTTGATGTTGGTGCATGGTAATCGTCTGGGGTCCACTTTTAGCTTTCTGCATGTGTCCACCCAGTTCTCCCAGCACCAATGGTTGAAGAGGCTGTGTTTCTTCCATTGTATGTCTTTGGTTCCTTTGTCAAATGTCAGCTGACTGTAGGCATGTGAATTTATTTCTGGATCTTCTATTCCATTCTATTGGTCTTCAGGTTTGTTTTTGTGCCAGTACCATGCTGTCTTTGTTATTATGGCTCTATAGTAGAGCTTGAAGGAAGGCATGGACATCCCTCCCATGTTGTCTTTATTCCCTAGAATTGTTTTGGCTACTCTAGGTATTTTGTGGTTCCATATCAATTTTTGGACTGTTTTCTGTATTTCAGAGATGTACATCATTGGGATTTTAATAGGAATTGCATTGAATTTGTATATTAATTTGGGCAGTATTGCCATTTTCACTATATCGTCGGCCTATCAAAGAGCATGGGAGGTCTTTCCATTTCCTAGAGTCTTCTGCAATTTTGTTCTTTTACTTTTTATAGTTTTCATTAAATAGTTCTTTTACATCTTTGGTTAGGGTAATTCCTAAATATTTTATTTTTTCGGCGGTCATTGTGAATGTGATTGCTCCCTTTATTTCCCTCTCTTCTTTACATTGTCAGTGTACAGGAAGGCAACTGATTATTGTGGGTTTATTTTTTATCCTGCTACTTTGCCGAAGTTATTTATGATTTAAAGAGTTTGGGGATGGAATTTTTGGGATCCTGAAGGTATAGTATCATGTCGTCTGCAAAAAGCGATAGTTTAACTTCTTCTTTCCCTATGCGGATACCTTTAATGTCTTTTTCTTGCCTTATTGCCCTGGCTAAGAGTTCCAGGACTATATTGAAGAGGAGTAGAGACAGTGGGCATTCTTGCATTGTTCCTGATTTTAGAAGAATTGATTGTAGCTTTTCCCCATTCAGTATAATATTGGTTATTGGTCTGTCATAAATGGCTTTTATTGTTTTAAGAAATGTTTCTTCTATTACTATTTTCTCCAGAGCTTTTAGCATGAATGAATGTTGAATTTTATCAAAGGCCTTTTCTGCATCTGTGGCGATAATCATGTGGCTCTGTTGATGTGTTGGATTACATTTATTGACACGTATTTTTAACCATCCCTCCATCTCTGGGATGAAGCCTACCTGGTCATAGTGTATGATTTTTTTATGTGTTTCTGGATTCTGTTATCTAGAATCTTGTTAAGAATCTTTGTGTCAGTGTTCATCAAGGAAATTGGCCTGTAATTCTCCTTTTTGGTTGGGTCTTTGCCTGGTTTGGGGATGAGTTTGGGACAGCTCCCTCCTTCTCTGTTTCTCTGAAGAGCTTGAGGAATATGGCTATTAGTTCTTCTTTAAAGGTCTTATAGAATTCTGCTGAGTCCATCTCGTCCTGGGCTTTTTATTTTTATTTTTTAATATTATTTTATTTTATTTGAGAACATACTGTACAGAGGGGCTACAATTACATGGGCAGGATAATGCATACATTTCTTACCAAGCATTGCAGCCTCCTCCTTTGTTTACCCTTCACCTCCCTTCCCAGCCTCCCCCTCCCCCCACCCAATTATACCCCCCTCCCCCCCCACACCGACATTGTAAAGATGGTTTTGACATGACATTTTGTACTTCTCATTGTTGCAACAGGTCCACCTGAATCCTTAAACGACCTGTTTGTCCCCATCTCCTCCACATGTTATACTGACATCAAATATAGTGAAAGCGGGGGTTACACTGTGGGGGAGGAACATACAAAGCAACAAGGAAATAATCTCATAAATGCATTAGAAACACATGCATGAAAGAATCGGAAACATTAAAATACATATTTAAGGGTTCATTTTCCTAACATCACATTATCTGACCTTTTCCGCTTGACTCATACATATACTAGATATTGCAAATAAGGGAAACCATGGGACCTATGCTTCTTTGGGCCTGGCTTACTTCACTTGATATAATTTTTTCCAAACCTTTCCATTTCCTAACGAATGGGGAAATGTCATTCTTTCGGATGGAGGCATAGAATTCCATTGTGTATATATACCACGTTTTCTTGATCCATTCATCTAATGAGGGGCATCTGGGTTGGTTCCATATCTTAGCTATGGTAAATAATGCGGCAATAAACATAGTTGTGCTGGTAGCTTTAGTGTGGTCTTGTTTGTAAACATTTGGGTAAATGCCCAAAAGTGGGATTGCTGGATCATAGGGGAGATCTATGTGAAGTCTTTTGAGGAACCTCCATACTGCTTTCCAAAGTGGTTGAACAAGTTTACATTCCCACCAACAATGAAGTAAGGTTCCTTTCTGTCCACATCCCCTCCAGCATCTGTTGTTGTTAGAGTTCTTGATTTTTGCTGTTCTAACTGGAGTGAGGTGATATCTCAATGTTGTTTTGATTTGCATTTCTTTTATGGCTAGGGATGTTGAACATTTCTTCATGTGTCTATTGGCCATCCTTCTTTCTTCTTCAGAGAAGCTTCTCTTTAAGCCTTTCGCCCACTTATTTATTGGGCAGTTGTTTCTTTGAGGATTTGTTGTTGGGTGGTTTAATTTTTTGAGTTCCAAGTACATTTTAGATATGAGACCCTTGTCTGTTGTATGGCTAGTAAAGATCTTCTCCCAATCGGTGGGCTTTCTATTGATCTTGCTAGCTATGTCATTTGCCCTGCAGAAGCTCTGCAACTGTATGCAATCCCAAAAAGCATTTGACAAGATCCAACACCCCTTTATGATGAAGGTTCTGGAAAAATTAGGAATCCATGGAACATTCCTCAATACAATAAAGGCTGTATATGACAAACCTACAGCCAGCATTATACTCAATGGTGAAAAACTAAAGCCATTTCCTCTTAACTCAGGAACAAGTCAAGGATGCCCACTCTCTCCACTTCTCTTCAATCTAGTATTAGAATGCCTAGCTACAGCAATAAGACAAGATGCAGACATTAAGGTGATCCAAATAGGGAAAGAAGAAATAAAACTCTCCCTCTTTGCAGATGACATGATCTTGTATTTAAAGAATCCCATAGACTCCACTCCCAAATTACTCAAGCTGATTTAAAACTTTGGCAAAGTAGCAGGTTATAAAATTAACCCCCAAACATCAATGGCTTTTCTGCATGCCAACAATGAGAAAAGTGTGGCTGAAATTAGGAAAGCAACTCCATTTGTAATAGCCCCACAAAAAATAAAATACCTAGGAATTAACTTAACCAAAGAAGTGAAGGACCTCTATGATGAAAACTTTAAAATCTTGAAAAAGGAAATCAACACAGAACTTAAAAAATGGCAAAACCTCCCATGCTCCTGGATTGGCAAGATTAACATCGTGAAAATGGCAATACTTCCCAAGGCTATTTACAAATTCAATGCAATATCTATCAAAATTCAAACGTTATTCTTCAAGGAAATAGAAGAGGCAATCCAAAAATTCATATGGAACAATAAAAGACCCCGAATAGCAAAAACGCTCCTCAACGGAAAGAACACTGCTGGAGGAATATCAATACCAAATTTCAAACTCTTCTATAAAGTCATAGTAATCAAAAGAGCTTGGTATTGGCATAAGAACAGACCTCAGGACCAATGGAATAGAATTGAAAACCCAGAAATGTACCTACAGACCTATAGCCATCTAATCTTCGATAAGGAAGCTAAAACAATAGAATGGAAGAAAGACAGCCTCTTCAGTAAATGGTGCTGGCAAAATTGGTTAACTACATGTAGAAAACTAAAGGTAGATCCTTATATATCACCCTGCACCAGAATCAAATCCAAATGGATCAAAGACCTTGAACTCAAAGCAGACACTCTGAAAACATTACAGGATGGAATAGGAGAAACGTTAGGTCTCCTTGGCTCAGGCCGAACTTTTCTGAATAGAGACCCGGAGGCTTTTTTTTTTGTTGTTGTTGGAAGACTTTTGATAGCTTTCTGTATCTTGTTGTAGGATATTGGCTTATTTAATTGGTTTATTTCTTCTTTGCTCAGTTTGGGCAACTTGTATTTCTCTAAAAATGCTTCCATTTCTGCCAGGTTTTCTTCCATTAAAGATTATAAATTTTGAAAGTAAGTAGTCCATTAGGATTGTTTGGATATCTTGTTTACATATTGTGATTTTTTCCTGTGGCATCTCTAATCCCGTTAATATGTGTTTCCTCTCTTCTTTTTTAAATTAATCTTGCCAATGGTCCATCAATTTTCTTTATTTTTTCAAAGAACCAGCTTTTGTTTGGTTAATTTTGGCTATAATTTTCTGATTTTGTAATTGGTTAATCTCTGCTCTTAATTTAGTTATCTGGCTCCGTCTATTAACTTTAGTTTCCATTTTTTCTTGTTTTTCTAGCTGTTTTAAATGCAACATGAGATTATTTACTTGGTCTGTCTCCATTCTCTTGATGTGGGCACTGAGGGCAATAAATTTGCCCCTCAGGACTGCTTTTGTTGTGTCCCACAAGTTTCTTTGCGAAGTGTTTTCATTTTCATTGAGTTGTAGGAAATATTTTATTTCTTCTCTGATCTCTTCCGTTACCCAGGCATTGATAAGGAGTGTGCTGTTCAATATCCATTTATTAGAGAAATTTCTGCAGTATGCTTTGTTATTGAGAACTAGCTTGATTCCAATGTGGTCTGATAGGGTACAGGGGATTTTGTCAATCCCTTTGTATTTTCTTAAGTTCCTTGCATGAACTATGATATGTTCTATTTTGGAGAAAGTTCCATGAGCTGCTGAGAAGAATGTGTACTGTGTTGTTTTAGGGTGAAATACTCGGTAGATGTCAGTTAATTCCGCTTGAAGTATGTCCTCTATTAATTCGGTAGCTTCTTTGCCAATCCTCTGGTTGATAGACCTGTCCTTTGGTGAGAGTGGTGTGTTAAATTCTCCTAGTATTTTCATATTGGGATCTATTTTATTCTGTAAGTTTGAGAGTATTTGTTTAACATATCTGGGTTCACCAATATTTGGGGCATATAAGTTGATGATGGTAATACATCCTCTTGGATTGTTCCTGGTATTAATATGGAGTGTCCGTCCTTGTCTTTTTGTACTGATTTTAATGAAAATTCTATTTTGTCATATATCAGGATAGCTACACCTGCTTTCTCACTGGGGGCATTTGATTGGTAGATCCTTTTCCAACCCTTTTCTCTGAATTTGTTTGTATGTTTGGCTGAGAAGTGGGTCTCCTGAAGGCAATTCTGATCCAGTCTGCAGTTCTTTTTCTTTTGATTGGTGAATTAAGCCCATTAATATTAAGAGAAAGTATAAAGAGATGCATTGTTGACCCTGTCATTCCCTGTTTTCCTGAGTTTTTCTTCTTTCCTTTCCTCCTGTGCTTGCTCAGTTAGAAGTTGATTAATGTCTGTCTGGGTGCAGGTCCCAGTTCCTGGTTTCTTTCTTCAGGTTATGTCCCACCTCTTAGTATTCTTTGTAATGCTGGCTTAACGTTTATATATTCATTTAGTTTTTCTTTGTTATTGAAATTTTTCAGTTCTCCATTGAATGTGAATGATAGCTTTGCCAGGTATATCAGTATGGGTTGCCAGTTATTGGCTCTCAGGGTTCGTATGGTACTTTCCCAGGCCTTTCTTGCATTCAGTGTTTGTGTGGAGAGATCTGCAATGATTCTAATTTCTTCCCATTGTTGTATAGCTACTTCTTGATTTTTGCTGCATGCAAGATTGTTTCCTTATTATTCAGATCTATCATTTTTACTATAATGTGTCTAGAAATGTTTCTCCTGGGATCTTGCTTGTTGGGTGTTCTATATGCTTCTGTTATGTAGGTAAGATGTTCTTTTTTGAGGTGGAGAAATTTTTCACCGATTATCTTGTTGATTAGCTTTTGTCTTCCCTTGCTCTGAAATTCCTCACCTTCATCCACTCCAATTATATGAAGGTAAAATTTCTTTGCATTATTTTCTTTCTCTTGAATTTCCCTTTTGCTTAATTTGAGTGATTTTTCCATATCTGTCACTTTTTGGTCCAGTTTGTGTATTCTGTCTTCTGTATCTGACACTCTACAGTCCATTTCGTTCACTCTGTTGACCATGGATTCTATTGTGGTTTGTATGGAGGAAATGGATTCCTTTATAGATTCGATGTTGGTTCTCAAACTATTGATCTCACCTCTTAATGAGGTATGTACTACCTCTAATTTGGCAATTATCTCACTTCTTACTGAGGTTTGTGCAGACTCTATTTTTGCAAGCATCTCCTGTTTGATATCTTGTATCTCTTTTGATAGCTCATCCTTGTGCTCTTTCAATTTCTGGTCTATTTCTCACTTTATTTCTTGAGTCATTGCCTCCAGCATCCCTTGGATGTAGCTTTTGTCTTCCATTCCTGCTTTGCTCCCACTGGGGCTCTCCCCTGTGTGGCTGCTGGCTATTGAGGATAGCTTGCTATCCTGGGTAGTGATAAACCTTGTAATTTTTCTCTGTGATTTTCTCATGGGGGTTCAGGTATTATTGGAGACTAATCTGCAATTTTGTTTTGGTGTGTCTGTCTTTGCTTGGTTGCTGATTCTGTATTGGTAGAGAGAGTCTGTGCCTGATCTGGGTTCTGTTGGGGGCGTACCTCCAGCTGCTGGTCTGATCTATATAGGATTCTCAGCTCTCTGCTGTAGATTGCTGGTAATTCCCGCCTTTAGAAGGGTTGTGCACCCTAGACTGCTCATGTTTGCTCCTATGGGTGCTCTTGGCAAGATCAGATGCTCTGGATGCACTCTCCCAGATGCTTGAGTCGGCTATGGGCTCCTGATGTTTTTGTTTGTTTGTTTGGTTGGTTTTGGGGGGGGGCTGTTGTGGGCTTGAACTCTAGGTTTGGGTGCTGTCCTTCAGCTCTTCAGCTCAAGGCTGGCACCCTACCATTTGAACCACAGTACCACTTCTGACCCTTTCTGCTCATGTAATGCTGAGGAATCAGATCCAGGGTCTCATGCATCCAAGACTATCACTCTACTGCTGAGCCACCTTACCAGCCTGAGCTCCTGCCTACTAACAGGTGCAGGTGGCCTGTGTTGCCCAATCCCAGCCTAGAATTTATGGGTCGGGTTTTGGTGGGTTTTTGGATTCTCTTGTACTGAGCCTCCAGGTCTTTTGTTGTCACAGGTGTGCTTCCCACGGTGTGCAGTTCCCTGTTTTTCATCTCTCTGCTGAGGCTTATGCTCAGTTGGGAGGAATTGGTTGTGTTGTTCAGGCACCGGATTGCCAGGCCTGGTTCTGGCCCCCCACCTGGGGCATGCTGGTTAGGCCTGTGCTGCTGTGTATACCACCTAGGTTATGCAGCCTGGGGTACACAGTTTACATTTCTTCTACTGTTGGTTGTCTGGACCCAGCGGCACTGTTCCTGGCTTGGGTGTTTAAGCTCCCTTCCAGGGGTGCTCTTGCTCTAGCCTGCCCAGCAGAGTGTGCTCCAAGGGCCGGTGGAGTTCTCGAGCAGTTCCCAGTTTCAGTGGGTCCTGTGGTCCGGGTGTTGGGGTGGGGAGTCTGGGTCAGGGTCTCAAGATTCCCTCAAGCTCTGGTCTCCCTTGAGGGATACACTGTCCCCTGTGGGGTATTCACCCTGGAGCTAGTTCTTTCTGTGTGGTGTAGGTTGTCAGTTGCTGTTGCAATCCGAGTTCAGTTGGGGTGGTTGCGGGCTAGGCTGGGCAGTGGTGGCTCTGTGTGATTCTCTTCTGTGTCTGCTTCTGTCGAAGCTGTCGGGTCCACAGTGTCCATGCTCAGGCGGCTTCTGCACGAGTTATGTGCATGCAGCTCCTTGTGTCTCTGGGACCCTGGCAGCCCCCGCCAGGTTGTCACAATCGGCAGGTCTGACACCGGTACCTCAGGCATCTTCTGCATGAGTGATCTGCAGGCAGCCCTCTGTGTCTCTGGGACCCCAGTGGCCCCCACCATGTCGTCACAATTGGCGGGGCTGACACCGGTACCTCAGGTCACTTCTGTGCTATCTGCAGACAGCTCCCTTTGATGTGCTGCTGGTGCCGGGTGGCTTTGGCGGGATGGAGCCTCTCTGCTTGGGTGGAAAGTGAGGGGTGGGTGTGGGATCATAGTGGAGACTCACAGCTGGTAGCTTTCTCTATTTGTGGCGATCAGCAGGTCTGTAAACTGGTACCTCAGTCGGCTTCTGAGCAGGTGATATGCAGGCAGTCCCCTGTGTCTCTTGGATACGGGAAGCCCCCGCAGCGCCGGCTGGCCATGGCTTGGCACACTGCCGTGTGGCCAGTGAATGTTGGGGGAGGGGTATTCGCTCTTCTCTGTTCTGAAATTCTTCTTTTCCTCTCTTTCTTTTTTGTTATTTTCCACCTCCTGTTTTTCTCTGAGTGTTCATCTTTTTGTTATTGTTGGTCTCTTGGGGAGATTAAGCATTGGAACTCAAACTCTCTTTTTGGTTGGGGAGAGCTTTGGTATTTCCCTACTGCCTTGTTACCATCTTTGTCCTTTTCTTATACAGTAAAAAGGAAAACACAAGTTAACTTGAACTTTGTCAATCCTCTGTGTTCCATTCTTCTCCTAGGATCAGTTTCCACATCCAGTAACAGTTACTTCCAGGAACAATCGATGGTGATGCTTGAGATATAATGAATGTTTTCTAGCTTCACCAAAATAACCCAAGGACACCTTTGGACCTGAGGTAACACATGTTTCAGAGAAACATAGTAAAGAGAAAATACCATTTATATTGCTTATAAATACACTATTCATGAGTATATTGAGTTCAAACTTTTTAAGTCCTCTGTAAATAAGGTGAATTTTAAATGGGAAGAAGGTTCTCAGATCATTTTTTAAGGAGTGTATGTGCTGCACATTATTTCCCAAGTTTACACGAGTTAACAGTAAGGGAAACAATAGCAATAATAGGAGAAAGAGAAGTTCTGTGTTTAAGTTTAAGGGTTCATTACACTATAGAAGACTCTACAAATAAGACAACATTGAAACAATAAAGCCAAGTCCAGTATGTAGATTTATGAGAGTGATATAGGGAATGCATTAATCCTACGTGGAACACGAAGTATGAGGCCACTCTCTTTCTAAATCATGCTTGTTAATCATGCAAATTTGTAAAAAGTAGAATGGAAGAATAATTCTGTTTACAATGCAATTCAGATATAAGAGCATGGACTTAACTGGAAAAAAAGTCCATCTTGAGAGAGCAGGGATTATACTAGCCATGAACTGGTGGATAAGATCACATTTTTTTCTTTCCTTTACTTATATATATTTTTTGATGGTGGTCTTGGCACTTGAACTCTGGTCCTTGGCGCTGTCCCTCTGCTATTCAGCTCAGGTTAGCATCCAGCCTGGGCAGAACAGTCTTTGAGACACTATTTATAATTAACCAGCCAAAAGCTGTATTAGAAGAATGGTTCAAGTGATGGAATACCAGTCATGAGCAAGATGGCTGAATAAGAGCTTGAGGCTTTTGCATATATACATACAAACTTACACATAAACACAGAGGCACTTATATGTGCACACACAAATACACAAATGAAGCAATTCTCAGAAGATATAGAAAAGTTAGGACACAATAGATAATATGTCCTCAGTAAGACTAGAATCAAGTGATAATTTTTAATGTTAGAAAGTCCTCAAGTGAAGTTTCTTCAAAAAAGTTTAAGAATATTACATAGATATGGACCAGAGATAGTAAGAGAGACAAGTAATCATTATGAAAGGGATCGGATCCATGTAGGAATGAATCAGAGACCCCACAGGTGTATCTGAAAATGATCATATCCTCTGTGAAATGTTAGAACATCTTTTAATATAGTCCATGAACAGTCTGAGCAGTCTAGTGGATGATATCACTGGAGAAGTTCAGAATTGCTAGTCTGTATCTAGATTAAATAAACCAAGAAACTCTGGCAGGTCAATGTGATACAAGCCTAGAATTCTAGCACTCAGACTGACAGGAGATTAGAAACTGGAATTACATAGTGATACCTTCCCTGGACCAGGTAGTATAATTTTGTCTTAATAAAAGTAACCAAACAAGAAAGGAATACGCAGTTGGAAGTTTGGGCTAATTTTGTCATTATGTTTTGAGAAGTAATTTCCTATTGAAATGCAACTCATATATAATCCTCAGTTGTGCTTTTAAATGCTCTCTTCATTAGAAACATTCTTAGATGCAAAATGGCTCATGATTCCCATCCAAAATTTGAAAAATTAAGTAATCTTCATTCTGTTAGTTTCCAAGGAAAGGATGAAGGATTGCAAAAGCTTAAGCCTGGACATATAGCAAACTTGGTCCAATGTAGGACTTTATAGACCTTGTTAAATTAGAGTTTAGATTTAAAATATATATTTTGGTTTTGTTTGTAATTTCATATTCTATAGGATACTACAAAATTCTTTTTAAGTAGAGGGTTTAATTGACAAATTTACAAATGTTTCTTGCATTCTATTTGCCTAGAATATACTTTCAAGGGAGTTATAATTAGAACTCCGTTAATAGATATTAAAAAACAGTTTATGTATAAAATGATAATGTGAATAATGTAGACAGAGTTGCCAACAAATGATGATATTAATTTATAAATTTAGAAAAAGAGCAATTATTTGAGGCTTTGGTATAACATTGTATGAAGAGAATAATTGTGTGACTTCTTCTTTCTTCGACCTGTATGTAACACAGGAAGCAATTTCCTTAATGACATGTCTCTGTATACAATGAGAAAAATGCTAGGTTTTGGGATTGTTTTTGTTTTTGTTTTATTGGTTTGTCCTAGGTGTTGAACTCTGGGCCTGGACACTGTCTCTGAGGCTGTTTATGCTCAAGGCTCATGCCCTAACACTTCAACATCAGTACCACTTGTGTCTGGTTTTGCTGAGAAGTTTATTGGAGATAAGAATCTAGGGAACCTTCCTGCCTGGGTGGGCTTTGAAATGTAATCTTCTGATATTAGCATCCTGTTTATCTATGATAGTTAAAAAGTATAAATATAAATAATATTTGCAAGAATACCAGTGGAGGAAAAATGATGCAACCCAGTTTATTGTGGTGCTTTTTCCAGAACACGGAGGGCATCACATTAGCAAAGGTGTAGTATTTTTTCACTATGGAGATAAGCTATTCGTGATGTGAATTAAGGGAATTTTGAAGTGCACCCTACAAGTTGGAAACTGTTGGTCTAGGATGACTTTATTGCATAAACCTTGGGATTGATGGTCATAGAAATAATAGCTTAATCTGTTAAACAATTGCTTACTCTTGAAGAATTAATTTTTGCCGCGGACCGGGTTCTGTCGGGACGACGGAGGATACCTAGTGGAGGAACCTGGAATAGGACGGGGAGATGGCAAACAGACAACTCACACACATTAGGAGTGGATGCTGAGTGCTGAGTGCTGAGTGCGATTTAATGCAGAGGATAACAAACTTTTATAGCAAAAAGTCTCCATAAGAAAGGGCAAAAGGTTACATAATCTTGCTGCAGGGCTTCATTCTTGGGCGGTCACCAGCTGGTCGCCTGATAGGCACTTGTTTCCGGCTTTACCTCTATTTTTAAGAAATACAATTGGTTTCGATGATTGTCACCAATTAACCACTACTTTATTCTATAGAGGCCTTAACTGTCCCATTAAGATCTTTCCTGTTCCTTCTTTAATAGTAAGCACCAAGGAGACTTAGATTTAGCAAGTCTCTTAGTAAATGAGGAAGTTCTTTCTCCTAAGTAGTTATCTCAGCAATTGCCATACATTCTTTCTGTTCTAGCCGCGCCTACAACTTTTTGTAAATCTCTTACAAACAATTCCTTCTGCTGAAGTGACTTTGTGAAACCCCCAATACTTTTATATTTACTTATAACTTGTCTACTAGCCTCCATAAGAGGGGTTTCAGGGTAGCACTTAACTCTGGTGAGTTAGTCATATTTTTAAGACACTCATCAGATATTGGAGTCGTCAACACTCTTAAGAAAGAGCTTTGAATAAGGGAACGTTGACAATGAGTAAGTACAAAGAGCAGTAGAAGCAGTAAAAGATTAATAGGCACTCTTATGAGGAAAAGATAGGCAGAAACACATCTTTTCCAGGGGTTTTGCCAGCCTTTTCCCAGGAGTAGGCCTCTTAGAAGCCCTATTCTCCGAGGTAGACTTTGGTGAAGTCCCAAAACTTGGAGATAGGTTTCTGTAAAGCCCCATTCTCTGAGGTAGACTTCGGTGAAGTCCCAAAACTCAGAGATAGGTCTCGAAGCCCCTATCATGGTCTGATAGATGGTTTCCCATGCTAAGCAGACTCTACTGGGGTCGGCGTGGCAAATTTTAACTGACGTTTCATAGTTTTATACTATACCAGAATGTGGATATTTTTCTGTTCATTTCTCTATCTGTAACACCCCATTGGAAAATGCATCTAATGCAGAATTTCATAACATGCACACAAATACTATTTTGAATCTCTCAGGTATGGAATGTTCATTATTTCAAAATGAGTAGTTATTATTCATATGAATGTTGAAGAACACATATATTCTGTTCTCTTAACAACTTATTTACTTTCAAAAGTTCTGGGTTTCCGTAGAATTAAAGTGTTTTCTGTTTTAGTACGAGAAAGTACTAAATTTATTCTTTTTTCAAAATATTGGCAAGTATATTGTGAAAATATTGCCTAGTTGGATAACATTCAAGTTGATGGCCCTTTGATTAAAAATGGGTAATTAATTCAAATTAGATGTCAAATAGTACTGATTTTTAAAAAGTTACTACATAAAGAATAATATTTACTATACCAATACAGTGAAATTTTATTTCATGCAGCTTATTTTTTAAATTTAATTATAATGTCAAAGTTATATGCAGTGGTAAGCACAATTGTAAGCTAGTAAATACACAACTTTTCAAACTTATTACCCCCTCTCTCATTTTTCTCACAGTTTTAATTCACCCCAATACGCCTCACAAGTTGTAATGTACATTTCCAATTTATTTTCTTGTGAGTATTGCTATTGCATTGGTTTGCCCTTTGTCCTTTGTCTTGCCATTTTGTTGTTCATGTTCCCTTCCCTAATTAAGGTAAATGTATGCACAATACACAGGGTACCAAAATCAAATACAGCAGGGGATAAACCATAGAGGAAATAGAAATCACATTGTACATTAGAAACAACAACTGTAAATAAATATGTCTGTTTCCATAGCTTGGAGTTCATTTTGCTCAGCATCCGCTCATATGACTATATACATGCATAACACAGCCACTGGAAAATAATAGTTTCATGGAGAGCATATCAGGAAAAAACATATTAACTGTTTTTATGGTAAAGTTGGAATTAGGATTGGTGAATTTGCGATTCTGAAAAAGGAATTTCAAAAAAGTTTAAAAATTTATGACAGGTAAATTTTAATTGGTCAAATTTTTCACAACTTAGCCTATTAAGAAAGTTTAAAATTACTTGGAAAAATAGGCTTTCATGTAAAGAAATCCATAGAGACTTAGCTGAGAGGGAGCAATGTGGGTGAAGATGGCTGTTTTTCACACCAAACCAACAAACCTCACAAACCTTGCTGTAAATCATGTAAGTTCCCTTGAGAATTGTCCTTAACCAGGAAAAATACTCTTACTGGGTAAAAACAAGGTTGTAGTGGTATTTAAACTCAAAGTTTTTAAAAAAAATAAGAAATGAAAATTTGTGAATTGACTTCAATTACCAAACAGTAATTTTCTGAAAAAGATAATTTGGTTCAAATTATTTAGGGAGAGAGTGTCCTCCACAATGAAAGAAGGTATTGGGTTTACACTTTTCTGTTTGTAATACTTTCCACAATGTCTTTCCTCATGAAGCAGTGAAACACAGAAAAAAATCTGATTGGATACTTCAAACCAATGATTTCACATTTCTAAGTAGCTCAAGAATATTATCCTTATTAACATGAGATAGTGAAGACTTCTCTTATTACATAAGCCAAAAACTTTTGGGATCAGAAAAGAATTGGGAAAATTGAAAAGGTAAGCAAACGCGTTCTTAGAAGCCCTAGCTAAGCGTATTGTCTTCTGCAGTGGTGGGAGACCAAAACTTATTGATATAGATTGTCTTAATGTTTTTGCAACCTAAAGTGATTTTAGAGTCTATTTGGCTCAGTGTATTGCAGAACAAATTAAAGACATGAAAATAAATTCCATATCCAAATAAAAGAGTTTTGAAAGAGAAACCATGAAGATATAGCAGTGCGGGAGGCCTTATAGTCCTTCAGCTTTACTAGACCTGAAGCCAAGAAGCTGTGATTAATTGGAAATCAGTCAAGAGCTAAGAGGAGAACAGAGAAGTAGGACATAGAAGTATTGCCTTTTAACAGACACTGTAATCCAAGGAATGGGTGATTTAACTCTATGCTCCATACATCTTGTTGAGCAAATGCAAGACCATGAGAAAAATAATCTATTGAAATAATTCTGCAAAGAGTAACTTCACTGTTCTTGATATGGTATCTAAGGAGAGTCTTAAGAAAGAAGATAAAAGTGGAGTATTCTTCGGTTTCTTCTAAGCATCTTGTTAGCAAATATATCTTTGAGGTTAGAAGTGATTGAAGCAAAAAGTGGTGGAGTATTTATTTATTTTTGTTTTATTTTTAATATTTAATGCCCTAAATTTATTCTAATCTACTGACATTCAAGAACTGGGTTACATTATCAAGTAAAGCTAAACAAACAAATGAAGAGTTCTCGGGTGTTCCTCAACCCCAGATGATTCACCTTTGAAACTGGATGTCTCCTTTCTTAGGTCTGTTCCCTGTCCAGACACCTAGGGGTGGGTGCCAATGCGCTCAAGGTAGAGTATTTATTTTTGAGGAAACTTTAGACACGAGAAGATTTGCAAGGTAAAAGAAAAAGGAAAAAAAAATTATAGCTAAATATTTGTGATTACAGGTTCTTGGACTGGTTTTTTGGAGACAAAGTTTTGCATTACACTTTATCCTCATTAACATAAATGTTGAGTTTTCCTGGCAACCAAATGCAAAGGGGAAGTTTAATGGACTCACTCGGACAAGTAAACACTATGATAGTAAATAATGGGAAATAAAATTTAGTGAAATATTTTGAACAATTACTTTGCCAGAACAAAGAAGGAAAGATATAATTCAAAATCACTTGAGTTTATTAAAAGTATGAAAAAAGAGTAATGAAGACAGAGGAGAGAAAACATAGAAAAATGTTTTCGCTCTAGTGGAATAATGCGTTCTTGATCTTGTTTCTTCCATTCTATCTTCACAAGCTATCAAGTGTGCCTCATGACTGGAGTGTCCAGTTCAGACAAAGAGCACTTGCAGATGAAAATATTTGCAGTAGATGTAGGTCATTTATAACCTTTGACAATGTACTTAATCTGTTCTAAATTCTCCCCTACCCCAAACTGCCCTCTTTGAACAGCTTTGTTTGCTTTTCCCAAGACTGCCCTTCATTAACTGTCTAAAATTTTGATAGGTCATATTCATACTGTCTAGAGATTGCTGTTTGGTTGTGATTTTTGTTTTTTGTTTGTTTTGTTTTTTAACTGAATTTCAAAGGTTGTGCAAATTTGTTACAATTAAATATGTCCATCTAATTGTCAAATGCTCCAGGATCAGAGTCACTCCTTCTAGCATTCTCAACCAATCCCTTCTCCAAGATTCATTTCAGATTTACCACTTCATGCGTATATTGAGTTTTCTAGATATACTTGTCCCTTGTTCCATTTTTCATTCATTCTATGTCTTTACCATTATTCCTCTCGGGTTTCAATTTCTTGATAGTCATTCTGTTAAACTGTCTGTTAATATTTTGAAAGGTTTATATACATCCCATGCAGTTTCAATCCCACATATACATGAACTGATGTCAGCTTATATTTCCATAATTCATTTGCAAGACTGGAGATGTGAAGCACCTACACATGATTTTATTCTCATCCATTTGGAAAATTAATCTTTAGTCAACAAGAAAATTTAAAAATGGCTTAGAATTTATTCCTACCAGTTTTTATAAATGGCTTTGTAAAATGGTGTGATTATTTTATTCTACATGGGTTAATATTTTCTACTACCTATAAGTTTTGGAAAAAGAAGAAAATTAAGATTTACTACTATAGAGGAATATGATAGAAATAGAAGACAGATTTTATATTTGTCATATCTCTGATGAGTACCCATATTCAATACTTAAAGTCATATTTCTTACTATGTTAGACAGGGAAAACATAAAACAACACATGATAAGGCAACTATTAGTGACTTTTTAAAATGTACCTTCTTATGTGATGAAGTTTACTTTATTAGCTAGTATTTGGGTTTGAAATTATGGGATGCTGTTCTGTTTAACACATTTCTGGAAGGCACCTACTGAACAACGCCAATGGTGTGGGGGGGTAATATTTCTACACTTTAATGAATGGTTGAACTTGTTTGGGATTAGTGCTGGCTAAATAAATCAATTGTACTGTAACTTACCCTTACATTGAAAAACTTGTAATGTCACTATCATCTACTTGTCAAGAGTTATTCTGGCGAATGCGATTTTTAAATGTTTATTTGAAAAGGAATATACTTTCAGAAGATTAAATGTAGGTTATCATTGGTTTGAGAATGACAATATTTTTGTACTAGAGAACCAAGTTTTACTGAAGTAACAGGATTTTGCAGCACTAAGGATCTTCTCAATTAAAGTTTTTCTAAATTATATTTCACCTCTAAGTCAAGATTTCCTAGCTTTGGTAGAACAAATATGGATCGACCATTCCAGGAAGTATTTTTTGACCTACTTATGCTGGGCTAAAATCTTTCATTAATCATTAGGAGAGGGGTATTAAAAATAATCTTGTGATATTTGTGATTTTGTTCACTCAAATGGGCTTGTCATCTGTAATTTGAAATTTGTATTACAGTACATTCTCTCATATTTTATGATCTCATCTTCATTTTAAGTAGACTTGCATTTCACAATAGCTTACTGCTAAATCCTCCAAGGAATTAAGGACCTGAAATATTACAGGAAATGAGAAATTGAGACGGGTCTTCAATTACTTTCTATTGGCATGTTGCATGGGCCTAAGTGAGAAGTTTTGCTCTCGTTATCTGATGATGCAGATAACTGGGATCTGGTATCCTAGGACCCGTGGGTCCTGCAGAAGAATAATAGCTTTTAGACATCATATCAGCAAAATTTTGGTATAATCAGTAAGAATGTTTCAGAAATATGGAGAAAAAAAGTTTGGGACCAGCGACTTAAAACAATAAACAGAGCAGCAGATTAAAATCCTTTATAGATTAGAGGAAAACAATACTGTGTTTTTACCATGTGAATTCAGAAGACCAAGAACACTTAGAAGGTATCACAAGTTTATACCTAAGACATTGCATTGATACTTTTTATATTCTAATATTCTAAACCTAATTATTTATATTCAAATCTATTTATGGGAATAAATATCAATTTAATTGTCAAATTATCATCTAATTCTAGTAAGTTTCACTGTGTGAAATTTAAGATCAGCACACATAAATAAAAATATATAAGTGTATATAATATAAGAAATTATTTTCCATTGTTCTGTTGTGGTTAGGGTATCAAAGTCAACTCCGTTTTAAAGTATTGTTCCATTATCTCTACCTCAGTTTTTGGTAGAGTTAGATCTAAAGATTTACCATTTTGAGATTTACAGCCTAGAGGCAAGAGGAAACACAGTGATTAAAACATTACCAATTTAAGGCCTAATATCGAGGAGAAACATAAGGACTTGTCCAGGAGCTATGGAAATATTTGTTGGTAGAAAGTCAGTAGTGTAAGTTACTGCCTAGTTGGATTGTAGACAGGCTAAGACATTAGGTAATCATGCATATGAACAATATTTTCACTTTCTTGGCTTTAGTTACTTTTGAAATGTAACAATATGAACAATATTTTCACTTTCTTGGCTTTAGTTACTTTTGAAATGTTTGGTATAATAAACAAAGGTATTTAAAAAATACTTTCAATATCTGCCTTTAGCTACCAACTCATGGACAAAATCTAAGTGTCCACTGTAGGCTTCCCCATGAAGAGGGGTATATTCATCCTCATGCCTTTTTTTATAAAATACCTTCTTTTCTGAACAATTCGTTCTCAACTGTTCATCTCTCTATGATCCCTTGTAACTAAGATTAGTTTTGTTCCAGTAAGACAATCTATGCTGCTACGGTAAGATATTCTGGTTGGTCTCTTCCTACATGGAAGAAGGGTAAAGGGTCAGGTAGACAATTGTACCATTGAGACCTCATTTGGGAAATTTTAAGCTGCAGAAGTTTAGAAGTAGCTTTTAAGAAGGCTTACTTTGAATCCATTAGCTCCACAAAGCTAACTCAGTTGATAAGTAAATACTTGAAAAGCCATCACCTTTGGACTTAGCTATAAAGGCTTCAAAATTTAAAATGAAAAAGACAAAATAGTCATTGACAGAAAAATTTCAAATATAAGCAATCCACCAAACAATGTAAGTTTTTTTCCACTATACACAAATTTAGAGAAATATGATCAATAACATTTTTAGGAACAATAAGGGTTCATTGTTACAAATAGGCAACCAAGGATATATGCCTGTATAAAGATTGCATCATTAACTACTTAAATTTAGAGGATACTACGTGCTTCAGCAGCTGGTCTAACCAAATGACAACAACACAGAGATTAACATGGCTCTTGCACGAGGATCATATAAAAATTTGTGAAGTATTCCATATTTTTCATTTTTCAGATGCAAGAAATGAAAAACAGTTATTAAAAAGTTGATTACAAGAATACAATGGTAACAACATATATAATTCATAGAATTAAAGGTTAGTTTGAAATCAGTGTTTAAATCTTTACCTTAGAAAGACCTTTACATAGCATAATCTTTACAAAACTTGAAATTAGATAACATTGTCATCTTATCCCAAAGAAATAAAATACTATAAGGACCTAGGAAAAAAATCTTAAATTTTTTCGATATGGAATGCAATTTGAATGGACACATTTATTAATTAACCTATATATTATAAAACAACGTAGAATTCAAAATATTATATCTAGGAGAGAAGGAAATAGATTATGGGCATTATACAAACATAAATATACTTTTTTCAGACAAGCATCAGGAATAACTTTAGTTTCTGTACTATTCATTTCCACAGATAAGTTAAAATTATTTCTGATTTAAAAAAATCACAAACTCTGCAGAAAACATTATAGATGTATACAAACAACTCTTGAATACATTTTGACATCAATGTCAGGCAATTCACTTGGAAGAATAACATGGAATCCATGACTTTTTAAAGTAAGATATTGCTGTTGCTTTGCATTGTGAAAATATTTTGTAGGGACATGAAGGATGAACGAGCAGTTTTGAAATTTAAGAAACTTAACCAGAGTTCCGGAAAGATGGTGGAGGAGAAGCTGGAGTCTAAAGAAGCTCTTGCATAGAAAGCAGGTTTGGTGTTCCAGTAAACAGTCCTAAGCCAGAGAATCACACCATGTGTGCCATCACAGGACAGAGAGTCAGGCCAGAGAGGGAAAATCCAGGAAAGTAGAAAGATCTGAGCTCTTGCCAGCAGCCGCTGTGGCGGTGGCAGTGGTGGCGGCGGTGGTGATCGCAGGCACCATACCTGAGCCACAGAGAGTCAGGGACGAAGGAACCAGATGTAGCGTGCGAGTGGATTCCACTCAAAACCAGCAAGAACCGACAAGGAACAGACATCTTCATCCTGCAGTTTGCAGACCAGAGACGACCCAGGAATCAAGACTCAGCATGAGTAGAAGCCCGACATCCTCACTCCTTCTCAGGGAGCAGAGGAGGGAAGGCCACCCCGCCTCTGGCCGCCCCACCGTACTGGAGATCTCCATCTTGGAAACCGAAAAAGCTCAGTGGAGCTGCTAGCTCCAACTCAGGCCTTGGAATAAAACGAGTCATTTAGCAGGTCACAAGAACTTAACGGCGGCGTGACTTGCCAGACTCAGCTCCACCCAGGGAAAAGTCACCCAGTTTGGGTGCCAGCCCTAGGAGTGGTATTCTTCACTGGGTAATCAGAGCCAGAGGCTGCCCCTCCCTCTAGCAGCCTCGACAATTAATTTAAATTCAGTAAACAGAAACCCTGAGAATGACTCCAGGCTGGGCTCCGTGAGTTTTTCACAAACAAATCCCCGGGAAAAGCTACTGTTTGTTGAAAGGCCTCAAGTCTACCCAGAAACTAGCCTCATCATTACATCCTCCTCTTTTGTGATTCTCAAAGAAGATCGGCCTCCTATTGAACTAGCCTGTGAGGAGGATCACAAAATCATTGGTAAAGCAAAGCATTTTTCTGCCTGCTCGAACAAACTGACTTAAGAAACCAACCAAGCCACAGGACCACAAGCAGACCAGAGAATCCAACAAGAGGTTGGTTACAGACACAAGGGAGATACAGGATTTTCCCCACCTCTCCCAAAAAAATCAAAGAACTTTTCTTCTCTTCTTCTTCTTCTTCTTCTTCTTCTTCTTCTTCTTCTTCTTCTTCTTCTTCTTCTTCTTCTTCTTCTTCTTCTTCTTCTTCTTCTTCTTCTTCTTCTTCTTTCTTCTTCTTCTTCTTCTTCTTCTTCTTCGTACCTTATATAAATTGTTTTTTTTCTTTTCTAAAACTTTTTTAATCTTTAAGTTTTGCCTTTTCTGAAAAAAAATTGTTTTCCAGTAACTTTTTTTCCTCATAATTTTTATTTTAGTGATATGTGAGTGTGTGTTTTTCTTTCTTTTTTTGTTTTCTTTCTCTTTTTTTTCTTTTTTAATTATCTTTTTGTTTTTTGTTTAGCTCTACTAAACTTCTGATCTTCTTTTCTTCCTTTCTTATCCTTTTCACCTTTTCCTTTCTTTCGTTCTTCTTCATGTGACTTAACTCTTGTCTTGAACATCCTCAGATAAACCAGTAGTTGACTATTAGACCCTATCCCCCTTTGTGTACATACTTAATCTACAACTTTATTACTCAATTCAAAACCTCTGAGACTTAAATTCCTTAATAGAAGTACTACCTCTTTAAACCTATACAATATTTTAACCATTTTTATTTTTAAGTTTTTCACATCTCCTTTATATCACTCCCCTTCTCCCACTATATTCACATTTTTCTCTAAATAGATTGATTTCGGCTCTGCATAATATTTTTAATTTTTACTTTTCTATTCTTTCTGGTCTATTTTCTTTTCACTTTCCCTTTCTTCTTTTTCTCTCTCTCTCTACTTTCATCCTACCCAATCTATTTCCTGCTTTGAGATTAGGACTTAGTTAATTGTCCTTGTGCCTCCCCACATCAATCTATTCAGATTTTTTACCCACATCTCTCCCTAACCCTAATAATTTCTGGTTTTCCAAATTCTTCTTTACGGTTCGTAGCCCATTAACATATATTGTTTGATGTTGAATCGATGTATCTGTTGAACTAGATTGTATCTGTAGACTATAGACTGTGCAAATTCAGACATTGGTTGATGCTGGCCTTAAAAGAGTGTTCTAGCACAAAACTGGTGCTATTTTCATCTCATATGGGCAGAGAAAGCCAGAAAAACATAAGAAAAATGGCAAGTCCGGGTATCTCAATTCCCAATCTTGATAATCAGGAGACAGAACAGATAATGAATAATCCAGAGGAGAGTTCCCAAATAGCTCTACAAACACTGCTGGTAATTGGGATAAATGAAAAGATTGAAAACATACAAAGGACTCTTCATGAGCGTGATATGGAAAGAGAGGAGGCAAACAAAAGGTCAATGCAGGAAAAGATTGAAAACCTAAAAAGGACTCTGTATGAGCATGATAAGGAGAGAGAGGAGACAATCCAAAAGTTTACACAGGAATATCATAAGCGTGAGGAAGCTACTCAAAAATTGATACAGGATTTGAGAGAGCTGCTTGATAATACTCAAAGAGAAAGGCAGGAATGGCATGACCAGGCTGAGAACACTCAAAGAGAACTATAGGAATTCCATGAACGGGAGGAAGCTAATCAAAGAGTAATACAGGAATTGAGAAAGCAGGAAGAGAATACAGAAATATCACTAAAGGCATTAGTGAAATCCATTAACAAAGAGCTGAAGGAAGTCAGGGGGACCACAAAGGGAATCCTGAATGGAACCCAACAGAAGGAATGGGAGTCCAAGGAAACCATAACCAATCAACTAAGTGATTTTAGAATAAACACTGAACACCAAATTAAGGAAGTAAAGAAGTTCATACAAGATCTAAAACAAAGCTTCAACAAAGAATTTGAAGCCATCAATGCTGACCAACTAGAAGGAAAAGAGATAAAAAACAAAGTAGAAAATCTTAACAGCAGGTTAGAGCATGCAGAAGATTGAATCTCAGGGATTGAAGACAGCCTAGATATTATAGAGTAAGAGCATATATCCATCCAAGAAAAGTCCAAGAAATATGATAGATCTATCCAACACTTGGAAGACACCATGAGAAAGCCTAATCTAAGGATATTGGGTGTAGAGGACCACCTAGAAACAGAAATTAATGGCCTAGGAAATTTGTTTAACAGCATCCTAGCAGAGAACTTCCCAAACATGGACAAAGATAGGCCTATTCAGATACAAGTAGCTTTTAGATCCCCAAATAGACCAGACGAGTATAGGACATTCCACTGTCATATTATAATCCACACAGGATCAACTCAGACCCAGGAAAAGATGCTTAAAGCTGTCAAGGAGAAAAGGATAATCACCTATAAAGGGAAACCAATTAGAATCACCTCAGATTTCTCAGCAGATACAATCAAAGTAAGAAGAGCCTGGAATGATGTATGCCATGCCCTAAAAATAAACAACTATCAACCAAGAATACTGTACCCAGCTAAACTCTCCTTCATAACTGAAGGCCAAAGAAAAACCTTCCATAGCAAAGAAAAATTCAAACAATATTTCTCCACCAATCCAGCCCTACAAAAGATTCTTAAAAATGTCCTACACGTATTAAACCAACAAGAACACAATAAAGGCCAAGAAACTGCACCGAAACTGAGATTCCTAGAACCATAGGAAGAAGCCAGTTTTCGCACCCCCTAAAAAGGTGGATAACATGGCAGGAATTCCCAAATACATCTGATTCCTTTCTCTTAACTTTAATGGACTTAACTCTCCAATTAAGCCACATAGACTGTCTAGTTGGATTAAAAAACAAGACCCTTCTATCGCTGCCTTCACTACCGAACATATTTTATGAAGCCATCATAACCCTCTTCCCAAAACCAGACAGGGACTCATCAAAGAAAGAAAACTATGAACCCATTTCTTTGATGAACATTGATGAAAAACTTCTCAACACAATTTTGGACAATCAACTTAAACAATTCATTGAAAAAATCAAACACCACGATCAAACAGGATTCATTTCAGGGATGCAAAGCTGGATCAATATACGCAAATCAATTAATATTTTTCATCACATCAACAGAAACAAGAATAAGAACCACATGGTTATCTCAATAGATGCAGAAAAAGCATTCGACAAGATCCAACACCCCTTTATGATGAAGGTTTTGGGAAAATTAGGAATCCATGGAACATTCCTCAATACAATAAAGGCTGTATATGACAAACCTACAGCCAACATTATACTTAATGGTGAAAAACTAAAGCCATTTTCTCTTAACTCAGGAACAAGTCAAGGATGCCCACTCTCTCCACTTCTCTTCAATCTAGTATTAGAATGCCTAGCTACAGCAATAAGACAAGATGCAGATATTAAGGGGATCCAAATAGGGAAAGAAGAAATAAAACTCTCCCTGTTTGCGGACGACATGATCTTGTATTTAAAGAATTCAACAGACTCCACTCCCAAATTACTCAAGCTGATTCAAAACTTTGGGAAAGTAGTAGGGAATAAAATTAACCCTCCAAAATCAATGGCTTTTCTGTATGCCAGCAATTAGAAATGTGTGGCTGAAATTAGGAAAGCAATTCCATTTGTAATAGCCCCTCAAAAAATAAAATACCTAGGAATTAACTTACCCATAGAAGTGAAAGATCTCTATAATGAAAACTTTAAAATCTTGAAAAAGGAAATTAACAGAGAACTTAGAAAATGGTTAAACCTACCATGCTCCTGGATTGGAAAGATTAACATCGTGAAAATGGCAACACTTCCCAAGGCTATCTACAAATTCAATAAGATACCTACCAAAATTCCAACCTCATTTTTCAAGTACGTAGAAGAGGCAATCCAAAATTCATATGGAACAATAAAAGACCCCGAATAGCAAAAACGCTCCTCAACGGAAAGATCACTGCTGGAGGAATACCAGTACCAAATTTCAAACTCTACTATAAAGCCATAGTAATCAAAAGAGCTTGGTATTGGCATCAGAATAGACTTCAAGACCAATGGAATAGAATTGAAAACTCAGAAATGAACCTACAGACCTATAGCCATCTAAGCTTTGATAAGGGAGCTAAAAAAAGAGAATGGAAGAAAGACAGCCTCTTTACTAAATAGTGCTGGCAAAATCGGTTAACTACTTGTAGAAAAGTAAAGCTAGATCATTATATATCACCCTGCACCAGAATCAACTCCAAATGGATCAAAGACCTCAGAGTCAAAGCAGACACTCTCAAAACATTACAGGATGGTATAGGTGAAACCCTAGCTCTCCTTGGCTCAGGACGAAATTTTCTGAATAGAGACCTGGAAACATAACCAATCAAAGAAAGGTTAGACAAATTGGATTGCATGAAGTTGTAGAGCTTCTGCATGGCAAAGGTCATAGCGAGCATAATCAATAGAAAGCCCATAGATTAGGAGAAGATCTTCACTAGCCATACAATGGACAAGGGTCTCAATCTAAAATATACTTGGAACTCAAAAAAATTAAATCTGCCAGCAACAAATCCTCAAAGAAACAACTGCCCAATAAATAAGTGGGCTAAATACTTGAAGAGAAACTTCTCTGAGGAAGAAATAAGGATGGCCAATAGACACATGAACAAATGCTCAACATCCCTAGCCATAAAAGAAATGCAAATCAAAACAAAATTGGGATACCACCTCACTCCAGTTAAAATGGCAAAAATGAAGAACTCTAATAACAACAGATGCTGGAGGGGATGTGGACAGAAGGGAAACTTCCTTCATTGTTGGTGGGAATGTAAACTTGTTCATCCACTTTGTTTCCTCAAAAGAATTCACATAGAGCTCCCCTATGACCCAATAATCCCACTTTTGGGCATTTACTCAAATGTTTACAAACCAGACCACACTAAAGCTACCAGCACAACTATGTTTATTGCAGCATTATTTATCATAGCTAAGATATGGAACCAACCCAGATGCCCCTCAGTAGATGAATGGATCAAGAAAATGTGGTATATATACACAATGGAAGTCTATGCCTCCATCAGAAAGAATGACATTGCCCCATTTGTTAGGAAATGGAAAAACTTGGAAAAAATTATATTAAGTGAAGTAAATCAGGCCCAAAGAAACATAGGTCCCATGGTTTCCCTTATTTGTAATACCTAGTATATATATGTGTCAAGCGGAAAAGGTCAGATAATGTGATGTCAGGAAAATGAACGCTTAGATATGTATTTTAATGGTTTTTTTCTTTCATGCATGTGTTTCTAACGCATTTATAAGATTACCTCTTTGTTGCTTTGTATGTCCCTCCCCCACAGTTCAACCCCTGCTTTCACTATTTTTGATGTCAGTATAACTTGTGGAGGAGATGGGGAAAAACAAGTCGTTTAAGTGTACAGGTGGACCTGTTGCAACAATGAGAAGTATAAGTTGTCATGTCGAAAACGAGCTTTACAACATTGGTGCGGGGGGGTGGGAAGAGGGGGCGAGGATTAGGTGGGGGTTGGGGGGGAGGGGGGAGCCTGGGAAGTGATGTGAAGGGTAAACAAAGGAGGAGGTTGCAATGCTTGATAAGAAATGTGCACATTATCCTCCCCATATATTTGTAACCCCTCTGCACAGTATGTTCACAAAAAATAAATAAATAAAATAAAATTTAAAAAAAGAAATTTAACCAAACCATTATGACTTTTCTAGGGACACAAAGTATGAACTGGCATTTTTGAAATTTAAGGAACTTAACCAAACCATTTCGATTTAGGAGAACAATTTGTAAAGACTTTCACAACTTCAAAGTGGTAGTGATACATACTTATCCTTTTGGCAATATCAAAGGCAGTTTCTTCCAAGCTGTTCTTCAGACCTGGTTTGATATAATGGTTCAACAGAAGTAGGTACAGCATATCTTTGCTATTTCTATTCCCAGCAGCAAGATGCAATGTGGTCAAGAGGACTTTAGTTTGGGCATTTGTATCTGCATGATGATGAAGTAAGAAAGAATCCACTCTGGTATTATTCCACATATAAGCACTGTGCAGGGGTGTCCAGCTATTCACAGTTATTGCATGGCTACCTGCCTTGAGCTACCAACTCATGGACAATATCTAACTGTCCACTGTAGGCTTCTCGATGAATAGGGTTATACTCATCCTCATCCCTAGTATTCATATGAGTGGCCTTTTTGGAAAGTAGTCTCTGCACTGTAGTAAGCCGATTAATTTCGGCATCCCAAAGAAGAAATTTACTTGGATACTTCTCCATTTTTGTCTTGTAATTGATACCATTTCTCAATTTTTCATCTTGTTCCTTGTCTTCATCAGAATTGCCTAACCAGAGACTTTGAGTACCAGCTGGAATGAGGTGTCAATGAGTTTCCCGTATAGTTCACGTCGGTTGAACTGGTCAGAAAAATCCGGTGAATTTTCGGTATATATTTTTTCACCATGATTTATTTTCTCTTTTTCCATTTTTACTATTCTAAATTATTCTACTTGGAGAGTAAGGATTGATAGAGAGCAGAGAAAGATTTTCCTCCATATTCAAAGTACAGACTGAAAATGAGGACCAGTGGTATCTTCATGTACAGCTTATTCTTAGGAATGAGAAAATAGGAAACAATACCTTCTATGTAAATGATTTGGGAAATACCATGATATTCTGTAAGAGAACTCACTATTCAACATATGAGCTTTAAGAGCTTTCTAATAGATCCATAATTTATTGGTATTCAAATGAGAAATAAATGTATAATTCAGTAGTACAATACAAGTCCTTTGCATAAATACTTAAATTCCTTGTTTTTTAAAAAGACACTTGTTTTCATCTAAAAACGTAGTCCTGTTTATTATCTTTAGGTGATTTTGATTATTGAAGATGCTTAATGAGAAGTCAAAATGTATTAGTAGTCCTTTGCTATCAATTAAATTTCACTTTTCTTCTTGGAGAATATAATGATCGAAACAATAGTTCAGAATCAGCAAGCAATAGTTCAGAATCATGCTTCCAGCACAAGCGGATCACCAGTAAGTAATACTCGATACCATTTTCCAAAAAGATTTGTCACAGATACAATCAGCCTGCCTTCTCTAGTTGCTTTCCTAGCCTGGACCTATTCCTTCATTGTACAGGAAAAGTGTGATTCCACTGATTTCAGTCAGATCTGGTAGTAGAATTATAAAGGATTTACATTTTTTTAAAAATTAGTTGTGGGGCCTGAACTCTGGGCCTGGGCACTGTCCTTGAGCTCTTCAAATCAAGGCAAGTGCTCTACCTCTTGAGACACAGCACCACTTCCATATTTTTCTGTTTATGTGGTGCTGATTTGGGAAATGGCAGGACAGAAAGTGAAATGATATCACTGAAAATATAAAAGCAATACAAATTAGGATAATTATGGAGCAATCATATTATTTATGAGAAACATGAAAGAGAGAGAAGAAGAAAGATACAGATGTGCAATGACCTATCTAGCCACAAAATCCATGCTTCTGATCAATTTACAGAACAATTTTTTAAAGAGATGGAAATAGAATTTATGTATTGACTTTAAATTAGTAAACACATTTTTAGTAGCCTACATAAAGAGACATACCTTTGATCAAATTACAGACAAGAATCTTAATCCTTGGACTGGAAAGGTGGCTCATGGTATAGTGCTTGCCTTGCAGCTTACTAAAGTGCGGAGACTACTTTCCAAAATGACACTCATATGAATGCTAGGGATGAGGATGAGTATATACCTCTTCATAGGGACACCTAGAGTGGATTCTTAGACATTGTCCATGTGTTGGTAGTCAAGGCAGATATTCATGCAATAACTGTGAATGGCTGGACACCTTGCACAGTGCTTATATGTGGAACATATTGCAACAGCACACACACACACATATACACACACATCATCAGATTTCTTCTTAAGTATTTTTTGTGTATATTCTTAAGAAGAAATTTACATTACTAACTTGAATTTCTGACAGGACAATATCATCACTGTACATCTTGCTTGTATTCTCTCAGTTTTAAATTACTATATAAGTATGTGCATAGATTAATATAGGAAATAGTAGGATCCACACTGGTGGCTCATGTCTTTAATCTTAGCTAATCAGAAAGATGAAATCTGATGATTGTGGTTTGAAATCAGACCAAGAAAAAAAAGTCTATTAGATTTTTATTTAAAAGTAACCAGCAAAAGCTAGAAATGGAGCTGTGGTACAAGCAGTAAAATTCTAGCATTGAGAAAACTAAAACAAAAAAAAAATAACAATTCTGGGACAGAGCCAGGTCCTGAGTTCAAGCTCTAGTATTATCAACAAACTAATGAATGAATTAATTAATTAATTAACTAAAAATGAATTAAGTGGTCACATGTGGAGTGGAAGGTAAAATGTAACATCCATGGTGACTGGTTTATGTATTATTTTATAATAAGGCAAATTATCATTTGTCCTAATCACTAACATTTTATTTGAACTTTTTTGTAAAATAAACCCTGAATTTGGCATGTGGGTATATGTGTGTGTGGATGTGCACAACTGTGTGTATGTGTATATGTGTGCTTTGTGCTGTTGCAATGTTGCTTGCCAATGTGTACAGGGTGAGGCTGAAAAGAGCTGTGTTGTTATGTTTTTTTTTTTTATCAGGTTCCATTCTGTCTTTCAGTGGAACCACACTTCTGTACATTTTATTTGTCAAATGATAACAATATCATTATCAAAGCATTTACACCATTAAGTTAGATAAAAGAGATCACTTTCAGCTCTTAGTATATGTTAGGTAAGAATATACATATATAATTAGGTAGTAAGTTATTGCTGTAAGATGACGGTCAGTACAAAATATGTGTTTGACCTCTTAAATTGGTTATACTTTTAAGATATACTCATGGAGTGATTTAGATTGACTTGACCAAACAGGTATTACTTTCTGGTTATTCCTGTGAAACACAAGGTGGATAAACTCCTTATGGATTTCTGTTGAAAATAACGTTTTTTGTAAGATCGTATCTATTCACACTAATATACTAAACCCCATATTTTTTAGATTTTAATATTCCATCATATTGAATGAAAATCAATATTGTGGATATGCTTGTTAGATATACATTTCAAAAATAAAGAAACAAAAAGCATGTGTCAAATGACGCTGTAGCTCAAGTGGTAGGGCGCTTGCCTTGAGCTGAAGAGCCCAAGGACAGCGCCCAGGCCTAGAGTTCAAGCCCCACGACTGACAGAAAAAAAAAAAAAAAAAAAAAAAGCATGTGTCATCTCCAGATTGTGGATGCATTTGAAGTTGTTTTGTACATACAAAGATTTCTTCATTAATAGTTCTTTTGTGGGAGTAATGATAACAAATTTAACAAATAAGGCTTTTTGATTATTTTTGTATATAAATAACATCTCAGGGCTAGTCTTGCAATTTCTGAAAACCCTTTGAATATTTTAGTATTATTTCAGTTAATTGACTATAGAGCTAAAGACATTTCTACAATAAACATTGTTAAAATCTGAAAAAGTAAGTGGGTATATAGGCTTTTATGCATCATTTTATGGAAAGCCAGTTTTTATGAAACTAAAAGAAATAGAATAAAAGAATATGTGAATTGGGTAAGCTAATTATTAGTATAACTTTGTTTTCTATTAACATAGTCCTTTGAATGTAGCTGATGCCGTTAAATTATGTCCTTTGTGTCACTGTGCTTTAGTTATTTTTAGAATCTTTGTAGTTATAAGAGTGAATTTGTAGTATAAATAACGGTCTTTGAAAATGATTTGGAATAATCTTGTCTTTTGTGTCCTACTCCCAAGAAAATGAGTTATTTTCAAGTGTTAATAGTTTATGAGTGAATCTTCAGTATCATAAGAAATTTTGAAAAAATGTAGTAGTATTGATGTCTTTTTTTTGGGGGGTGGGTCCGGTAGCGGGGCCTGAACTCTGGGCCTAGGCGCTGTTCCTCAGCTCTTCAGCTCAAGGGTAGAGCTCTACAACTTAAGCCACAGCACCATTTGCAGGTTTTTTTTCTTTTTTCTTATGTGGTGCTGAGGAATCAAACCCAGGGCCTCATGCATGCAACACAAGCGCTCTACCACTGAGCCCCTTCCCAGCCCTTTATGTCTTTTTAAACAAATTGTATTCACACGTTGGAGAATCTTTAATTCTTGCTTAAGTTTTGGTGTCTATGATTTTTAAACTCTCGTTCCTAACATTAATGATAGGTGAGATGGCATTTTTGGGTATATGAAAGGTAAAATATTTTATTGAGGTCAAAGGTGATTTTTATATCAGTCTTGCTTTAATGACATTTTAAAGTATTACTTTTCTCTCAAAATATTGGGTATAAAAAACAATCAAAATACTTCTAATGGTAAACAACTTAGGTGAGCTACAATGTAGAAATGATTGTTCCATAAGACCTGCAGTCTGTTTCCATCAGGAATTGGGGAGGTCATTCTTTCAGTAAGACTTCGTTAAACAGTGATAGGGTTCCTAGACAGTGTAGTGTTGAGTGAAGGGATACAATATGATTTCTACTATTTTCAGCTAGAGATCAAGAATGTTATACTTTAGCAGTTCCTTTCATCAGGGAGGTATGCACTGATTATGAATTTTGAGTTTTCATATTACCGTTACCTCTTTTCTAACAAAGGTAAAGTGAAATATTATGAGTGTACACAATAATTCTGATAATTTCTCCTAGAATTTGTAGACTAAGTGCTGGTATTTTAGTCATAAAATAGAATGAGGTTAATTGTTGCAGTGGGAGATGGATCTCAGGATAACACTTACCATGTGTGCAATGTGGTACTAGTAATTCCAACTCTGAAGACTTCAGTATCATCTTCTGAGAATTAATAATGTAAATAGTTCCACTTTATGGAATTATTTTGAGGATTAAATTAGATACCCTAGTTAAAGTACGTGGAAAAACAATCAATTAGCATTTGGCACATTCTACCTGTTATTTTATCATTTGATGAATTCTAACATTTTTATCGTGATTCTATATTGTGTCCCTTTATGATGTGCAATGTGATTTATTAATATTCATTGCATTGATCACTTTTCTGTCACTATGACGAAAATACCTGCAAAGAAAATTTCTTTTTTTTTTCTTTTTGTGTCCGGTCGTGGGCCTGAACTGTGGGCCTGGGCTCTGTCCCTCAGCTCTTCAGCTCAAGGCTAGCGCTCTACCACTTGAGCCACAGCGGCACTTCTGGCTTTTTTTCTGCTTATGTGGGGCTGTGGAATCGAACCCAGCGCCTCATACATGCAAGCCAAGCGCTCCACCACTGAGCCACCTTCCCAGTCCTGCAAAGAAAATTACTGAGGCGAAAACTATTATATTGACTCATGGTTTAAAAGAACGCAGTTTAAGATATCTCCATTGTTTTTAAGTATATTTTTATTATCTTAGCTAATTGTACAAGAAATTTCCATTCAACAAATCATTTTTTCAGTATAATGGATCTTTATATAACTTGTCCCTACCCTTCCAAACTTCACCCAACCTTCATTTTTACTAGTTTAATACTATCTGCATTGAATATACTGTCTTCACTCTCTTCCTCCATAACTCTGTTTATTGCTTCCCTTTGATTTCCCCTCATATCTTCCATGTGATAATTTCGTGGTATTCATTTTGTTGGATTAAAATTTCAATTTTATAAAAAATTACACCTTTTAAATACTCCTTTGCAAATAGCATGCTTTGGTTAATATTCTTGTGTAAACTTGTATAAAGTTCTAGCTTCCAAATATGAGACAGAACAGCGGTCCTTTGTGTGTCTGGTTCTGACCTAGTTTACTTAACATATTTTTAGATCTATCTATTTCTTTGCAAATTATGTAACAATCTTCATAATTGTTAGGTGCAATCCAATTTTGTATATATGACACACTTTCTCCAACCATCCTTCCGCCAAAGGGCATCTGGGCTGTTCCCATAACGTGGCTATGGTGAATAGTGCAGTAGTGAATATGGTTGTGAAAGTGTTTTTCCTGTTACATTTTGGAAGAATTCATCACTATCTTTCTGAGAGCAATCCTCTAACCTGTTTTCCAGAATAAGCACATCCTTCCCTTCATCTCCATCACAACGTATTGCAAGTCCTCAAAAACACACTACCCCATACAGGTCTCAATAAGCTAAAACCACACTGTGCCCATATTCTTTCAATACATTTTTAATAATTATACATATAATTTAGTGAGAACTTTCTATGTACTTTCCTAATGTGGGAATGAGGGACATCACAACAGAGCAAAAGTAAGGTATATGCAATTTAATTAGCTATTATCATATTTAAAATCTTGTTAAGCTCTAACTCATAGCCTCACTTACTGTTATTTTAATCTTTATTTGATTATCTCCTAAATTATAACAGGTGAGTTAAATACAAAGGCAAAAAGTGTGGTTTGATTGTGACATTCATGTTTGAGGATGCACAATATGGGCAAATAGATGGATTGAAATTAATAGCAATTATCCATTTTGGTAAAGTAGAGATGATTTTCCCAAACTGATTCTCACAATTCATATTCCAGTCAACAAAAAGAAACAATTCCCTTTGTTTTGCACTTTATTAACTTTTGTTTCCATTTTATTTTATAATGAAGGATGATTTCATAAATCTACTGTAGATACAAAAATATATTAAAATAGTTCTATTCAAATGCATTGATACATACATACACATATTTATTACACAGGTTACAATGATAATTTATAACTTCTGTAACTGTACAATTTACTAAATTATTAAAAACATCGATGGCTCATGCCTGGAATCCTGGTTACTCGGGAGGCTGAGATCTGACGATCATGGTTTAAATCCAAACTAGGCAGGAAAGTCCATGAGCCTCTTATCTCCAAAGAACCAACAGAAAATAAGAATTGGAACTGTGGCTCAAAGTAGTAGAGTTGTAGCCTTGAGAGAAAAAGCTCAGAACATCACCGAGGCTCTTAGTTCAAGACCTACAATCTACCAAAGAAAATCTATTTAACTTACACCTGTGTAAGTACAGTATTTCCATCACCCAAATGCACATCCATGCTCATTTTCAAGGTAACTCTGCTTTGTCTGAAGTACCAATAAATATTATTACTTAAGTAGAAAGCATTGGAACGTGGGTTCATTCTATCTCTCTCATGGATTTTTCTCCACTCAAATACTCATGTGCTACAATTATTCCATGTATTTAAAATCATAGCTTTTTTTCTTTAATACCCCTAATATTAGAGTTTGAATTCAGTGTCTTGTGCTCCCTAAATGGGTGTTCTTACCACTTTTTCATGTGCCCAGCCCTAAATTATCTTGATTATTTTTGAGATAAAAACTGGCTTCCTACTTGTGTATGATCTTGGCCTCAGTTCACTTCATGCTATTAATCCTGGAATTCAGAAAAACAGGTGCATGGCATTGTGTACAGATCTTTCTGTCCAGTCTGGGCTTTAGCCTCTGTCCTCACAACAGTGCACTCCCATGTAGTCAGGATTTTCATAAGCTTGTCATAGCTGATTATTTTTAAATCTTTGCATTTCCTACAGGTTCTTGAGTTTATTTGTGTTTTCTTTGGTTGTTTTGTTTCATTTGAATCTATGTGTTGAATTGCTCACTTTTCCTTTTGTTTCTTTCCCTCAAGTTCTTATCTAAAATGCTTGGAAACCAATTCTTTCTCAAGATAGTCAGGGTGAACATTATTTATTTAAATGCAATTTCAGTAACACTTAAACACTTTCATATCTATAAATGATATACAAATGCTAAGCTCTGAGAAGTGTGTTTTTATTTTGACGGCAGCCTTTGGCATACACTGACAGATTATGAAATATATGAAGATAATAAAACTACAGATGCATGCCAGGAGGAGAAAAACCTATAATTAATTGTTTGACAGTGGCTTCCCTTCTAGTGAAAGAAGTATATGGCTTGATGCAGGATTTCACAAAATCATATTGCTAGGAAGAAACTAAACAATGATCTAATAATACAGACTTGAGAGTGATGGATTGACTTCCTGAATAATTTACTTTTGGGTCAAATAAAAGCAGGCTTCCAAAAAGAGAGTAGATTTTAGAGAAACATGAATTTTATGCAAATAGGTCCTTAGCTGATTTTGTTAATTTGTGAAATAATACAGGGGAATAAATTACAGCAAGGAAAAAAATTAAAGAATTTCACATGGAAATACTCATTTGTGTCTGTGTTCATGCACGTGTGAATACGCACACGCACATGTGCATGTGCTCATGCATGCATTCATCATTCTTGAGGCTTAATAGTGTCTGGGAACTATTCCTAAACTTCTGTGCCAAAGGATAGTGGTCTACCACTTCAGCCACTGCTACACTTATGGATTTCTTTTAGATAATTGCTTGTATTTTCATGATTGGACTGGCTTGGAACAGTGGTCTTCAGATCTCAGACTCTCTAGTAGCTAGCTAAACTTATTCAGCCTCTGAGTAGCTATTTAAAATTCTGCCTGTCCTCTATGCTTCACTGCTCTTTTATTCTTTTCTTGAGGTATTCACAAGCCTAAGTCATATATATATGTCTAGTTGCTTAAAAAAATACTCTTACTGCTTGGCATCAGGGGCTCCCATGTGTACTCCTAACTACTTAGGAGGCTTTAGAACAGAACCCAAGCAGAAAGTTTAGTGAACTTCCTTCTCAGTCTATAGCTGGGTGCATTGTATCATTTCCACCATCCTGCACAATCTAGAGACTAAGTTTGGAAAGGCTGGGAATCCAGACCAGTCAAGGTAGCAAGCTAGACATGTTGGTGTGCAACTCTGATGCCTTGATGAAGGGAAGGTTAAAAGGACAGATCAGGTGCATGTTCTTTTGGAAAGGGAACCCCTCTCCTAAAATTCACCAATGATAAGACTCCAGCCTAGCAAGAACAATATACCCAAGTTGAAATCCCCACAATTTCCCACAACCAAAATAAGTATATTCATTAACACCCCAAAACTTAGTAAAATCTGTTCTTTGCTATAATATCAGCTTTATCTGATTATCATATGATGTAATAGTATAGTTTCTTCATTAAACTTATGATAATTTAAAAAGACCTAGAAAATTCTTTCTCACTTATTAAGTGCAAACGAATGGCAAATTGCCTCATTTCTTACATATTTGACTACCACTATAAATTCATCTTATGATTATTATTAATAGTAATATATTCTCATTTATTGCTTAACTTTGTAACAGTTTTTAAACGTTTTGCTTCTCTGCTGAAGTTGAAATATTTAAATAGTATCATCAAAGTATATTCCTTGGGTACCTAGGGCAGTTTTTTTTTTACAAAGTTTTTAACCAATGGCTTCTAAGAATTCTTAATTGGTATATTATTTGGTTTATTTTTAATTTAAATTTAATTTTATTGTAATAAAAATGTACACAGGGGTTACAGTTACATAAATATGGTAATGAGTACATTTCTTAGGGAAGAAACATTGTTATCTCTTCCATCGATTTTTTTGGACACGCAAAACAAAAACTACTGATGCTTTTGCTGTTGCTATTGATCAATGGGTACTTGTGTTTTCTTTGTTCATGCATTTTTTATTATAAAATTGATATACAGGTCTTTTACACTTAATTAAGTCAACTAAAGAGTACACTTCGGAGCCGGGCGCTGGTGGCTCACGCCTGTAATCCTAGCTACTCAGGAGGCTGAGATCTGAGGATCGCGGTTCAAAGCCAGCCCGGGCAGGAGAGACCGTGAGACTCCTATCTCCAATAAACCACCAGAAAACCTGAAGTGGCGCTGTAGCTCAAGTGGTAGAGCGCTCGCCTTGAGCTGAAGAGCTGAGGGACAGCGCCCAGGCCCAGAGTTCAAGCCCCACGACCGACAAAAAAAAAAAAAAAAAAAAAAAAAAAGAGTACACTTCGGGCTGGGAAGGTGGCTCAGTGGTAGAGCGCTTGCCTTGCATGCCTGGGGCCCTGGGTTCAATTTCTCAGCACCACATAAGCAAAAAGCCAGAAGTGGCTGTGGCCCAAGTGGTAGAGTGCTAGCCTTGAGCTGAAGAGCTGAGGGACAGCACCCAGGCCCAGATTTCAGGCCCCACGACCGGACCCCCCCCCAAAAAAAAGAGTACACTTCATTTTATTTTTTAAATTTCAAATTTGAGCTTAAATGTTTTGTTTCTTTAGGGTAATTCTTTTTGAAGAGTTGTAGGATTAGTTAATTTAATTTTGCATGATTTTTACGCATGCAAATTATTCAGATACATATATTTTGCTCTTAAAATATTTAACATGTGACTATTTAAAAATTATTTTCTTAATTTTTATATGGTTAGTGGTTTTAAATAAATTTATTTTCTTATAGCTATGAACATATTTGTACAGGTAGCAAATACTTACTGTATTTTCAAGAAGCACATACTTTATTAAGAAACGCTTCATTACCTGGTCTCTTTTTGGAAATATTTGTACTTGTGTTAAAAAGAAATTTTTGAGCTCAGCATGGTGATTTGTGGCATCCATTTTGTAGCTATGGTGGGAGGTGTAAATAGGGTTTGTAATTCAGGAGAGACAGAAACTACAAGACCTTATTATAAAACTATTCAGAGTGAAATGATTAGAGATAAGCCATCCATAACGTTATATAAAGCACCTCGTTATCATATTCTAAATCTTTAGTTAAAAAACACCAGTAACATCAATCTTTTGTCAAAGTAAAAGGACACATGATTCAAAATGTTTATTATTTAAAACTTATTTGCAAAGATTCTCATGTCTTCTATTAATTTCAATTTTCTTAATCTATTAAAATCCAAGTATATTGTGACTATTTTGTTTCTACTAAACATTTAAATAGTACGAGCAATATAATGATTTCATATATTAACATACCTTTACTATTTGTGATACTTTCCTCCGTTTAATATGATAATATCAACATTCCAAATGTGTGTATGTGGTGTGTGTATGCGCATGTTTATGTGGTTTCTGTGTGTGTGTGCTTTGTGTGTCCTTTGTAATGCGTGCAAGATCACACCATTGCTTCACATATGCTAGACCAATGTTTGACCACTGAGCTATAATGTCTAGTTATAATCCAAATAATATTTTAAATCATGACTTTTATACTTTCATTCCTAGTATGCTTTTTCAAAATTATATATAATAAAATGTGATCCATGGTCTATCCACACTAGCAAGTTTTATTGCTATTTTGAATATTTCCACTGCCATTCCACTTCCAAAGTCTTGTGTTTGTTATTTGATAAAGGTTTTACTTTGCTTCTTTTCTCTATTCTTTCTTTTGCCCTTTTGTGATTACCTGTTCTTTCTCTTATATCTTTGGAAATTAATTATCATATTCCTATTACAATTTCTTTACATTGTAACAGGTATATAAAATTCTTTGTTTTCTATTTTATTTTTTTCCATTTTCACTGACTTTTATTCCAAACTGTTAGATGGGCTAAAAAGAAACTTGACTCAGGACACTTTATTTTTCTCCTTCTCTTCTCTGAAGTCTTTCTGTTTTTTGAAACACAAGAGCAACGACATATAGTTCCTATAAGGTCCATCATTTTTTCCACTCTCATTCTCCTCTGTTTTACAGCTCAAGTTGTTATCATTCAGCTTTATTATGCTACAGCATTATCTAAATCTTAACTCATTCCTAAATTAATTTTAGTTGTTTCAAGTATTCTCTAAAGGCATATCCCTATATATATTCTATATATAATATCTGAGGTCTTGTATTTTCACAAGGTACAAAATATGAGTGACTATCAAATATCTAGATATCTCTGCAGAATATTGGTTCACCTGCTCAATAAAATCGTATGTAAATTCAAGGAATACAGGTCAGTCAGAACAACCTTGTAAATGGTGTAGCTTGAGCCTTCATACTAGCTTTGAATCTTATTACCATGTTTAGTAGTGAAGGAAACATAGTTCTACAATAAGAGCAGACACATAGAAGAATGTAACAGATTTGTCAAAAATAAATTCTTAGTTTTATGGTGAATAGATTTTGAAAACTATCCCATGACTTAATGAAATAAAAATAGAATCTTAAATGGGTGTATTGGCACTATTTTCTCTCGAGATTTAAAGAATGATCTTAGACTACTACCTCAATCTTTTTGTTTTGTTTTGTTTTGTTTTGTTTTGTTTTTTGTCACTCATGGGGCTTGAACTCTGGGCTTAGGCGTTGTTCGTGTGCTCTTCAGCTCAATGCCAGAGCCCTACCACTTGAGCCACCGTACCACTACTGGTTTTCTAGTGGTTTACAGGAGATAAGTGTTTCATGGACGTTCCTGCCCAGGCTGGCTTTAAACCACAACCCTCAGATCTCTGACTCCTGAGTAGCTAGGATTACAGGAATAAGCCACAAGCACCCGGCCTACCTCAATCCTTATACAAAAATTTAAAATAAAAAATGATTATCAACCTATAAATGTGAGATGTAAAAGCCTATAAAACATAAATGTAAAAATTCATGACATTGGATCCGTAAAGGTTTCTAAAAATTTGTCCTGGAAAGCATTAGTGGCTAAAGAAAAGCAAGAATAAACTGGATTATATCAAGTGATAACCTTTCATAATTCAAAGGACACTATAATCCAAGTGAAATCATCCAACAGATGGACGGAACATATTTGTTAATGCTATAACGTTAATGCTACAATGATTCTGAACCTTAAGCATTTTTATATCTTCTAATTCTATATAAAGTTTTGCCTGAATAGGATATTTCTTTAAAGAACATATGTAAATTAATAGTCAAGAGGAGGAGCATATGAAATAAGCTCCTCTTTAGTATCTAAGAAAAAGAAAACTCACTAGTATGACCCTAATATAAAAAGATGACACAAAATATAGTAATGCATTTGTGGAGAAACTGATATACTCCTCATAGTGATTTTATTTGTATAATACTGCAATCATTTTAGTAAGCAAGTTTTCAAGACTTCAAAAGGTCAAAGAGAATTGTATAGGATCCAATCATTATACTTCTATGAATGTATTAAAGAGAAATAAGAAACGTGTTTGGACAGAGATTTGTAGTTCATTGACAGTCCACTTGAATAGTATGTATGAGACCCGGGAAATAATCCCCAAAAACAAATTTTGAAAAGACACACTATAGAGGATGCATGCTGGACAAATTCCTGTAACAGAATTTTATATCTATTTTAATGTCTGTTCTAAAATTTATAGCATTTCTATTTGAAAAAATGCAAGTTTGTGAAAATTAGGCTTTGAAACCTATGAAGGTACAATTCACTTCCAAGCACTAAACTGTATACAATAAAAGGAGATAATATATTGTAAGTTAATTACATGTCAGCAAAAAAACTATTGTTAAAAATACTTCACACAAAATCCACAATATTTAAAAAGATATTTTTGGTGTTGGCTAAAAACTCTGTAAACTACAGCGTTTAAAACAAAGATGTGATTTCTGTTTATTTTGAGGTTTTTTGTCTGTTATTTTGAGTTTATACAGAGATAAATCAATCAAAAATCTATGTTATAACTGGAATACCTAGGAATTATGCATCACTTATAAGTAATTGATAACCTTTTCTGGAAGAAACTTTTATCAAATGACAGAAGACACAAATCTATGCATCTGCAATTTATGAAAGCCATACATTACTTGCTCAATCAAATTGCTTTTCTCTACTTTGCTAGGAAATCAAATTATTCTCAAGACAAGAGCCAAAAGCAGTGAAAAGAAACAAAATACACAATCATCTTGATTTATTTGTGAAAATAACAAATGAAATAAAACAATTCCACATAAGGGGCTCCAATATTAGTATCAATGAAGCGGTTCCTGAATGCCAACATCTATTGAATTTTTGGAATTTTTTCAAATATAAAAACTAGAACAAGAAAACAAATATACTCTTAGAGTGAGCCAGTCTTGCAATCATTTTCTTAATTGTTTTGAAATTACAAAAATTGATACTCCTTTGCATTCTAAATCATTTAAAAACATTTATCACTTAATATAATTCAAGTAACAAGCAAGAGTAATTTTATATAATCATTAAAAATACCATTTTATTACTATCGTAAAATAGAATAAAAGACCAGTCCCAATATTTTCCCTACTCATCATTATTCTTAATTCCTAATCATTACCTAAATATCTTAATCTAAATAGTCATGTCTTTAACATAGACATAAATATTGTATACATTTTAACTTAACATTTTCCAAGGGCATGTATTCATGTTTCTAAGAAATGTTCACAGCAGTTAAAAGATGCTTTTGTGAAATTAATGTGATACATTTTCTTGTTGTGGTTGTTGTTTGCAAGGCCTGGGCCTTGTCCCTAAGCCTTTTCATGCTCAAGGAAAGCACTCTACAACTTGAGGCACAGAGCTAATTTCTGTTTTTATTGGTTAATTGGAGATAAGAATCTAACAAATAATTTTCTGTCTGGACTAGTTTCGATTATAATTCTAAGATTTCAGCACAAGAATAGCTTGAATTATAAGCGTGAGTTACCGACACTTGGTTTGATGAATTAAAAAAAATTGATTATGTTTTTTTCACTGTAATGTATATCATTCTACACATAAATTTAGATATATGTATATATTTCTTACAAATAATCTCTAAAAATGTATCTTTCTACACATAACATATATATATGGAGAGAGAGAGAAAGAGAGAGAGACAGAGAAGACAGACAACCTCTAAAACTTTTATGCTACTATTTTGACCTTTTTCATTTCAAAGATATATAGTCTATTTTTCTAAAAGTTCGTTAGAATAAAATAACAAATATTTCAAGAGAAAGTAGAGTTTATTACTTTCAAGGAAATTTTAAATATGCATTTGATATTTTAGTAACACTTAAAGTATATCACTTGAAAAATTTCTGTTGAAACTCTTAAATATTTGTGTATAGTGATGGGGAGAGAAGAAGTTAATTCATATTGGTTAGGAATTTGCAATGTTTCAAAAATCTATTCCATAATTTGTTATAAGCACAGAGTCAAGCTATCTGATATGGTTTAGTTTTTGTTTCTATATTTGTTCAAAATTTTAATATGGGTGCATTCCCTGTGGTGACATTAAACTTATTAATAAAAAGACAAATAATAACAAAATCATAGACACAAAAAAGACTTTCATTAATTAGCACTTCTGATGCTAATAATTTTGATGAAGATGATGATGATGACCACAGTGTATCATGATAATGACAACAATGTTCTGATTGAAAAGGAAGATACTTTAGACATCTTTAAAGCTAGATTGTCACATTGAATTCATGGTAATAAATGGCATTGGATTACATACAATAAGAATAACAAGAGAGTTCCGGGAAGATGGCAGAGGAGAAGCTGGAGGCTAAACAAGCTGTCACATAGAAAGCAATTTTAGAGTTCCAGTGAACAGTCCTAAGCCAGAGAATCACACCAAGTGTGCCATCACAGGACAGAGAGTTAGGCCAGAGAGGGAAAATCCAGCCAAGGAGACAGATCTGAGCTCTTGCCAGCAGCCGCCGTGGCAGCAGCAGTGGTGTTGGTGGCGACTGCAGCTGCCATACCTGAATCACAGAGAGTCCGGGACAAAGGAGCCAGAGGTGGCAGGCAAGTGGATTGTACTCAACACCAGCCAGAACCGACAAGTAGTGGACATCTTCATCCTGTAGTTCCCAGACCAGAGATGACCCAGGAACCAAGACTCGGTGTGAGTAGAAGCCTGACTTCCTCACTCCTTCTCAGGGAGCAGAAGAGAGAAGGCCACCCCTCGACTCCCTGTACTGGAGATCTCCATCTTGGATACCGACAAAGCTCGGTGGAGCTGCTAACTCCAACTCAGGCCTTGGGATAAATCTGGAGTCATCTAGCAGGTCACAAGAGCCTAACCTGACCTGCCAGACTCAGCTCTACCCAGGAAAAAGTCACCGATCTCGGGCACCAGCCCCAGGAGTGGGTTTCTTCACTGGGTAGTCAGAGCAAGAGGCTGCCCCTCCCTTTAGCAGCCTTGACAATCAATTGAAATCCAGTAAACAGAAACCCTGAGAGTGGCTATAGGCTGGGCTCTGTGAGTTTCTCACAAACCGGACCCCGGGAAAAGCTACTGTTTGCTGAAAGGCCTCAATTCTACCCAGAACCTAGCCTCATCACAGCATCTCCAAACTCGAGGAAAAAGCCATCTCCCTCTTTTGTGATACTCAAAGCAGATCTCCCTCCCATTGAACTAATCTGGGAGGAGGATTGCAGAGCATTTTTCTGCCTGTTCAAAGAAACTGACTAAAGTAACCAACCAAGCCACAGAAACACAAGCAGAACAGACTCCAACAAGAGGCTGGTTACAGACTCAGGGGAGACACAGGATTTTTCCTTCCCCTCCCAAAAAAATCACAGAATATTTTTTTTTGTTGTACCTTTTAAAAAAATTTTTTTTTCAAAAAATTTTTAATTTTTAATTTTTACCTCTTTTGAAAAAAAAAAACTTGTTTTCTAGTAATTTTTTTTCCTCTTAGAATTTTATTTTCGGGGTATAAGATTGTGTGTGCGTTATTCTATCTTTCCTTTTTTTCTTGTTTTTGTTTTTGTTTTGTTTTTTTTTTTTGTTTAGCTCTACTGAACTTCTGATCTTTTTTCTTTCTTTCTTATCCTTTTCACATTTTCTTCTATTTCGTTCTTCTTTATGTGACTTAATTGCTGTTCTGCACATCCTCAGATAAACCCAGAGTCGATTATTAGACTTTATCCCCCATTGTGTACACACTTAATCCACAAATTTGTTACTCAATTCAAAACCCCTTAGACTTAAATTCCTTAATAGCAGTACTACCTTTTTATACCTATATAATATTTTAAGTATTTTTATTTTTAAGTTACCTCTCCTTTATATCCCTCCCCTTCTCTCATTATATTCATGTTTTTCTCTGAATAGTTTGTTTTAGATCAGTATTATATTTTTCATTTTAACCTTTCTATTGTTTCTGGTTTCTTTTTGTTCCCTTTCTCTTTCTTCTTTTCTCTCTCTCTATCTACTTTCATCCTATGCAACCTATTTCCTGCTTTGAGATTAGGACTTAGTTAACACTCCCTGTGCCTTCCCACTTCACTCTATTCCTATTTCTTACCCACATCTCCTCCTAAAACTAATAATTTCTGGTTACCAAATTTTTCTTTGCGGTTCGGAGCCCATTAATATATAATTGTTTGATGTTAAAAAGATGTATCTGTTGAACTAGATTGTATCTGCAGACTATTGTCTGTGGAAATACAGACAGTAGTTGATGCTTGCCTTAAGACAGTGTTGTAGCACAAAACTGGTGTTAATTTCATCGCAAATGGGCAGAGTAAGCCGGAAAAACACAAGAAAAATGGCAAGTCCGGCTATCTCAACTCCCACTCATGATAATCAAGGGACAGAACAGATAATGAATAATCCAGAGGAGAGTTCCCAAATAGCTCTACAAACACTGCTGGCAATTGGGATAGATGAAAACACAGAAAGGATTCTGTATGAGCGTGATAGGGAGAGAGAGGAGGCAATCTAAAAGTTTATACAGGAATATCATAAGCATGAGGAAGCTACTCAAAAACTGATACAGGATTTGCGAAAGCAGCATGAGAATACTTAAAGAGAAAGGCAGGGATGACGTGAGCAGGCTGAGAAGACTCAAAGAGAACTACAGGATTCACATGAATGGGAGGAAGATAATCAAAGAGTAATACAGGATTTGAGAGGGCAGGATGAGAATACACAAAGATTACTAAAGGCATTCATGGAATCCATTAACAAAGAGCTGAAGGAAGTCAGGGCGACCACAAAGAGAATGCTGAATGGAAACCAATGTAAAGAATGAGAATCCAAGGAAACCATAACCAATCAACTAAGTGATTTGAGAGTAAACACTGAACACCAAATTAAGGAAGTAAAGAAGTTCTTACGAGATCTAAAACAAAGCTTCAACAAAGAATTTGAAGACATCAAAGCTGACCAACTAGAAGAAAAAGAAATTAAAAAAAAAAAACAAAGTAGAAGGCTCGACACCAGGTTAGATCATGCAGAAGATCGAATCTCGGGGATTGAAGACAGCCTAGACATTATTGAGAAGAATATACAACCATCCTAGACAAATCCAAGAAATATGAGAGATCTAGCCAATACATGGAAGAAACCATCAGAAGGCCTAATCTAAGGAAAATGGGTGTAGAGGAGCACCTAGAAACAGAAGTTAATGGTCTAGGAAATTTGTGTAACAGAATCCTAGCATAGAACTTCCCAAACATGAAAAATATAGGCCTATTCAAATACAAGAAACTTTTAGAACTCCAAATAGACGAGACCAGAATAGGACATCCTACTGTCACATTATAATCCACACAGGATCAATTCAGACCAAAAAAAAAGATCCTTAATGCTGTCAAAGAGAAAAGATTAATCACCTATAAAGGGAAACCAATTAGAATGAACTCAGATTTATCAGCAGAGACAAAGCAAGAAGCGCCTGGAATGATGTATGCCATGTCCAAAAAGAAACAACTATCAACCAAGACTACTGTACCCAGCTAAACTCTCCTACATAACCGAAGGCCAAAGAAAAACCTTCCATAGCAAAGAAAAATTGAAACAATACATCTGCATCAAACAGCCCTACAAAAGATTCTTAAATATATCCTAAACCTAGAAAACCAACAAGACCACAAAAAAGGCCAAGAAACTACACCCAAACTGAGAATCTAAGAAATATAGGAAGAACCCAGTTTCGCAGCTCCCAAGAAGGTGGATTACTTGGCAGGAACTCCCAAATACCTCTCTGTCCTATCTCTTAATATTAACGGACTTAACTCTCCAATTAAGCGACATAGACTGTCTAGTTCAATTAAAAAACAAGATCCTTCTATCTGCTTCCTTCAGGAATCACATCTTGCCCATAAAAACAAACACATTTTCAATGTTAAAGGCTGGAACAAAATCTACCAAGCAAATGGTCAAATAAATAGGCGGAAGTTACAATCCAAATATCAGATAAAATAGACTTCAAATTAAAATTTGTGAGAAGAGATAAAGAAGGTCTCTACATACTAATTAAGGGATCTCCCCTTCAGGAGGATATTACAATTCTAAATATCTATTGGCCAAACAATGGCACACACAAATTTATCCAAGAAACACTACTTTACCTCATTCCACATACATCCAAAGACATTAATTGTTGGAGATTTTAAAACACCACTCTCCCCACTAGAGAGATCAACTCGGCAAAAACTCAACAGAGAAACTGCAGATCTAAACAACTGCATCGATCACCTAGATTTAACAGACATCTACCGATATTTTACCCAACAGCATCAGAATACACGTTTTTCTCAGCAGCACATGGAACATTTTCTAAAATACACCACATTTTAGGCCACAAAGACAACTTGTCCAAGTTCAGAAACACTGAAGTTATACTTTGCATTCTCTCTGACCACAATGGAATAAAAGCCACCAAAGAAAGTCCGGTAACACATCTAGACTGAACAATACACTGCTGAATCACGAGAGGGTCAAAGAAGAGATTAGAAAGGAAATTCAAATGTTCATGCTATTCAACAAAAATGAGCAAACAAATTACCAGTTCCTCTGAGACACAGGAAAGGCAGTATTCAGAGGCAAGTTTATAGCTCTCAGTTCCTACATCAACAAATTGGAGAGATCTGAAACCAACAATTTAATGAGACATCTGAACCTCCTTGAAAAAGAGCAGCACGGTAAACCCCAATCCAGTTGATGGAAAGAAATAATTAAAATTAAATCAGAATTAAATGAATTAGAATACAAAAAAAAAAGAAAGAATCAACAAAACAAAGACTTCGTTCATCCAAAAAATTACCAAAATTGACAGACCCTTAGAAAATCTTTTCATGAAAAGAAGAGAACACAGCCAAATCAATAAACTCACAGATGAGAATGGAAACATCACCACGGAAACAACCAAGATTCAGAAGATTTTAAGGGAATACTTCTCAAAACTTTATTCTAATAAGTTTGAGAAGTTGGCAGAAATGGACCTTTTAAACCAAGATGAGTTAAACCATCTTAACAGGCCCATATCAAGCATTGAAATAGAAACAGCAATAAGAGACCTCCCAGCTAAGAATAGTGTAGGACCAGATGGTTTTACAGCGGAATTCTACAAGGCCTTCAAAGCAGAGCTCACACCAATACTCCTCCAACTCTTCAATGAAATTGAAAGAGAAAGTTCACTACAGAACATATGCTATGAAGCCATCATAACCCTCATCTGAAAACCAGGCAGGGACTCATCAAAAAAGAGAACTATAGTCCCATTTCTTTGATGAAATTTGATGCAAAACTTCTCAACAAAATTTTGGCCCATCGACTTCAACAATTCATCTAAAAAATCATACACCATGATCAAACAGAATTCATTTCAGGAATGCAAAACTGGTTCAATATATGCAAATCAATTCATATTATTCATCACATCAACAGGAGCAAGAATAAGAGCCACATGGTTATCTCAATAGATGCAGAAAAAGTATTCGACAAGATCCAACACCCCTTTATGATGAAGGTTTTGGGAAAATTAGGAATCCATGGAACATTCCTCAATACAATAAAGACTGTATATGACAAACCTACAGCCAGCATTGTACTTAATGGTGAAAAACTAAAGCCATTTCCTCTTAACTCAGGAACAAGGCAAGGATGACCAATCTCTCCACTTCTCTTCAATCTAGTATTAGAACGCCCAGCTATAGCAATAAGAGAATATGCAGACATAAATGGTATCCAAATAGGGAAAGAAGAAATAAAAGCTCTCCCTCTTTGCGGACGACATGATCTTGTATTTAAAGAATCCCATAGACTCCACTCCCAAATTACTCAAGCTGATTCAAATCTTTGGCAAAATAGCCGGGTATACAATTAATGCTCAAAAATCAATCGCTTTTCTTTATGCCAACAATGCGAAAAGTAGGGCTGATTTTAGGAAAGCAACTCCATTTGTAATAGCCCCACAAAAAATAAAATACCTAGGAATTAAGGTAATCAAAGAAGTGAAGGACCTCTATGATTAAAACTTTAAAAAACTTGAAAAAGGAAATCAAAACAGACTTAGAAAATGGGAAAAACTCCCATGCTCCTGGATTGGAAAAATTAACATCAGGAAAATGGCAATACTTCTCAAGGCTATCTACAAATTCAATGTGATACTTATCAAAATGCCAACCTCAATCTTCAAGTAAATAGAAGAGGAAATCCAAAAATTCATATGGAATAATAAGAGACCCCGAATAGCAAAAATGCTCTTCAACGGAAAGAACATTGTTGGGGGAATACCAATACCAAATTTCAAGCTCTAATATCAAGCCATAGTAATCAAAACAGTTTGGTACTCGCAGAAGAACAGACCTCAGGACCAATAGAATAGAATTGAAAACCCAGAAACGAACCTACAGACCTATAGCCATCTAATTTTGATAAGGGAGCTAAAACAATAGAATGGAAGAAACACAGCCTCTTCAGTAAATGGTGCTGGCAAAATTGGTTAACTACTTGTAGAAAACTAAATCTAGATCCTTATATATCACCCTGCACCAGAATCAACTCCAAATGGATCAAAGACCTCGAAGTCAAAGCAGACACTCTGAAAACATTATAGGATGGAATAGGAGAAACCCTGGGTCTCCTTGGCTCAGGCTGAAATTTTCTTACTAGAGGCCCGCAAACACAACGAATCAAAGAAAGGTTGGACAAATGGGATTGCATGAAGTTGCGAAGCATCTGCATGGCAAAGGACATAGCTAGCAAGATCAATAGAAAGCCCACGGATTGGGAGAAGATCTTCACTAGCCATACAACGGACAAGGGTCTCATATCTAAAATATAATTGGAACTCAAAAAATTACATCACCCAATTACAAATTCTCAATGAAACAACTTCCCAATAAATAAGTGGGCTAATGACTTAAAAAGAAACTTCGCTGAAGAAGAAAGAAGGATGGCCAATAGACACATGAAGAAATGCGCAACCTCCCTAGCCCTAAAAGAAATGCAAATCAAAACAAAATTGGGATACCACCTCACTCCAGTTAGAATGGCTAAAATCAAGAACTCTAATAACAACAGATGCAGGAGGGGAAGTGGACAGAAAGGAACCTTACTGCATTGTTGATGGGAGTATAAACTTGTTCAACCACTTTGGAAAGCAGTGTAGAGATACCACAAATGACTTTACATAGAGCTCCCAAATGACCCAGCAATCCCACTTTTTGGAGCTTAGCCAAATGCTTACAAACAAGAACACACTAAAACAACCAGCACAACTGTGTTTATTGCAGCATTATTTACCATAGCTAAGATCTGGAACCAACCCAAATGCCCCTTAGTAGATGAATGGATCAAGAAAATGTGGTATATATATACAATGGAATTCTATGCCTCCATCTGAAAGAATGACATTGCCCCCTTTGTTTGGAAATGGAAAGAATTGGAAAAAATTATATTAAGTGAAGTATGTCAAGCCCAAAGTAACATAGGTCTCATGATTTCCCTGATTTGCAATATCTAGTATATGTATGAGTCAAGTGGAAAAGGTCAGATAATGTGATGTTAGGAAAATGAACCCTAAGATATGTATTTTAAATGTTTTTTTTCTTTCATGCATTTGTTTCTAACGCAATTATAAGATTATTTCTTTGTTGCTTTGTATGTCCCTCCCCCACAGTATAACCCCTGCTTTTACTGTATTTGATGTATGTATAATTTGTGGAAGGGATGGGGAAAAGCAAATCATTTAAATAAGGATACAGTTGGACCTGTTGCAAAAATGACAAGTACAAGTGGTAATGTCGAAAACCAACTTTACAACTTGGGGGGGAAAGATTGGGGGGGGGGAGGGAGGATGGGAAGGAATGGGAAGTGTAAACAAAGGAAGAGGCTACAATGCTTGATAATAAATGTACTCACTCTCTGGCTCATGTAATTGTAACTCCTCTGTAAAGTATTTTCATAATATAAAATAAAAATTAAAAAAAAGAATAACAAGAGGAGAGATTTAATATCAAGTAATACAATCATATAAACATGTAGGGACAAGAGAATTCCTAATGTTATTCCTACATACTCCTGTATACTCACTTTTCTTGGTAGTATATTTTTTTGTTGTTTTTCTGCGGTTTTTTGGTCAGTCGTGGGGCTTGAACTCTGGGCCTAGGCACTGTCCTTCAGCTTTTCAGCTTAAAGGGACAGCTCTACCACTTGAACTATAGCTCCACTTCTGGTTTTCTCTTGCTTTATTGGAGATAGGAGTGTCAAGGACTTTCCTGCCCAGCCTAGCTTTGAACAGTGATCCTCAGATCTCAGCCTCCTGAGTAGCTAGGATTACACGTATGTGAAGAGCTAAAGTAACTCCAATTTAATATGAAGCCCCGTGAGTTGTGATGCCCTCAGAGTAACCTCCAAAGAGAGCTGTGCTGCCAAAGAGAAAAATAGTTCTCAGAAAAACCGCAGGTTGCCACCAACCCTGCCCATCCTTAAGGAACAGAACAGTTGCCCAGGTTTTCCAGCATAAAAAGGGAAGTGTGATCAGGGAGGACTTAAACCCCCTAACTTGTGAACTTACTTGTGTGGAAACCCCCTGAACTTATGAACTTGCTTGTGTGGAAACCCCCTACACTTTTTTGTTTGATACTATAAAAGCTGTCCTAATTTTGAGCTTGGGGCCTCTTAGCATCACTGGTTACCAAGTGCGCGGAAGACCAAGCTCGAGCTTGCAATAAAGACTCGTTGATGTTTGCATTGATCATGGTCTCTGGTGGTCTGAGAGGGGGGCATCTGAAATCTAGGCACTTCACTGTGAGCCAGCAGTGCCTGGCTTGGTGGTATTGTTTTTTAATACATCAAATAATTTATTTCCACATTTTGATGGACTAAAGTATAGTTTTCAACTTATGGTGATTAGTTCAAATAACATTCTCATATAGATACTATTCAAAAACAAATGATATGTTAAGATTATGATCTTCAATACAGCTGTGAACACATGACACTATTTACATAATAGCACTTACATGCGTGTAGTTGTCTTAAAAGGCCACAGGCCATAGAGCAAGGAGGTAAAATTTATTTTTATTTCTGCATGAAACAATTTGTAACTTTATACCAACAAACTGAATTTGACTCTTTCATTATTTGCAAGCTAAGGTGGAAAATGTAAGGAATCTTCACTTTTTCTATTTCCTGCTCTAGAAGTCAACAGTATTTCTGGTAAATTACATCCATTTACAGATAAGAAATGTAAGGCTAACAGTCAATATAGTGAGTAAATAATGATACTAGAATTTGTGTCTGAGCTCTTCACTCCATATGCTTACAAAGAGAGTAATTTAGTGATGGAGAGGACAAATATGAAAAGACTGTGGGGGAAAAGCATACTTTGTAAATGGTTGTTTTAGGATTAGGTGACCAGTGATAAGTATTTGAAATACGCTGGTGTTAGGGGCATATAAAGGAGTACATAGAAATCATATTAGTGACAGAAACTGAGAACATCATGATCATTTATCTTATCTAATGGCAAGAGTAGAAGGATAAGAAGAAATCTGAAGTGCTTCCACATCTCTGGCTGGCAACTGTGTTAGTGATATTCTTGTGATAAGGATTACAGGTGAAAAAGATGGATTTAGAGGTAAAAATTCTGATAGTTCCAAAATTTATGTTAAACAGATGCAAAGATAGGTCTGTTTAGACATCATCAATATATCCATGACCATTAATGTGAAAAAGAATAATAAAATCGGGGGCATTATTGGAGGGAAGGGGAAAAGGAAAGTTCTGACACAAGTGTGAGCAATGTGCGCACCAGTGTGGACAAGACAGGAAGAAACAGATAAATAAGGAAACAAAAAAGTAATAAACACAGATTTGCAGAAGGAAAGAATTTTCAGGAAGATATTGTAGGAAATATATTATCTGGATTTGAAAACTAAAGGGACATAGACAAGTTCAATAAGAACAGTGTTTTGGTGAAAGTCATATTAATAAAATTTTGAGATATGAATGTGAAGCCATAAAATTGTGGATCCATGAATTCAACAGATCCTGTTGATTTTAAATGTTAGGACAAAATGCTTTTATCCTAACCTTAGAAGAATTATACAGATATAACTGTCATGAACTTTACTTAGAGGTATTCTGTGAATATTTTTGAAGATTTGTTTAGGCAAGAGACCATAGATTGAATTACAACACAAATAAGCCTAACGTATCCTACAGTTCCAGTGAGTGACCAATGAATATATATCAGGTTGGAATTTTATTGAAATATTTTAGATATGTTTGTATATTTTATCAACTACTCATTATAAATGTAGGACAAGTAACATCAGGTATTAGGTTGAACATAGAGCTTTATGGATGTGACTGAAGACTCCTCAAATTGATTCTTTTTAGAATAAAAAATGCCTCAATAGGCATTGACACATCATAACTGCCACATATTCTTTTTAAGTGTAGTTCTTTTTAGGGATATCTCCATCCTGAAATAACTCTTTCAATCAACCTGCCACAAATTCTTATATGTAGGAAGTGCTTCAATAAACTTCAAGCTTTTATTGAATAGAGTTCAGACATTACCCTCACCACTTGGATTAAATGCTTAAAAAGATAATATATTATGTTTAATGCCTCTCTTTCATTTACTCATACATATTGTGAAGTAGTGAAGAATTCTGATGTAACAATAATAGAGTAGTGACTTGTATAACACAACATCTAGTTTTAATTCAGATACTTAACTAATTAGCTCCAAATTTTGTGGATATTTATATTTCTTCTGGGAAAACTAATGAGCTCCAAGGAAATGTCCCTAAGGATATTCTTTCAATTCTAATATTACTGTTTGTCTCAAAATGCTTTAAATTCTACACACTCTAATGTGGGCATAGGGTTAAATTGTGGAATTTTTCTCCTTAGAAAGTGAGTACTACCCCATTGCTTAACATGGACAAAGTACCTTCATACATAGACTGGGAGTGTGCAAAGAAGAAATGGAAGTTGAACAATTTTCTTAGCAGTTTTTACAGATAAAATGGAAATAGAGCAACTACGAACTCAAAAGGAATGTGCAAAGAAGACAAAGGCCTAAAGTAGAATGTGCCAAGAATTGATGAAGTATAATTTATTAATGATGATTGAGTTTCTTACTATCTCTGTTCCCCCCTATGTAATATTCTCAAGCTTTTTGGGGGAAATTTCTCTTGAGGACTTTCTAATATTAAAAATTATCACTTGATTCTAGTGTTACTCGGGACATATTTTCTATTTTTTTCTAACTTTTCTACAGAATCTGAGAATTGTTTCATATGTGTGTTTGAACATATAAGTGCCTATGTGTGTATGTGCATGTTTGTATGTATATATGTATGCAAAAACCTCAAACTCTTATTCAGCAATATTGCTCATAAATAGTACTCCATCACTTGAGCCATTCTTCCAATGCATCTTTTGGCTGGTTAATTATACATAGTGTCTCAAAGACTGTTCTTTCCAGGCTGGATACAAACCTAACTTCACAGACTCCTTTACATTCTTATGTTTTATTTCTCCAGCAGTATCAACTTTTGAACTGCAAACATTTTTTGAGTGTAAAATCTGAGCTGTAGCCCAGATTTTAAAATCGAGTTCATATAAAGATAGATGAACATACACATAACATACGCTGAGTGTACACTTTTAGAAATGTAATCCTAAGCAGGGTGCCAGTGGCTCATGCCTATTATCCTAGCTAATCAGGAGGCTGAGATCTGAGGATTGCAGTTCAAATCCAGCATGAGTAGGCAAGTTTCTGAGGCACTTATCTCTAATTAACCACCAGGAAAGTGGAAGTGGTTCTGTGGCTCAAGAGGTAGAACACAAGCTTTGAGCTGAAGAGTAGAGGGACAGTGCCCAGGCCCTGAGTTCAGGCCCCACTACCAACAAAAAAGAAAAAGAAAAAAAGGAAAAGAAATGTGATCTTAGCCACCAGTTCATTGCTTGTATAATTCCTGCTCTCTCAACATGGCCTTTTTTCCAGTTAAGTCCATGCTCTTATAACTGACTTGATTGGAACTGGAACTATTCTTCCATTCTCCTTTTTACAAATTTGAATGATTAGCTACCATGATTTAGAGCTAGTAGAAGAAAGAGAGTGGCCTCATCATGTTCCACTTAGGAGTAATGCTTTCTCTATATCACTCCCATAAGTCTACATACTGGCCTTGGCTTTATTGCTTCAAAGCTGTCTTATTTGCAGAGTCTTCTATAGTGTATTGAACCATTATACTTAAACACAGAACTTTTCTCTTTCTCCTATTCCTATTATTTCACCTTCTTTTAACTTATGTACACTTGGGGTAATAATGCACAACACAAACACTGACTAAAAATGTTTCTGAGAACCTTCTTCCCAGAGCACTTAGGAAATTTGAACTTAATATACTCCAGAATAATGTTTTTTCTGATGTTTTTATTGTGAAAATGGTGGACAAAGTGGTTAGAGTTACATAAGTAATTTAATGAGTACATTATCTAATGAGCATTGTTACCTCCTATTTTGTTTTTCCCCTGCCATCCCTTTTCTCCCCACCACCCCAATTCTCTCCTCCCATCCCCAAGATGTAAAGTTCGTTTTCAACATAGTGTCTTGTTCTTCTCATTTTAACATTTTAACATTTTAATACTTCTTTCAGCATTTTATTTCCCTTCCTCTCCCAACATTAGAAAAATGTATATGCAAGATGCAGGTCATTGACATCAAATACAGTGGAAAAGGGTATTAGCATTGAGGAAGAAAATAGAAGAGAAACAAAATTATAACATAATACATGTTAGATACATTAAAAACAATAGTAAGAAAGAAAAATACAAGATGTTTCCCTATTTGGGGGTTCATTTCACTTATATGGCCATATGTACATGGATAATATTTTATAAGCCATGTCAATTCCATATTTTCTCGTTACTAAGTTGTCTCTGAAACACGTGTTACCTCATGCCCAAAGATGTCTTTGGGCTATTTCAATGAAGCCAGAAAACACTCATTTTAAGGAACTTTTACTAGAAGTAGAAACTGAATCCAGGAGAGAAATTGAACATAGAGAAATGACAAAGTTCAAGTTAATTTGTGCTCTCATTTTTACTGTACTAAAAATAATCCAAGGCTTGAAGCAAACTCTGTCCCTGACTTTTTCGAGTGTGCTCTTTACTCATAAAACTTCTGTAAACTTCCACTTGACAGTATTACAAAAGGAAAAACAAATATGCCATTTGAAGGCCAGCATAGAAAAAAAGAAATAACATTGTTTTACAGTGTTCTACTTCAAAGACACAAAGACATGGAGTTTTAAAATGTCTTATGCATGGATATTTAACTCCTGAGATGATTCTCTTGTTGCAAAAGTCAGATATCCATTCCTTTATCCTGGTCCTGAGTTCGCCATAGCAATAAGGATTCCAAAAAGCAGAATCCAGTGAGTATGATCAGCAAAAGGAGCCTCTTTTCAAACCAGTGCTTTAAGGATGGTCCCAAAGAAATATGTAGGTTTTTTATTGTTTGCTTGTTTGTTTGTTTAGTTTGTGCTGTTTCTGGGGCTTGAACTCAGAGGCTGGACCCTGTCCCTGAACAGGTGTCTTTCCTGCCCACCTGCCCTCAAAGGTAGTATTCTACTGCTTGAGCCAAAACTCCACTTCTGTTTTTTTTGGTGTTTAATTGCAGATAAGAGTTTGACAGACTCTCCTGACTGTGTTGGATTTGTGATATTTTTAAATCCAAGTTACATACACTGTATGGACTTCTCTTTTGAACCAAGAAAATTTTTGGTGAAGTTTATTATAAAGCTAATATATGACATTTTTTTAAAAGAAGAGAATATTTCCAGCAAAGAAGCCATAACTTATCTCAGCAAAAGTAGGTGCACTGAATCATATTCGAAAATATTTTCGGCTTGTGAAGATTACTATTGACTTCGTCATTCTTTTGGGGGAAAATTAAAGTCATATTTGTCCTTTTTCTGTTGGTATTGGGCCTTGAACTCTGACCCTGGGCACTGTCCCTCAGCTCTTCAGCTCAAGTTGAGTGCTCTCCCAGTTTAGTTACAGCACCACTTCCGGGTTTCTGGTGTCTACTTGAAGATAAATGTCTCATGGACTTTCCTGAACAGGCTAGGTATGAAACACAATCTTCTGGTCTTAACCTACTGAGTAGCTAAGATTACAGGGGTGAACCACCAGCACACGGCTCATATTTGAATTTATGTGCACTTAATGACACTGCACACAAATAATGGAAATTTGAATCAAATGATGATATTGCAGCTTTTCAGAAAATTTGAGGCAGCAATAAATATGTCATCCTTTTCCATGTTGTTACAAGAATGACTCATGAGCTATTGGACTCTTATTTTAGCATCCTCTGATGTCTCTGTCAGTGGATTTAGTATGAATAATTGCTAGAAGAGAAATAGAGAAAGACTGAGATTTTTAGAAAACAAAGGAGATCAGATATGAAAGAACAACATAGAATGAGGTACAACTTATCACACAGAGATTAAGAAGTAGCCTAAGCGATTTAGAATGCTAAAGGCAATAAGGAATAAGCCTAGTTGATAAATAGTTCTTCAATAACCAAATATGGTTCTCTAGAAGATTTTCTAGTATAATTTAGTAATTATCATTTATTTCTTCCTTCTGGATTTATTCCTTCACTTCTATCACAACTATTAATTAGCTGGCGCCTTTTTGGTGCCACAACTGACCAAAAAGATTTCCAAATCTCACTTAGACTACCCTTCTCATTGTGATTAGCAGTAACCACTCAAAAGCCTGGCATCTTTGAATTTCCAGGATTAATCTTCACCTGCTATCTAAGCACATTCCTGACTTTAATTGCCATGACCTACTAAGAAAACGTTTTTTTCCCTCAAAACAATCTTCTAAGATAGTAAAGTACATGAATTAAGAATTATTGTTAGGTCATAGTTGGAAGGAGCAATTATATATTCCAAGTGTAGGTTATTTATTTGACATTTACTACATAAATGAATTTTTTGCCAGTCTTAGGGCTTGAACTCAGGGCCAGGGAACTCTTCCTGAGATTTTTTTTGCTTAAGGCTAGCACTGTATCACTTGAGGCACAGCACAATTTCTTTTTCTGTTTATGTGGTACTGAGTAATTGAACCCAGGGTTTCGTGCATGCTAAGCAATAATTGTACCATGAAGCCACATTCCCAGAACCCTAAATGACTTTCTTAAGATGGCATTACTTTTTCATTCCATTACTATATTATAATTTAGGCTAGGTGGTAGAAATGGAAATGGAAAACAATATTAAGTCCTGTAAGGCTGACATTCCTATCACATCACTAAGGAAGTACAATGCTAAGTCCTGCAGGACTATTGCATGTGACATTATTATGTACAAAACCATGAACAGTCATCTCTGACATCCATAACATTCTGATTCCACTTTCAAGTTCAAGAGCCAAAAACTAAGCCTTTTTATTGATTGGATTGTTTCCTATGAAGGAAGAAAGAGGATGTGGAAGGTGATGTTCGAAAAATATTCATATTGGCTCCCAGTCCAAATTTTTCGCATTTTTAAAAAGTGCTACTGATGAATTCCCACATCTGCTTGACTATGCTGTCTGTACTAGATGTGGATAAATGAAGACATTTACTCTGGTGGATAGTCACATATATTAACAAAGTCCAGTTCTGGAAAAAAGTTACTAGTATAAAGTATTGTATATAAAATCGTTTCATGTCCTAGTAGAACAAGATGTAGTATTGAAATGATTTCTCCAGATTTCTTTGAGATTTTATGTTGTCTCAGTATTAAAATGTTCTCTAATTCCAGTAATATACAAGCATTAAAGACATGATTTGAAGATCTCAGTAGTTTTAGAAACAAAGGTACATAATAGTATACTTCCTGCAGAGACATGTGATGGCAAGTATGACTGATTGTATTATAGTTGTCTTCTTTTTCCTCTTCATCTAAAGTGTTGCATATCTTGACATATTAGTCTGTTCTGCATCAGCTTCCTATAGGTGAGAATTACCTCTACTCTGCAATGTCAAGATGGGTCATGTGACCCACTTGAGCTTACAAAAGTGAACCAGAAGTGGTCAAAGGCTATTTCTAGGGGAAGATTTCTATCCCATTGTCTGTTTCTAAGAGCTAACTTCTTTCCCCTTAGCTATAAAAATAGCATAATTCCAGAGGGAATTTTCTTTCGAGTTATATACTGGAAGAATATAGCATGTGAAATGGAGGCAAAACTCAAACACAGCAAGAATTAAACTAATATTAGAATATTATATTGATATCAGTTACTTACCATTTTTGTATACCTTTATGATAGTTGACTACAGCACATCAGAATTTAAGAAATACTAAACAAATACTAAACAGTTAACACTTCCTGTTTGGTGCTATTACATATTTTTAATAAATAAGCATTCTCTATGTGATCACTTGAGGGGTTAACTTTTTTCTATAAATGTGTTTAATCACTCTAGAGCACTGTAATTAATATCCACAATCATTATGATACCGACCTTGTGATTAAGATGAGGAAGAAAAAATATCTAGATTTCTCACTTCTCTTTTCCCCTTCTCCTTTTTCTATTGAGAATTCTCATCCTTTCTCCAAATTCTCCTATTAATAAAGGAAGAATGAGACATTGTGGACATCATACAAAAGGTTTCAAAGCCAGAATTTTATTCTTTCAGAAATAGATGAAGTAAATCAGAGTGGCTCAAGGAAGAAGAAAAACATGAAAACATGATTTTCCCCTCTCTGGCTTCAACAATAGAGTCTGAATAGGATTCTAAATATCTAATAAACCATTTTCTGACCAGGCTAGGTTTGAAATACAATCTTCTGGTCTTAACCTCCTGAGTAGCTAAGATTACAGGGGTGAACCACCAGTACCCGGCTCATATTTGAATTTATGTGCACTTAATGACACTGTACACAAATAATGGAAATTTGAATCAAATGATGACATTGCAGATTTTCAGAAAATTTGACGTAGCAATGAATATGTCATCCTTTTCCATGTTGTTACATTATGACTCATGAGCTATTGGACTCTTACATTAGCATCCTCTGCTCTTTCCGTATGTGGACTTATTATCAGAAATTGTTCATTGAGAAATAGAGAAAGACTGAGATTTTTAGAAAGCAAAGGAGATTAGGTATGAAAGAGCAGCATAGAAGGATATACAACTTACCACACAGAGATTAAGAACTGACATAAGTCATTAGATTGCAACGGAAATGAGGAATAAGCCTATTTAATAACTAGTTGTTCAATAACCAAAAATGGTTCTCTAGAACAGTTTGTGGTATAACTTAGTTATTATTATCATTTATTCCTTCCATCTGGAGTTATCCCTTCTCTTCTGTCAAAACAATTAATGAACCCCTGCCTTTTTCGTACCATGACTTACCAAAAAGTTTTCCAAATCTCACTTATCCTAACCTTCTCATTGTGATTAGCAGTGACCACTCAAAAGCCTGGCATCTTTGAATTACTTGTATTAATCTTTACTTGATATCTAAGCTCATTCCTGGTATTAATTGCCATGACCTATTAAAAAGCATGGTGTTTTTTTTTCAACACAGTATTCTAATATAAGTATAGTCCATGCGTGATTTAAGAACTATTGTTAGGTATCAGTTGGAAGGAGCAAGTATATATTCCAATTGTAGGTTTTTTATTTTGTATTTACTAGATAATGATTCTTTTGCCAGACCTGGGGCTTGAAATCAGGGCTAGGGAACTGTTCCTGAGCTCTTTTTTTTTTATTTGATCAAAGCTAGCACTTTACCACTTTAGACAAAGCACCCCTTCCAGTGTTTCTTTTCTGGTTATGTGGTACTGAGGACTTGAACCCAGGTTCATGCATGCTAAGCAATATCTGTTCCATGAAGCCACATTCCCAGAGTCCTAAAGGACATTTTTTTAATATTAATAAGTTTTTTTGTGAAAATACATTACAGAGGGATAACAATTACATGAGTAAGGTAATGAATACATTTCTTATCAAGCATTGTTGCCTTCCCCTTTGTTTCTCCTTACCATCCCTGCCCACCGATCGCTCCCTCGCCCCCTACCCCCGCCAAAGTTGTAAAGTTAGTTTTTCGACATAACGTCTTTTTGCAATGGGACTTTCTTAAGATGGCATTACTTTTTCATTCAGTTAATATGTATTATAATTTAGGACAGGTGGTATAAAAGGAACTGGAAAACAATACTAATTCCAGTAAGGCTGACATACCTAAAGATTGTGAAATAGCTAGAAAGTAGTATCCACTATGCTGTCTTTAATATTTTAGGTTTGATTACACAAAAACTTTCTTCTCTTTGGAAGTGACCCTTTATTAATACTCAAGATTTGTAGCTGATAACCCAGAAACAAACAATGCTTCTAAATGTAAACAAGCATGATACTAATAGTAACCAAGCCTACTTCCATCGCTATAGCAGATGAATAAGAATGATCTTGGGGAATAGTTAAACAATCTTGAACTTTTTTATACCTTTCCTCTTCTCCAATATGAGAAGCCCTAGTCAAGATATGATAAACATTAATAAAGGATTTTTATATTTTTTCTTGTTCACACCAAAGCAAATATACTTTCCTCTTTGCAAGCCTGACTTTGAAAGAATCAAACCCTCAAAATTATTTTATAGATAAAACTTTATTGCTTTGGCTTAGATGTTTTCCTGCCTTTGGTTGTTGCTTTCAATTATTTTGGCAAATACATAAAAAAACAAGTTAAATCCATTATGCTTATGTTGGATTGTTCAAAGTCAAGCTGTCTTCAAACAAAGTTTTCTGTTCCCTTTTTCACTGATAATAAAAGTTTAATTATTGCTCTTTAAATGCAACACACCGTGATACTTTAAAGTATATTCTCATTGAAATAGGTGAAAACAGGAGTGTTTGTGATTGCTTTTTTAATTGTTTTCAAGTATTTTCTTTGGCTATATTCATTATTACCTTTGTTCCTGTCTTCTAATCAAGAACACAGGAATACCCAAAAATCTTCCTAAGATATAAGATGTTTGACAGAAAAAATAGATGTATAATTAAAGATTTTCATCTCTTAAGAAACTGAAAAGCTCAGAAGACATTTTGCTGTTACTGGCATGGTTAAGATGAATTGAATGTTTTGGTTCTTAAACTAAGTGAAATACATGTAAAAAGTTACAGTTGTTCCAAACAATGGTTTTGGCTTATACTTTTCTGCTCCAATGAGATGAAACCGCTGACAAGGTTGGAGGGCATATCAATTTTAGGGTAGAAGGGTTAATGTTAGAAAGCCAAGATAGATTCCTAAAACAGAATTGCCTATCACGTATAAGTTAATTATACTTAAGTTATATAAGTATATAAACATACAAATATGAATTGACTGAGAAATGTGTGTTACAAAATTGATTCAATGACAACTAAATCCAGAACACAGTTCTCAAAATTTATAAAAACTAGTATATCTATTGAGGATTTAAAAAATTTTAGAATATATATTTTAACATTTATGGCAAAATATGTGTTTATTTGTAACTGTTTATTTTTAATTTTTGTCAGTCATGGGGCTTGAAATCTGGGACTGGACACTATCCCTCAGCTCTTCATCTCAAGACTAGTGCTCTACCACTTGAGCCACTGCCAGTTTTCTGGTGGTTCATTGTAGATAAGAGTCTCATGGACTCTCCTGCCTAGGCTGGCTTTGAACCATGATTCTCAGCTCTCAGCCTCCTTAGTAGCTAAGGTTACAAACATGAGCCACTGGCACTTAGCTACATAATTATTTTTACATATTTATGAAGTATTGAGTGCTAATCCCATTCATTTATATGTTGTGTAATGACCAAGCTACATCTTATCCATTGATTTCTGCATGTAACGTTTCTTTTTCGTGAGAATGCTCAAAATCTCTTCTTCTGGCTGTGAGAAAATATCTATTCTTAATGTATTCACTTTGCTTCTTGTGGTATACAATTAATATATTTACTTTTAGTCATAGAAGTCTTCAAATTAATGTTATATAAAACATGAATTGTAAAGTGAAAGAAATTCATGGTTCTATTACTTGTTTTAAGAAAATAATTATGCCTTTTGTTTTCAATTGTATTTCTGTGGGAATGTGTAATATTCATTGATTTAACTGCTAAAATTGATAACAGTTACATTATATCAAGTTGATTCAAACTTGTATTTATTTATTTATTTTTTTATTTTTATTTTTTGTGAACATACTGTACAGAAGGGTTACAATTACATGGGCAAGATAATGAGTACATTTCTTATCAAGCATTACAGCCCCCTCCTTTGTTTACCCTTCACATCCCTTCCCAGCCTCCCTCCTCCCCCAATCTCCCCAATCCCCCCACACACACCAAAGTTGTAAAGTTCGTTTTTGACATGACAACTTGTACTTCTCATAGTTGCATTGGGTCCACCTGTGTCCTTAATTGACTTGTTTTTTCCCATCTCCTCCACAAATTATACCGACATCAAATATAGTGAAAGCAGGGATTATACTGTGGGGGAGGGACATACAAAGCAACAAAGAAATAAGCTTATAAATGAGCTGGAAACAAATGCATGAAAGAACAAAACATTTAAATACATATCTAAGGGTTCATTTTCTAACATCACATTATCTGACCTTTCCTGCTTGACTCATACATATACTAGATATTGCAAAATAAGGGAGACCATGCAACCTATGATATTTGGGGCTTGGCTTACTTCACTTAATATAATTTTTTTCCAAGCCTTTACATTTCCTAACAAATGGGGAAATGTCATTCGTTCTGATGGAGGCATAGAATTCCATTGTTTATATATACCACATTTTTTTTATCCATTCATCTACCGAGAGGCATCTGGGTTGGTTCCATATCTTAGCTATGGTAAATAATGCTGCAATAAACATAGTTGTGCTGGTAGCTTTAGTGTGGTCTTGTTTGTAAACATTTGGGTAAATGCCCAAAAGTGGGATTGCTGGGTCATAGGGGAGGTCTATTTGAAATCTTTTCAGGAACCTACATACTGCTTTCCAAAGTGGTTAAACAAGTTTACACTCCAACCAACAATGAAGTAAGGTTCCCTTCAGTCCACATCCCCTCCAGCATCTGTTGTTGTTAGAGTTCTTGATTCTAGCCATTCTAACTGGGGTGATGTGGTATCTAAATGTTGTTTTGATTTGCATTTCTTTTATGGCTACAGAGTTTGAGCATTTCTTCATATGTCTATTTGCCATCCTTCTTTCTTCTTCAGAGAAGGTTCTCTTCAAGTCTTTAGCCCACTTATTTATTGGGCAGTTGTTTCTTTGAGGATTGTTGTTGGGGGATTTAATTTTTTGAATTCCAAGTATATTTTAGATATGAGAACCGTGTCTGTGTTTCCAGGTCTATATTAAGAAAATTTCGGCCTGAGCCAAGGAGGCCTAGGGTTTCTCCTATTCCATCCTGTAATGTGTTCAGAGTGTCTGCTTTGACTCTGAGGCCTTTGATCCATTTGGAGTTGATTCTGGTTCAGGGTGATATATAAGGATCTACTTTTAGTTTTCTAAGTAGTTAACCAATTTTGCCAGCACCATTTACTGAAGAGGCTGTCTTTCTTCCATTCTATTATTTTAGCTCCCTTATCGAAGATTAGTTGGCTATAGGTCTGTAGGTTCATTTCTGGGTTTTCAATTCTATTCCATTGGTCCTGAGGTCTGTTCTTCTGGCAGTACCAAGCTCTTTTGATTACTATGGCTTTATAGTAGAGTTTGAAATTTGGTATTGATATTCCACCAGCAGTGTTCTTTCTGTTGTGGAGCATTTTTGCTATTCAGAGTCTTTTAATGTTCCATATGAATTTTTGGACTTCCTCTTCTATTTCCTTGAAGAATGAGTTTGGAATTTTGATAGGTATTCAACTTGTATTTGAAAATTTCACACTTAACACATATATACTTCCACTTTCCTCTACCGCATACTTAAAATAACAGTAAAGCAAAGATTGGTGTTAGCCATTCACGTGTACAATGCTAGAACTCAGGAGACTGAGACCTGAATATTATAGTTCAACGTCAGTCCAAGCAGACAAAACTGTGAAAACTTATCTCCAATTTTCCAGCAAGAAGCAGCAGTTGAGGATGTGGCTCAAGGATAGAGTGTCATCAGGCATGAGAAAAAATACAAGGGAGACCATTAAACACAGATTCAAGCCCTAAAAGTTAGATATACACACAAGACAACAGCAAAAATGTACTATGAACATCAGGAATGAAGACAAAATATTAGAAAATATCATGAGAAATCCGTTAATATCTGGAAGACAGAAATCATTTGACAGAATTTTGATTCATGAGAGGGAAAAGTTGCAATCTCTTTTCCACAATCTCATTGTAGTCATTTGTGTTGAAACCTGACTCTTGGGTAACATGTGAAAGAGTAGTCACAGTGCCTATGACTATGCACTACCCCACTCATCATCCAGTTTCTCTGTTTCTTGATAGCATTTAGTATGGTCATTATTGTATTCATGAAGTAATTCTCATAAATGTTTTATGATGTCATTTTAGTTTTAATATGCATTTATTTGATGACTGATGATGCTTTTATTGTGCTTATTTTTCACAAGATGTATTTTGCTGCTTTCTAATTGATGTTCTTTTAAACATTAGGTTTTGAGAATTCTACATAGAATCTAGATTTAAGACATTCTTCAGGTATAGGATTTGCAAATATTTTATCCTTAACTATGGGTACCCTTCATCATCATCATCATCATCATCATCATCATCATCATCATCATCATCATCATCATCATCGTCATATTAGTATTACTATTATTACTTTTGTACCTGTATGTATGTTTCTGGGGCTTGAACTCAGGGTCCCTGGGATTTGTTGCAATTTGTTAACAATTTACCATTTGAGTCATGCCTCACTTGTGGCTTTTTGCTGATTAAAAAAATAATATTCTCAGGGACCTTATTTTGTGGGCTGACTTCAAACAGCAATACTAAAATCACATCCTCTCAAATAGCTAGGATTAGATACATAAGCCATCTGCTAACAGCTTCTATTCACTACTTGTATATGAGCTTAAACAGGCTAAATTGTTCTATACTTTTATTGAGTTCAATTATATCGTTTTCATTTTGTATAATTTTAATGCCAAATTTAAAAATGCTTTATTTCCAAAATTATCAAGACATCTTCCTTTGCTTTTCATTTTCATCACTCTTTATGTTTTATATACGTTTTAATCCTGCTAGAAGTTAATATTTGAATAAATTGGTATGTGTAAGTCAATGTTCACTTTTTAATTTGCCCAAATTCTGTCTAACCTATCACCACTTATTAAAGAGAATGTCATTCCACAAATACTTGGTTGAAGCCTTATTAAATATTCCTTGATAATATGTATGTGGATCTAATCTGGTGCCCTACAGACCCATTGAGCTGTATAATCTTTCCTCTACAAATATAACAATTTTAAACTTACACCTTTAAAATTTGACAGAGAAATATATTACAGTTTATCTTTCTTTGTCACTGAGTCAAAGATTGCTAGTCAGGTGTTTTTAGAAATTGTCATAAAGATAAATAAAACTGTGAAGCTGGCCACTCTTGGCTCTTGCTTTTAATTCTAGCTGCAGAGGAGGCTGAGATCTGAGCATTGCCGTTCAAAGCCAGCTGGAATATGATTGTCTTTAACACTCTTATGTCCAATTAACCACCAGAAAACTAGAAGTGGCACAATTTCTCAATGAGGAGAGCATTCACTTTGAAATGAATAGCAGAGGGACAGCACCCATGGCCAGATTTCAAGCCCCATGAATGATGATAAAAAAGGGGAGGAGACAATTTATGTGTTTGCTCAATTGTACCCTCCAATCCACAAAACATGTATGTCTCCATTTATTTAGGTTTTTGCTTTTATATTCAATATAGTATAATTTTCATTGACAGTGGGTGAACACACTTTAATACATTTTGGCGATGTGTGAAGATAGCACAAAGAAATTCACAGAAAACTGTTGAAACATAAAAGGCAATGCGAATGGAGAAAGAGAAATGGGTGAATCAGGCCCTTCATCAATATGTGCGAGTGTAAAATATTTCAATAAGATTTCTTCGTACAGTTAATATACACCAATTAATAAATATCTTCCAAAGGCTTTGGTATTCAAGTATGATATAAAGGATAAATACACATTCTGTGGTGAAATGAAAGAAAGATAGATGAGAAAATACATACTTATAGTAATTGTTTAAATAAACTACGAAATTTGGTCAACATTCTGAGGGCTCATGGCTCATTGGACTAGAAGGCTGCTGGTATCTAAGATAATACTAAAATGTTAGACTTGAGTCTATCTTCATGACTGCTTAATACTATTGCTTTTTTAGTCAGTATTCTTTTTTATTTTTGTTGTTGTTGGTGGTGGTCGTGGGCCTTGAACTCTGGGCCTGGGTGCTCTCCCTCAGCTCTCCAGCTCAAGGCTAGAGCTCTACTATTTGAGCCATAGAGCCACTTCCGGTTTTCTGGTGATTTATTGGAGATAAGAGTTTCATAGACTTTTCCTGCACAGGCTGGCTTTGAAACTCGATCATCAGATCCCAGCCTCCAGAGTAGGATTATAGGTGTGAGCCACTGGTGCCCTGCCATTGTGTACAACATATTAACCATAAAATAAAATAAAGTAAAATCAAAAAAGGACATGTTTGTCAAATAATGTAAAATGGTAACTTACAGACAAATGAAAATAATAATATACGTGTATGCCTATATACATATATGTTCATCATCTGTATAAACAGGTATTTGTATTTATACAAATATAAGTATGAATCTATACATATGTACACATAGTGTGCATACATATGCATTTATTTAAATAGACTTGAATCACAAATGTATTAAGAGCATATTAATGTCAAGGAAATACTATTACCATCCTGAATAAGTTATCATAAAATCCAAATACATATCTCTATAGTAATGTAAAACCAACAAAGGAACATATGGAAAGATCCTAACATAGATAGACATTGCATACATATAGATATTAGTGATAATACAAAAAATTGGATAGCCCTGCATAACAATTATGTAGAAATTGTAATCCTTGTACAATGGTGCTTGGCACTTAAAATGATATAGTCAGTTAAACATACTGGCAATCTTTAAAATATTACACATAGAGTTGCCTCTATGATCCAGCATTTTGAATCATAATTTTATATAAAAATAGATTTCAACATATGTTCAATGAGACACATATACAAGAATATACATAGCAGAACCTTTTACAATAACCTAGAATAAAATATTGAAATGCCCATTGAAGATGTTATACAATTATTCATATGCTTACAAAACAATATACTCTATCCATGAGAAAAATTTACATGGACTTACTTTGCAAATAGTAATATTACATGGGAGAAATGGATAAAATAGACTACATTTTCTAATTATATGAGCTTTTTAAAATTAGACTATCTGTGGAGGTAGAATATGAAATAATAGCTGCTCAAGGGGAAAGTAGGTTGAAATGATGAAAGGAAGTGACTATTAATAAATACTGGAGTATTTTGAGAGGGTAGTAATGACAAAATATTATAGAACTGAAGGTGATGTTTTTACTCCAACTCTTTATCATTCTAAGAATCAAAGAATTACAGAGTGCTTTTGCATTAAACTTAGGAAAAATTTTAGTATAGTAGTGGGTGAATCTGAGTGATAATTTAGAATTTAAAATCACAGAACTCTACAATGTATAACTTTAGTAAGTTGATGAATAAGACTATTAATAAAATATGATCTGTGATATATCCTCTGAGTGACTATACATGACATTGTGAGTCAGTGAATATTCTACAAAATTATGTAAATTGAGGGATGAGATAAGATTGAGAAGATGAAGGATAAAGATCATCAAGATGCATTGTATTGGCCATGGATTGTGGTTTAGTGGTAGACTGCTTGCCTTGCATATGTGAGTTTGATTCCTCAGTACTACATAAACAAAAAAAGCTAGAATTGACACTATGACACCAGTCGTAGAGTGCAAGCATGAGGAAAAAGAAGCTCAAGGATATTGCCGAGGCCCTGAGTTCAAGCCCCAGGACTAGTCAAAAAAATGCATTTAATTAAGCCAGGCACTAGCGGCTCACGCCTATAATCCTGAATAATCAGGAGGTTGAGGATTGAGGATTGAAGCCAACCCAGGCAAGAAAGTCTGTGAAATTCTTATCTCCAATTAAATGTCAGAAAAATCTGAAAGTGCTACTCAAGTGATAGGGCTCTAGCATTCATCCAAAGGCACTCAGGGTCAGTGCCCAGACCCAGAGTTCAAACCTCAGGAGAGAAAAAAGAAAAAAAAAAAAGCTCACTAAGAACTGTTCATAAACTGCTTTGTCAAACAGAAACTCCCATACAACTACTTAAAGTCAATTAAAAATATGATAAAATACAAGTCATTTTGGGAACCAGATAAAGATAGTATACACGGGACAAAATAAATTTTATATAATTTAGTTTGAGTTGAAATTCGTGCTATAGTCTTTTTACATCAATTATGAAACAGACAATACTGCCAATTATAGGTCAATTTCCTTGAGGAACAGATTGTATTTTCTAGTTTTTTTCATAGGAAACCATAGAGGTGATTTTTTGCCTCTTATTGAAATATATCTGGTATTTTAAAGTAGATTTGTCCTAAGATAATGTTAATTTAATCAATCATTTCATTAGGGCGATGTGAGTCAGGTTTTTTCGAGTAAACCTTATCACTTATAATAAATGAAACCATACTGTGACTTTATAAAATTAATTTAAAAAGGGGAAAGATTAATCTTGGCTTCTGATTTTATGCATTTCATTTTATGTTTCTTTTTTTTTCTTATTATTGTGAAAAAACTGTACAGAGAGGTTACAATTACATGGGCAAGATAATGAGTACATTTCTTATCAAGCATTGTAGCCTCCTCCTTTGTTTCCCCTTCAAATCCTTTCCCAACCTCCCCCCACCAAAGATGTAAAGTTGTACCCCCAACAAAGTTGTACATCTCATTGTTGCAATGGATCCACGTGTATCCCTAATTAAACTATTTGTTTTTTCCCTTTCCCTCCACAAATTATACCAACCTCAAATACAGTGAAAACAGGCCTTATACCATGGGGGAGGGACATACAAATCAACAAAGAAATAATCTTATAAATGTGTTAGAAACAATCACCTGAAAGAAAAAAAATCTGAATATATATCTTAGGGTTCATTTCCCTAACATCAACTTATCTGACATTTTCTGCTTGACTCAGACATATACTAGTTATTGCAAAAAAGGGAAACCATGGGATCTATGTTTCTTTGGCCCTGGATAAATTCACAATATAATTTTTCCAAGTCTTTCCATAACAAATGGGCAATGCCATTCTATCTGATGGAGGCATAGAATTCCATTGTGTATATATACCACATTTCTTGACCCATTCATCTACTGAGGGGCATCAGGGTTAGTTCCATATCTTATCTATGGTAAATTATGTTGCAATAAACATAGTTGTGCTGGTAGCTATAGTGTGGCCTTGTTTGTGATTATTTGGGTAAATGTCCAAAAGTGGGAATGCTGGATCGGAGGAGAGCTCTATGTAATGCTTTCCAAAGTGGTTGAACAAGTTTACACTCCCACCAACAATGCAATAATGTTCCCTTCTAAACACATCCCCTCCAGCATCTGTTATTATTAGCGTTCTTGATTATAGCCATTCTAACTGAGGTGAGGTGGTAGCTCAACGTTGTTTTGTTTTAAATTACTTTTATGGCTAGAGAGGTTGAGCATTTCTTTTTTTTAATTTAATTTTATTTTATTTGTGAACATACTGTACAGAGGAGTTACAATTACATGGGCAGGATAATGCGTACATTTCTTACCAAGCATTGTATCCTCCTTATTTGTTTACCCTTCACATCCCTTCCCAGGCTCCCCCTTCCCCCGCAATCCCAATCCTCCTCCTTCCCCCCCTTCCCCCCCCCACCGAAGTTGTAAAGCTCGTTTTGGACATGACAAATTGTACTTCTCATTGTTGCAACAGGTACACCTGTATCCTTAAACAACTGGTTTTTCCCCATCTCCTCCACAAGTTATACTGACATCAAATATAGTGAAAGCAGGGGTTGAGCATTTCTTCATGTGTCTATTGGCCATTGTTATTGACTCTTCGGACAAGTTTCTCTTTAAGACTTTACCCACTTATTTATTGGGCTGTTGTTTCTTTGAAGATTTGTTGTTGGGGGATTTAATTTTTTGAGTTCCAGGTATATTTTGATATGAGACTCTTGTCTGTTGTGAGGCTAGTGAAGATCTTCTCCCAATCTTAGGCTTTCTATTAATCTTGCTAGCTATTTCTTTTGCCATAAAGAAGCTCTGCGATTTCATGCAATGTCATTTGTCCAACCTTCTTTAAATGGTTGTGTTTCTGGGTCTCTATTAAGAAAATTTCGGTCTGTGCCAAGGAGAACTACGGTTTCTCCTGTTCCATCCTGTAATGTTTTCAGGGTGTCTGCTTTGACTCCGAGGTCTTTCATTCATTTGGAGTTGATTCTGGTGCAGGGTGATATATAAAGGTCAAGCTTTAATTTTCTGCAAGCAGTTATAAAATTTTGCCAGCACCATATACTGAAGAGGCTGTCTTTCTTCCATTCGAATTTTAGCTCCATTAGATGTCTATAGGTCTGTAGGTTCATTTCTGGGTGTTCTATTCTATTCCATTGGTCCTGAGGTCTGTTCTTGTGCCAGTACCAAGCTATTTTGCTTAATATGGCTTTGTAGTAGAGTTTGAAATTTGGTATCGATATTCCTCCAGTAATGTTCTTACTGTTGAGGATCATTTTAGCTATTTGGGGTCTTTTATTTTTCGATATGAGTTTTTGGATTGCAACTTCTATTTCCTTGAAGAATGGAGATGGAATATTGCTAGGTATCGAATTGCACTTGTAGATAGCCTTGGGAAGTATTGCCATTTTCACGATTTTGATCTTTCCAATCCAGGAGCATGAGATTTTTTGCCACTTTCTAAGTTCCGTTTGATTTCCTTTTTCAGGTTTTTACAGTTTTCATAATAGAGGTCCTTCATTTCTTTGGTTAAGTTTATTCCTAGGTATTTTATCTTTCATAGGGCTATTACGAATGGAGTTGCTTTCTTAATTTCAACCACACTTTTCTCATTGTTGGCATACAGAAAAGTCATTGATTTTTTAAATTTTTATTTATTTTTTATTGTGAAAATACTGTACAGAGGAGTTACAATTACATGGGCCAGATAATGAGTACATTTTTTATCAAGCATTGTTGCCTTCTCCTTTGTTTCCCCTTCCCATCCCTTCCCATCTGCCCCCCGACCCTCCAGCTAATCCTCCCCACCCCCCCCCCCACCAAAATTGTAAAATTGGTTTGCTACATAACAACTTGTAGTTTTCATTGTTGCAACGGGTCCACCTGTATACTTATTTAAACGTCTTGTTTTTCCCCTTCCCCTCTACAAATTTTACCGACATCAAATACAGTGAAAACAGAGGTTATACTGTGGGGGAGGGACATACAAAGCAACAAAGAAATAATCTTATAAATGCATTAGAAACAATCTCATGATGGAAAAAAACATTTGAATATATGTCTTAGGGTTCATTTCCTTAACATCACCTTATGTGATCTTTTCTGCTTGAAATCATTGATTTGTGAGGGCTAATTTTATATCTTGCTACTTTGCCAAAGTTTTGAATCAGCTTGAGTAATTTGGGAATGGTGTCTGTGGGATTCTTTAAATACATGATCATGTCATCTGCAAAGAAGGAGAGTTTTACTTCTTCTTTCCCTCTTTGGATCCCCTTTATGTTTGCATCTTGCTGTAGCTAGGCATTCTAATACTAGATTGAAGAGCAGTGGGACAGTGGGCAACCTTGTCTCGTTCCTGAGTCAAGAGGAAGTGATTTTAGTTTTTCACCATTAATTATAATGCTGGCTGTAGGTTTGTCATATACAGCCTTTATTCTATTGAGGATTGTTCAATGGATTCCTAATTGTTCCAGAACCTTCATCATAAAGGGATTTTGGATCTTGTCAAATGCTTTTTCTGCATCTATTGAGATAACCATTTGGTTCTTATCATTGATTCTGTTGATGTGATGAATTCTATTAATTGATTTGAGTACATTGAACCAGTTTTGCATCCCTGAAATGAATCCTGTTTGATCGTGGTGTATGATTTTTTGGATGAATTGTGGAAGTTGATTGGCCAAAATTTTGTTGAGAAATTTTTGCATCAATGTTCATCAAAGAAATTGGTCTATAGTTCTCTTAATTTGAGTCCCTACCGGGTTATGGGATGTGTGTTATGATGGCTTCATAGAATGGGTTCAGTAGTGAACTTTCTCTTTCAATTTCATTGAAGAGTTGGAGGAGTATTGGTGTGAGCTCTGCTTTGAATGCCTTGTAAAATTCCGCTGTAAAACCATCTGGTCCTGGGCTTTTCTTCGATGAGAGGTCTCTTATTCTATTTCAATGCTTGATATGGGCCTGTTAAGATGATTTAACTCATTTGATTTAATTCTGTCTGTCAATATTTGCTAAGAAAAGGTCCATTTCTGCCAAGTTCTCAAACTTATTAGCATAAAGTTTTGAGAAGTATTCCGTTTCCATTCTCATCTCAGAATTTATTTATTTGGGTGTGTTCTCTTCTTTTTCTGATAAGATTTGCTAAGGGTCTGTCAATTTTGTTAATTTTTTCGCAAAGCCAATTCTTTGGTTAATTGATTCTTTCTATGCTTTTTTATTGTAATTAATTTAATTCTGATTTAAATATAATTATTTCTTTCCATCTACTGGATAAGGGTTTGTCTTGCTGTTATTTTGCAAGGAGACTCAGATGCCTCATTAAATTTTTGGCTTCAGATCACTCCAATTTGTTGATGTAGGAACTCAGAGCTATAAAATTGTCCCTTAATACTGCCTTGGCTGTGTCCCAGAGTACCTGGTAATTGTATGTTCATTTTTGTGGAATATCCTGAAGATTTGAATTTCCTTTGTAATCTCTTCCCTGACCCACTCGTGATTCAGCAGTGTGTTGTTCATCCTCCATGTGTTACAAGACTTTCTTTGGTGGCTTTTGGTGTTAAATTCTAATTTTATTCCCTTGTTGTTGAGAGAATGCAAGGTATAAGTCTAATGTATCTGAATTTGGACATGTTTGCTTTGTAGCCTAAAATATGGTTGATCTATCTAGTGTGGAAAGTTTTGTGTTAAAGTCCCCAACAACTAATGTCTTTGGATTTATCTGGGATTTGAGGAAAAGTAGTGTTTCTTGGATAAATTTGGGTGCTCAATTTTTTGGTGAATAGATATTTAGAATTGTAATATCCTCCTGAAGGAGAGATCCCTTAATTAGTATGTAGCAACCTGCTCTATCTCTTCTTACTAATTTTAATTTGAAGTGTATTTTATCGGGTATTAGGATTGCAACTCCTGCGTGTTTATGGGGACTGTTTGCTTGGTAGATTTTGTTCCAGCCTTTCACATTGAAAAAGTGTTTGTTTTTACGGGCAATATGTGACTCATGAAGGCAATAGATAGAAGGTATGAAGGCTACGGCCGCCGCTGCCACTGCCACTGCAGCCGTGGCTACTGGCAAGTGCACAGATCTGTCTCCTTGCCTTGATTTTCCCTCTCTGGCCTAACTCTCTGTCCTGTGATGACACACTTGGTATAATTCTCTGGCTTAGAACTGTTCATTGGAACACTAAAACTGCTTTCAATGCTACAGCTTGTTTTGCCTCCAGCTTCTTCTCTGCCATCTTCCCGGAACTCCTCAGTTTATGTTTCTTATCCTCATTGCTTCGGATTGGTGGTGACAAATTACCCCATGTCAGGAACATGTGATGGAGTATGTGTATTCATGGAAGCCAGGAATTAAAGAAGAGGAGGAATAGGGGTGGGAGACGGAGAAAGAGGAGGAGGGGAAAACGGAGAGGGAGAAGGAAAAGGACAAGGAGAAGGAAACGTAAAGAAAAAGAAGGAAGAGGAAGAAAGGACTTTGATCTTAATATCCTCTTTGATCACAAGTTCTCAGTAACCAAATCTCTACAACAATGCCGACATGAAAGGGTTCACCTCTTTATGGCAACATAATGAAAGATAATTATTAATCTCAATCCTTTATGATTTAGGATTTAATTTCTAGAGTGGTGGGTAAATATTTCTATACATTGCGATAACTTCTGTCCCTAAATATTTACTTGAATTAATCAGAGCAGCTATTTGACATGGAGGTGGTTATACTATTACTGGAGAGCTATTTTGAGTGAAAATACATTTTATTTAACAGATAAGGAAGCTTCAAGAGATTTCATTTTGTGATGTTCAAAAGTGACTATTTCATCTAACTAATAATGACTTGAATTATTCCTAATTTTATGATATTTCCATTCAAGTTTCTGTCATCTAAAGTGAGGTTCTTTCTTTCTAGGTGAAGGAAAAATAAATACTATCACAAGCACTTATTTCTTATTCTATAGAGTAGGTATAATATGAATTTCCTACCATTCAAAAATAAGTTATATTCAAGTCTATAGGAATAATGGCATAAGTCATGAAATATCTTGCTTTATCTCATATGGAGATTGATTCAATTTCTAAAAATCACTGTTGACATAAAATACATGGAATTCAGTGTTTCTGTGAAATGTCTTGGTAATAAAACCTCAGAAATACATGACCAGTAACTAAGACTTTTATATACTCAAAAAATGTATGAATCTATACTTTATGTCAAAAAAACTTTAGGTTTAAAAGAAGAGAAAATCATGTGACAGCGGTAGATAATGATTTAATGAAAAATTGCTTCATTCACCCTGACAAAGCCTATTGCTTTTAGCTTACATGAGAAATTTCATTAATGATCCCTTTGTCGCTTTTGAATAATAGGATATTTCAATTTGTGCAAAAATTCTGTCATTTAAACCTTCGAGTGTATATTTTTTCATAAAAATGAAAACTATTTTTCACGTAGCAATTTCAGGTTTAATTGCTAAATAAATATGTAAATGTTAATTTGTTAAGTTGAGCCTCTAGAATTCAAATAATAAGAAATTTGTTTTATTCGTAGATATATTATATCTGTGCTGAATATGGTATCTCAAGCTTGTAATCCTCACTACTCAGGAAGCTGGGGTTCAAAGCCTGCCTTGGCAACAAAGAAATCATCTTATAAATATGTTAGAAACAATTGCAAGTAAGAAAAAAATTTGAATACTTATCTTGGGGTTCATTTCACCTAACATCTACTTATCTGTACTTTTCTGCTTGTCTCAGAAATGTCCCTCCCCCACAGTTTAACCCCTGCTTTCATTGTGTTTGATATTGGTATAATTTGTGGAGAGGAATAGAAAAAACATATGGTTTAAATAAGGATTCAGGTCGACCCATTGCAACAATGAGACGTACAAGTCGTTATGTAGTAAAACGACCTTTACAACTTTGGCTGGGGAGTTGGGGCAGAAATGGTGGGGTGAGAGATGGGCAGGGTTGGGAAGCAGAAACAAAGGAGAAGGAAACAATGCTTGATAATAAATGTACTCATTACCTTGTCCATGTAATTGTAACCTTTCTGTAGAGTATTTTCACAATAAAAAATTAAAAAAAGAAAAACAAAACCAGCCTTGTCAAGAAAGTTTGTGAGTCGCATCTCAATTAATCACACACATATCACAACACACACACACACAAAGCCAGAAGTGGAGTTGTGGCTCAAATGTGGCAATATCCTTTAGGGGAAAAAATCACTAAACAATCACAAGAACAACACATACAAACAATATTATGTGTAAATTTTTATTTTAGTTTGAAGAAATAATATCAAAAGTAATATTTGTTACATTTCTCACAATTTCTGTGAAGTTGATTTTAGTACAATTTGTCCTAAGATATAACATAGGTTATTAAAATTAATATTAATCTAGTGTATTTATAATTATTCATAACACCTTGTAGTACGACAGTTGGTATTTTTTCTATAGCCATAAGAAGCATTGTGAGTAAAAGAAAGAAAGGAAGAATGGTGGAAGAAAAAGAATGAAAGAAAAGAAAGAAAGACAGACAGACAGAAAGAAAGAAAGAAAGAAAGAAAGAAAGAAAGAAAGAAAGAAAGAAAGAAAGAAAGAAAGAAAGAAAGAAAAAAGAAAAAGAAAGAAAGAAAGAAAGAAAGAAAAAAGAAAGGAAGGAAGAAAGAAAGAATGGAAGCAAGCAAGCAAGCAAGCAAGCAAGCAAGCAAGCAAGCAAGCAAGCAAGAAAGAAAGAAAGAAAGAAAGAAAGAAAGAAAGAAAGAAAGAAAGAAAGAAAGAAAGAAAGAAAGAAAGAAAGAAAGAAAGGAAGGAAGGAAGGAAGGAAGGAAGGAAGGAGAGAGAGAGAGTTAAGGATGGAGAGAAGGTGGAAATAAGGAAAGAAGAAAAGATGGAAGGAAGGAAAACAGGAAGGAATGAAGGAACCAAGGAATGAAGGAAGGGAGGGAGGAAGGGAGGGACAAAAGCAATTTAATTTATAAAATCTGCTATTTAGCCCGACATAAACTTCATATAATTAACCTTTTAGTAAGTGCAAATTTGAAATTTTCATTATTCTGCAAGTTCGCCATGCATGAATGAAACCAACACATGAAGAATCAGATAAAACCAGGTGAATCTGTTTGCATATGCATTAAATATGTACGCAAATCTTTTACTCATTTTCTATACATCATCAAATAATTACATGCAAACAATTTACATTTAGTTATAAATATTCTAAAAATTTAGGTAACCAAAGGATTTCAATATATTATATAATGTGAATACTAGTAATTATAGTGCTATTAATATTACTGTTCTCATATATATTAATTGTAATAATTTTATTATGTATTTCATCAGATAAATTAGCACCTCTGATTTTTTTGTCTGTGGGAGTCCTAATAGTGGACTGTAATTAAAATCAAAGGAGATCTGTATTTGTTGGCTCAAACGAATAAGTCTGAAAGCAATTAGCTCTTCAGAGATTGTTCAAATACATCAGAAGGGCCCTAGTAAGGCTGTACTACGTCTACATGCTTACCTATGATGTGATTCAAGAGCCACTAAACAATCATACTTCACTTTGCCATCACTGTAATTATTCCCATTGTAAGAAGAATCATTCAAATAATTCACATGATATAAGATTGTCCTTAAGTAATTATCTTCTATGAAATAATATCCAAATGATACACCACACTGAGTTAAAGAAAATGTTGCACAGTGTATTGGACGATGTAACTACTTCCAGATACATGTGTTGCAATTCTAGTCCCCTGCTTGGTGACTTTAGAATGAACCTTTCAAAGATGACCCAACAATAATGATCCTAATAAAAGAAGCCGAATATAATTACTCTGCCATGTGAATGTCCAGCAAATAGGTTATAATGAACCAGAAAGTGGATCCCCATAAGACAAAGAATTGGGCTGAGAAGGTGGCTCAGTGGTAGAGTGCTTACCTTGCATGCATGAGGCCCTGAGTTCAATTCCTCAGAACCACATAAACAAAAAGAAAAAGCCAGATGTGGCGCTGTGGCTTAAGTAGTAGATCACTAGCCTTGAGCTGAAGAGCTGAGGGACAGCACCCAGGCCCAGAGTTCAGGCCCCAGGACTGGACCTCCCCCCCCAAAAAAGAAAAATAATTGCTTTGAATTACCATTTTTATAATCAATGTTTAAGCTCCCAGATATTGGATAATATACTCCTGATATTTTTAAACCACTTACTTTGAAATATTCTATTATAACAGCCCAAAGGCTGACAACAAGCAAAGCAGTTTATATTTAAATTTCACGAATTCTGATAAAAAAGGTTCATAAAATTTTATTATTTGAATTTTATTCTCCAAGTCTCCAGGTTGAAAATATTTTTAAATGGGAATTGAATTGAGGTTCAACTCTCTATTCAACTATCATAATTAATTTTTTGAATATTTTTTATTATTTTTATTTGTTTGAAGGGGTTGCCACTCACTGAAACAGTGTGTGGATACAGAGTATCTTGATCAATGTCACGCCTTTCAACATTTTCATCCAGCCCTCCAAATCCTTATGTATCTCAATATTATGTTATGGAATTACTTGGCATTTAACAAATCAGTTTATTGTACAATGAACCTGGAATTATGTTACCACTTCTACATCTTCACCCCAGTTTCACACTACCCTTTGCTTTGTATGTTTCAATTTTGGGAAGTAAACAGTGGATTCTTGCCTGTACTTTCCCCTTCAAATTCCTACCTCTCTCACATTGCCCCCTACTGACCTCTCTTTCATTACACATTTACTGATATTTATTTTGTTTGGTTTTGACTTAGTCTTTTAAGAGAATTATAGTATTTTCACTCTCCATGGACTCTGACACTTCAGACAATTCCTTTATACCTCCTTCCATATCATCTACTGTGTTTACTTTTACATTTATAGGCACCTTGTATCTACCACAAATGAGGAAAATCATGCTAGATAAGTTTCTCTGGGTCTGTTTTATTTCACTTGATATTATTTCTAAGTGTTTCATTTTCCTTAAGAATGGTGCAATATTATTCTTTCTGACGGATGAACAGAATTCTATTATGTATATATATATATATATATATATATATTTGTATATATATGCATGTATGTATATACATACATATATACTTGTAAATTAGGATCAATAAGATTGTATATATATATATATATATATATATATAATTTGTATATACATATAAAATTCTTGATCTCTTTTTACAATGAGAGGCATCTGGACTGATTCTGTATGTTGGTTACAGAAAACAATACAACAATGAACATGATTGGGCTAGTAGCTTCAGCATGTCCTTGTTTCTGCTCTATTGGATAAATGCCCATAAGTGGAATTGCTGGATCATAGGTAGTTCACCATTCAGTTCTGTGAGCAATTTCCATGGTGTTTTCCAAAGTGGTTGAACAAGATTACATTCCCACCAACAGTGTAATACAGTTTCCTTTGGGTCACATCCCTATCAGTATCTGTAATTGATTGTTTTTTCATGATATTGCAACAGGGGTGAGATGCATCTCACTGTTGTTTGGATTTGCATTTCTTTAATGGAGAGAGATTTGTCTATTTCTCATTCTTACTTCTTCTTCTAGGAGGTTAATTCTTTATCCCATATATTAATTTTGTTCTTGTTTATTTGAGGGTTTATTTTGTTAGATTTAACTTTTTGATCTCTAAATATGGGTTAGTTATGAAAACGCTTTTCTGATCCTTAGGTAGAAAAATCTTCTTCCATTCTGTTCTGCTTCTATATATCCTGCTAACTTTTTCCTTTGCTATGAAGAAACTCTTCAATATGATGCAATTCCATTGATCCAGAAATAATGATATTAGACCACTCATAAGGAAATGGAAATGCTTGGAACCAACTTATATTAAGTGTAGAAAGACAAACTCAAAGAAATATATGTTGCTTGATTTCCCTAATTTGTTGTATTAGAATGTACCTCTAATTCTACAAGTAAACACACTTGGATAGTAAAAGAGAAAACATTACACTTTGACATGATAAATTTTATGGGATTCTAAATATTTATACAGTGAGATCAAAGAAGGATGCCCTTTGGAGAGGATCACAAAGGCTCAATGCCTATATGAATATTATCATATAAAATGATCTCCAAGAAATGATAATGAGAGCTTTTTATTATTTTGCTTTTTTCTTCTGTGTTCTGATACTTTTTTATTAATTTTTGCACATTTGGTCTTATGTGTAAGTGTGGAAAGGGCAAAGGGGAACACAGAAATGTTGCGTTAACAAATGCAGCAATATTACTCAATAGATACTACACTGTAAATGAACTATACAACTTATGGGAGAGATAGGTTAAAGGGAAAAAACTGGAAGAACATGAAGGAACAGGTGGCACTGTTCAAAAAGAATTGTGCTCATTATCTGACTTATGTAATTGTAACCCTTCTGTACATCATCTTTAAAAAATAAAAATGGACCACATAATCCGGCCAGAGTAGCTAAAATAATATTAGATAAAATAGGTTTTAAATTAAAAGTGGTGTGAAAGTAAAAAGAGACAAAGGACATTAAATATTGCTAATCTCTCCATCAGAGGGATATAACAAATGTAAATATCAATGCCCTGCATCCTAGAGCTCCCAAATTAATCAGACAAATATTACTTACCCTAAAAATAGGCATACATACAAATACATTGTTGGATACTTGGACATATCATTCTTACCTCTAGACAGGACATCCAGGTAAAAACGTAGCAAAACAACTTCAAAGCTAAATAACTGCATTGACAATCTATGCCCAACAGGTATCTACAGAATATTTCACCAGACAATGTGACAATATATATTCCTCTCAGCAGCCCATGGAATGTTCTCCAAAGTAGATGACATCTTAGATCACAAGGAAAATCTGTCAAAATTCAAAAATAAAAATGAAATTACTCCTGTATCCTGTACGATCTCGATGGGACCAAATTAGATCTCTACGTCAAAAGGCATCACAGAAAATTCTGAAACTCACAGACTGAATGACACATTGCTAAATAATCATTGAGTCACTGAAGAGATATGGAGGGAAGTTCCAACATATATGAAATTCAGTGGACGTGAACACACAAAATACTACCACATCTGGGACACAACAGCACAGGCAATACTCAGAGGAAAATTTATATCTTTGAGTATGTACAACAACAAATTAGAAAAATCTTGAATCAGCACTAATGATGCATAACTATGTCCTTGAAAAATAGGAGCAAGTCAAACCAAAAACTGGTAGACAGAAATAATACAAATTAGATTAAAGAAATAAATGAATCAGAGTCTGAAAAGCCCATACAGATAATCATAGTTAACTTTTATCTACTAGTAGCTCACAAATTTGCCCAATGAATGTCAATGTAGCTGTTTTCAGAGAGAGACTCAACTAACTTCTATGATTCTAAGAAACAATATTTTGTTTGCCTTTTTAAGCTGGGAAGGGAGGTGAAGGGTAAACAAAGGAGGAGGCTGCAATGCTTGGTAAGAATTGTATGCATTATCCTGCCCCTCTGTACAGTATGTTCTCAAATAAAATAAAATAATATTAAAAAAAATAAATTTACTCTGTTGTTCTTATTAAGTTGATTTATAGATGGAATCCAATTACATGAGTCAGGTAATGAGTATATTTCCTTTGTGAAATGTCTTCAGTTCCCTCACTTGTTCCATTCCCACTCTCCTATCCCCACCCATGTGTTAAATAGTTCACTTTCATGAGTTTTCAATGAAATCCACTGCTGCAATTTTTTACTTTTCCCTAAAACTCTGTGCCCACCCCTCTCCTTCTTGAAGACAACAATGAATTTACCAGGCATAAGGTAAAGAAGACAGAATCAGCACAAACTATAAACAACAACAAACACAAAACAAAAAAGGAGTTTTCTGTTTCCATATCTCATGGCTTGTTTGGTTATGTAAATCTTGTTGTATAAATATAATTGTTTTTATCATAAAGCCAATACAGGGATCATGGTGTGATAACATAATTTTGCTTTCTATTTAATAATACTTTTTATTTTAATATGAAATTTGTAAGTAACACAATTCAAGTCCTAGGGCAATTTGAAGGCTCAGGCTTAAAGTTAAATTTACAGAATGTCTGATAGTTCCACTTTGGCAACCAAATTGAAAAACAGGCATGTTTTATCCTAAAGAATATCATTATTTCATGTGTAAAAAAGTAAAATAAATATAATATTAATTTAGTGGAAATAAGGAATAAAAAACTTATGCAATGCATCAATTCCATAGATGATGAGATCTATTGATAAAATTAATAAAACTTGTTTTGAGTAGATTACTTAACACATGAACCAAGTGATAATTTTCTTTGTTAGGTGAAATTGATATAGAAATCAAAGCCCAAAGATTCCAGAGTTCTGTGTGCTTGATACGTGTCCATATACACATATGCTTGGCTCATCTCAACATTATTTGAATATAACTGAGAACTGGACTAGAATAAAAAAATCACATAAATGTTTAGCCGTATTTTGTGACTAAATATTTCTCTTTCATATGTTTTATTTTATTTGAAAAATCTGGTAAATTTAAGTCACATCAACAATAATGTGAAATAAACAGCTCCTAGCTCCTTAAAAGACAACCAATAAGAAAAAAAATCATACAACAAAGAAAAACGTTGAACCTCATTTTGGACATGGTCTTTGTATATTGTGGTGCTTTGCAATTGTGGATTATGTGGCTATTCCATCAAACTGGGCTCAATTCACTCGGGCTACTGGAAGAAAATTTCAAAATCTAGAGCAGCTAACACAGCTGTGCAGTAGTTCGTAGGTTTCACTATAGTCGCAACTGGACATCAACTGTACAAAGGAAATAATTCTCCTGTTTTGCAGGCAAGAATGTGATGAAAAGCGTACTTTTATCTTCTTAGATGAAATAAGAAGACCACACTTTAAAAGTTGACTGAAAGATCAGCCCTTTGAATAACAGTGCCATTTTTAAGGCACTCTAGATAATTCAAGTCCTTCATCCCTCCACAACCATTAATGCCATTCAAAAATGATTGCCAAGGGGAATTTCCAGTTCTATTGGATATTTCAAATGGCTTAGGAGTAACATAAACAATAATTCAAGTTATTAAGAAAATTTGATTTAGAATCAACAAGCTGATCAGATACAACTCCATAGTTTAGGAAAAATGAATTAAGAAATATGACATGTTCTTTGTAATTTAATATTAGAAATCAGAGCAAAATGCCAGAAACAGATTCTTTAAGAAGGAAACAGAAGTCTTTGATAAGATATATTAAAGATTACCAAAGGACAAGTAATTTTATCTACATTTTCTACTATAGGATAGCATTTTTGTCTGCTAATCACAGAGACTCAAGAAGATTTTTAATTATTGTATGAAAATTGCATCATCATGATTGAATGAAATCAAGGAATAGATGGCTCAATAGCTGGTTGGTTCTGTTAAATATTCCCATTATTTTGAATGATCTGGTGTTTTTGTATGTGAGGAATTATAAATGTATTTTTTGACTGGGCAGGAAAGTTTGATTATTAGATCATTGTCTGATACCCAATGTCAGGAACCTAACCTGAGTCAGAGTAGTAATTATGTGTGTGTGTGCCTGCCAGTCTGTATTTAGAAGGAAATATCTTATTTCCCTCATGGTATATACTTAATTCTATTAGTTATACTACATTATTGACAGCAGATAAATGTAATTAACATTTTGAAACATATGTTTATGTTCCTATGATTGCATGAAAAAACTAAAAAGTTATGTTTGGCTTAGGAGTTTTGTGGAAGGTCAGCTGAAAGTATAACCATTTGGAATCTTGAGAAAGATATTATTGGCAATCATTTCAGTGTACATCAATTTTAGACACTTGGAAGGATATGTAATCCTATATGTAAATGCAACATTTATTGATTTTCCAAAGTAACACTATTATAGAAATTTCTAGGAAAACAAGTTAAATTATGGAAACACAAAAGTAATGTGACTATTTATTGCATAGTTTTACATTTTAGTTTCGTCAAGTAAAAATACCATTTATTTCTACTGTATAGGAAGGAAAAACTAAATATTACACTTTGTCCCATATTTCACATTGGGAAGCTTTGTCTATATCAATAAGTTCATTTCTTTTGTTTCTGCTTTCCCATTCAAAATGCTTCTTCTCATAGTATTCTTCTAAGGACTTTTTCTTTCTCCCAGTTTGGGGCTTAAACATACCTAATGATCTCAGTTTGTTTGCTAACGATAGTCAGTCTACCATTTGAACCATGCCTCCAGCCTAGAAATTTTTGTAGTTAATTGGAGATAGAACCTCATGAACTTTCCTACCAGGTGGAAAACCATTATCCCCCAAGTCTCATCCTTCTTAATAACTAGGATTATAGAGAGGAGTCATGGACCCCAAGAATCAATGACTTTTCATGTCTTATAGATTCCACATGTTTACTAGTAATTGAAATAATAAACGACCACAGATTGGGTAGCATTAATACTGTAAATACATTGCCTCTTACTTGGTGGAACTAGAACTCCAAGATCATTGTTGGCTTTTTCTGAGTCCTCTTTCCTTGGCATATTCAAGGCCTTCTGCGTCTCTTGGAGGAGACTTCAACTTAAATGCTACCTTTGAGATTCTGTTTTCATATGCAGTCACTTTCTAAGACTATGAGTTTTTTATCTTTAGTATGATTTCAGTGGGACAGTATCCAACACATAGCATATTACTTAATGGGTAGAAGAAAATCTCTAATAGAAAATTATTTGTTTGAGGCATGGAATTACGGTTATATTTTAAAAAATAGCAAGAGAGGTAAAGGTTTTAATAGAGCTTGTAAAACGAGTATGAAGTCTTGACCTTAGACATGCCAAACTCTTATCTTGGCACACACTTAAATCCCTAGCGGTACTGGAGGATTGAACACAAAACCCTATACTTGTGAAACAGCATCTCTACTACTACCATATCGGCAGATTATAATTGGATTGCTTATTTTGAGGTAGTATCATTATGTCTGGGCCTTCTTGGGCTGCGGTCCTCCTAACACAAGCATAAAACATTCCACCCAGCAAATGGTTAGAATCTCTGAAACTTCTTTTTGTGTCTGGGCTTGCCTGGAACTGGAAATCTCTAATTTTTGATACCCAAGTATATAAGATTACTACAATTTCAAAATATATTGATATTGCCTATAGTTGTGCTTAACATATAAAGCTAACCTTAATTTTCTCCCTCTTTTGTTTAGTACACTGAGTTGAAAATATTGGCTTTCTTGATATACACGGCTTTGTTTTGGATGGAATCCCATCACAATAAAAAATCTCCCAAAAGTTTATGTCAAAAATCATGGAAAACAAGACTTCAGGTTGGAAAGAAAACTCTGTTCCTTAAGGTATAAATGCAGTATGCTTATAGTGTTAGTCAATACTTAAGTATGAGGAGGAAGGCAGAAATGTGAAAGATGTCAACTCTCTGTAGAAATTCTTTAGTTGTCACTTTATGATATCTTCCTTCCTTAAAGCTTGTTTTGTTAAAACCCTCTTGGTGTATATTGGTTGGACTGATTGGTAATCTTCTTCAGGAAATGAAGCTGATTTTAGAAGGCTGATGGTGTGGTAAATAAAGGAATGATAAGAATGTGCACAGATATTGTCACAGAATGAGCCGACCAGGTTAACTACTGAACAGCCAAACAAAGCAAAGTTTCAAGTCTGATGATCCACATTGGAATATGTATAGATAGATACATATACATATACATATATATACATACATACATGAAAAATTAAATCTCCAGTAGAATATAGAGAAACTTCGCATAATAAGTATTAAACTATATCAAACTGGTTGCAGGAACGTTACAGTAAAATATCAATAGATTAGCAGTGATTTTGCATAGATTTTGTAAAGGATGAAAATTCTTCTTTCATTATAAACTTTACAAATATTCTAAGTATGTTTCAAGTTTTTTGAGTGTGTGTGTGTAAAAATACCGTACAGATTGGTTACAATTACATTGGCAAGTTAATGAGTACATTTCTTATCAAGCATTGTTAACTCCTCCTTTGTTTCCCCTTACCATCCCTCCCATCTCCCCCTCTGGACCCTCCCCCCACTCAGAAACAAAGTTGTAAGCTTCATTTTTCTACATAACATCTTGTACATCTCATTGTTGCAATGAGTTCACATGTATCCCTTTTTAAATAATTTGTTTTTTTTTCCTTCCCCTCCACAAATTATACCAACATCAAATACAGTGAAAACAGGGTTTTTTAAAAAATATATTATAGTAGGAGCATCCATACAATCTTGAAAGTTGGAATTACACAAAATACGCAACGTGGCTAGGAACTGGTGGTTCAAGGATGTAATCTTAGCTAGTTAAAATGCTGAGATCTGCAGATCCCAGTTCAAAGCCAGCTTGAGTTGGAAAGTTCATTAGATTCTTATCTCCAGTTAACCACCAGGACAAACAGAGTTCCAGTTTAGATTGTATGTCGAGCACTGGCCTTGAACACAACCCAGGCCCTGAGTTTAAGCCCTGGGATCAACAGAAACTAAAACATAAATTAAAAATGGAGTTAGATATTTTAGAATGAAGCACAATTTAATATACTCTACATTGTTAGGAAGACTAGATTTCTGTGTTAGCTTTTTAACCTACCATAGTAAGTGATACTGTCCATTTATTAAACAGAAAGGCTTACTCAGATTAACAAGTTTGTAGGTTTCAGTGTATGTTCAGTTGGTTTTATCGCTTTGGGGGCCTATGACATGACAATGTCAAGGTGGGGAGGATGTCAGAGAAAAGTTTTTGACGTAGAATGATTAAAAGATAAAAGAAGAATGTAGATGAGTATCTATGGTTTCATAGGTTTCATACGGATGAACTTAATCTCCATAAGAACTACTCAGGAATTATCAACAGTCTGGTAGGAAATAGAAAGTCATTTTTCTTTAACACATAGGTCTGTCTGGGGCATTCTAAATTCAAATGGCAACATATTCACCAATGATAATGACTTGTCCAGGGGTGGAATCAACTGGATATTTCTATAAATTCTAATCAGTGCCCAGCAGACTAAATATTTTATGGAATTCCTATTAAAATATTTTTTTGCAAACTGACAGGGTCTTTATACTACAAATGTGTATATCTGTGTGTTTGTATGTGTATATTTTTGTGTTTGAATAAACTAATATAACAATGTAGCAGATAAAAGTATTAGTATGTCCTTTCATTTTTCTTCCCATACCGTGAAAGTCTGCCACAATTCTCAATCAAATCCTATCCAAGATTCAAACATTAATGCAATACCAAAAGTTTTTCATGCCAACCCAAGTACATCCACCTCATTTAAGATGGCCATGGTATAGGAAAATCTTAAGTCTTCAAATTACGTTGTCACCAAGGAAACAACATAAAATATTTCTTTTAAAAATACCTAGATTGTTGAACACTTTAGCCAGAAAATTGAAGGAATATATTTATTGGATTTAATTTAAATATTTAGTCACTTAAATGTATGTTCTATATCTACAACTTAGAGCCCTATTAAACTACATAATTGCAAAACTTATCTATTACCATCTTCCATGAAGACAATCCTAGCTGAAAACAAACCAGATGTGGTAAACAAATTAATATGTATGCCATTGTCAAATGCTGCTGTTCTAAAGCATAGAAGTGACAGAGCAATTAATGCTTGTGAACAGCTAGTTCTAAGGAGTATTGAAAGTGATTACTATGCACCCTAAGTGGAAAAATCCACAGATGTTTCAGGTTGTGCTGCATTGTTGGCATTTGTGAGATATATTTTGGAAAGCACTATGAATTAAAGCATGTTATTTCATAAAACTTTTCCGAAAGAAAACTTATTGAAGCAAACCAAAGAATGGGATTTTTTCCATAACAAATGCTTTCTGGGTATATTGTGCTATACACTATAATGATGAAATGATCATTTCTTTGGAAAAGTAATATAAAACACTGTCACCTGTTGAATTTCTTTTGAAAGTATCTTAAATGACAAGGATGAGGAAATTTAAATGGGTTCATATTATCCAGTATTACTTTAATTTTATATTAAAAGTTAAAACAAACTCACAGATTATTAGTCCATCAAGATTTACAGAGTAAGTTTATGGAATATATTTTCTTTGGTTCCTCTTTTTTTTGGGGGGTGATATAAATATACTTTTGTCAAAAATGCAACTTGCTCTTAACCATTACCCACAAAATTTATGCTGTTATAGAATCAGAGTTTTTTTGATTAATTTAAGACAATACTTGGTTCATTTAATGTCAACACAAAATATAAAAACCAATGACATTTTCACTGAACATCCACTCATAATAATCATGAATTAATAAAGTAAAACTCCATGTCAATTTTTTGTCGGTTGTGGGCCTTGAACTCTGGGTCTGGGAACTCTGCCTCACCTCTTCAGCTCACAGCTGCCTCTGTACCACGTGAGCCACAGTGCACTTTCTCGTTTTAGGTGGTTTGTTGGAGATAAGAGTCTCACAGACTTTTCTGCCCAGGCTGGCTTTGAACAACTATCCTCAGATCTCACAACCCAGAATAGCGAGGATTACAGGAATGAGCCAACAAACCCAGATCCAAGTCAATTTTTAAAAAGCAAGCTTTGAAATTTCTGGTTTTTCCAATAAACACTTTTATTTTTTCAGCATTAGTTTATAAAACTATGTGTTATTTTTAGATGTAACTGGGATTTTTTAAACGATTCAAATATAATTTTTACTATTACTCAGTATATCACAAAAATCCACTATTATTGACTTTGCACAGTCAATTATTACATACTATCTTACACAATATGATTATTACATTCTATATTGCATATAGTGTAAAGTGAAAATAGTTTGCACCATTTCATATAAACTAGGTGTTATTTTAGCATTATAAATTCACATCTGTGGTTTTACACTAAGGGAAAAAAGATTTTAGAGTTAAAATAAAATATGAAGGTGTAGTGTGTCCCAATTGTGTCCCAATTAAAACAAAAATTCTGAGTTCCTACAGACAAAATTATTTTCCTTTCAATAAAGACTTTGAAGTAATAACTTTGGAAATAGTGAGGAAAATGAAGCAGATTTCAACTCACATCAATCAATGTCTCTGTTATTTTGCTTTCACTAAGACCTGCCCACTCCCACTTGTCAGTGTCTCTCTTAGAATTCTATTTGGGAAAGTGCTAAATCACTGATTCTTTTTGTACTTCCTGTTATATGAAACAAAATATATACACAAAACTCTTGGAATAAAATACACATATGTTAAAGTCACCACAGCTGGAAAAACAACCAAGAAAGTGGAACTCCCTCAAGAACAAAAACATGTTGGGCCCAGTTTTTTTTTAAGTACAAAACCTCAAATACATGTTAATTTGAGTAGAGCTATAATTATAACTGTCTATCAGAAATAAGGTTGTGCTAATTTGTAATTAAATTCATCTGGATGAACCTAATATAACAAATCCTTTGGATCAAAACAGATGTAACTGTATATTAAGAAAGATCTGCACACATTTAAAAGGAAAAATGTTATAGTATTAATTCACAAAATTCATGACATACTAAAAAAATTCAAAAATGCAATGAGTAAGTCCAATAGTATCAACATTGAGAAGTAAATACCACTGATTTAACAAGAACAAAATATGCAAATAATAGAATCTGAGCAGTGTACATGAGTGTACATAATTTTAAACTACTCCAAATTACACTGTAGATTACTGAATGTGGGTTATCTAAAGGAAAACATCAGCACATTACATAAATGAAATTAAAAATCTCATGAAAAGAGAATAGTAGTTTCTGGAAAATGTTATTTTAATAATTGGTGGTCAAAATGTTTCTAGTACTGACAAAATTGCATGCCTAATTAGTTAGATCCAAAAAAGACCCAAGCTACTCGAGCTGATTTGAAACTTTGGCAAAGTATACAACTATAGCATTGTAATGCATGTTGATTCTGGCATGGAACTCATTTCCTCTTTGATCTGACAAATGAATACATGAAAGAACATAGCTTCTCCAACTAAATATCAAGACCTAACTAAGCATAAAATCAGAAAAGTCATCATGCAAGCCGTATTACAACTAGGGTAAAAGAAAAATCAGTCATACTGATTCTGTATTTATTTTAATTGTTGATTTTTTCATAAATTATTTCCTTTAGCTTGCATTTTTCATACATTGTGTTACATGATGTATATCTTGGCAACTAATTTTGGATGCCTCTTTAAATTTTGTTCTGAGTATAATGTCTCACTTCAGTTCCTAATCCATGAAATGATGTTGTTTACAAAACAAATGCTAATAACCACTGTTTATAATACACAAAATCACATAACATGACGCCAGTAAGTATAGGTTAACATTTTAATATCATGGTCTCATGACTGATGAGGCCTATCTGCATGAGTATAGTTGTACCTAAATTTAAGCACTGTTAAAAATGTTTATATATTTATCTGTCTCCCATCAGAGATTAAACCTGAGTATAAAGCCTCAGGAAAATAATAAGGTAAGAATTTAGCTATTCTGGATATAAAGTAAACAAAATGCAGCATAGAGTAACTCACTCGTTTAAAGTCAAGCTATTTCTCCAAAACATTCTAAGCATTTCCTTACAATATGTATTATTCTCAAGAAGGGAATGGGGAATGTGAGGACTAACCAAGAAGTCTCTTCAAATATACATAATTTGGATTTAGCCCTTTATTTCACAATAAGTATTATTGATTAAAAAAACTGTTTGAATAAGTGATTTTCTGGTCAGGTATAATATATCCTAGTTGCATAAACCAAACTCCATTCAGAAAATGGTATATTGCAATTAAGTAAACAAAACATATTCAATAAATAGCAAAAAGTATATACCATTAGAGAAAATTTTGAAGAATGCATTAGAAATATTCTAATATAATACTTAATTTGATTGAACAATTTCACATTGACAGTAATTAACTAGAAAAATGCTAATTGGACAAAATTGTCTTTCTAAATGATCAAAGTCCATTTTTCCTTATAGTTTGTCAGGAAAATACCTGACAAAAAAGGAAATTAACATATGAATCTATAACAACTGGAATGAATTTTTCTTTTTATTACCAAATATTAATTTCACAAAGTAATTTTATTGTGTTATACTCATATGTCCACATAATGTTGCTTATTAAATTTTATTCCTTTTATTAATTCATTATCCTATTTTTATTCTGAAATTTTATTATGTGATCATACATCATACTAACTTATGAACTATTTGAACATATTTACTCCACACTATTTCTCTTCATCTCCTCATTCACTTTTTTCCAAACTCAATCAGTTCCATCTTTTATACGTGGGTTATTCATTTTATTTTCTGGATCTAGGGTCTACATGTGAGAATTGTAGTATTTGTTTACACAGTATGGCTTATTGCTTTAATATAAAGGTTTCCATTTCTATCTATTTTCCTGAAGATGAAGGTATTTCATTACAATGAGTGGCTAAATAATATATCATTTTGTATATATGCATAAATATATATATATTATAATTTTTTTATTCAATCAATGATTAAGGAACTTGTAGGTGAATTCTGTATTCATTTTTTTAATGGAGGAAGGGAGGATGGAAATAATGATGTTTGGATTGAGAAACGTGATCTTTAGGTTGGCACTCTATTTGAAACATCCTCCCAGCTGCACTTTCATAAGTATTTCAATAATGCATTATATTTAAAAAATGATATTTAATTACATTTGTGAAGGTGTTCTTTTTCAGTAATTATTTTTTATTACAGTGTTACATTTAGTATGTCATGAGTATGGGATGTATGTGAACATGAATATGCATGCATGTTTGTAGGGAAGCTGAATGTATATGAGATACAGAATTCAAATAAAAGTTTGAGACCTATAAGTTGCTAAATTGATGTATATATCCAGTTTGTGGAGTGTGATTTCAAGATCACATTTTGGCAGGTTTCACACCAAATAAGTAGATGTTTCTAATCCAAAATCTTAAGGAATAAAACAACTGCTCTGTTTCATAATCATTCAGTCTTAGTACTGCAGACATTGTAATAAGTGGAAAAAATGATTGAAAGTATGATGGGTCAGTGGTAATCTGTAAAAACTAAAATTTCCCCAAAATCTTCAGATGTACTCTTTGGATATAAATTACAAATATATTTATAAACATACAGATAAAATATGAACATATTATATATGTAAATATACGAATATACTATAAATACATCAAATATTTAGTTATATTTAAATGTGTATCATATATATTTATACATATTTAAATGTAATTCATCTCATCATATATATATATATATATACTTTTCTTTCTTTTTTATTTGGTCAGTCATGGGGCTTAAGGCCAGCACTCGATCACTTGAGACATAGTGCCACTTACAGTTTTCTGATGGTTTATTGGAGATAAGAATCACCTGGACTTTCCTACTGAGGCTGGCAATGAACTGTGATCCTCAAAAATACCTTAGGTGCCTAGTAAGACAGCACTTTTTCCAGATACTGTATGTGCTTTGAGAAGTTTGCAACCTAAGCAACTGTAGAAAATATTGGACCACAAACATAACTGACAGAATTATCAAGGCCAATCTTGGAGATTCTTGTTAGGGACATGATGAAAAAATTTTAGTTTAACTTATCTGACCTTTTCTGCTTGACTCAGTCATATACTAGACATTGCAAATAAGGGAAACCATGGGACCTATATTTCTTTGGGCCTGGCTTACTTCACTTAATATAACATTTACTAAGTCTTTCCATTTCCTAACAAATGGTTCCTATTTCCTATAAAGTAAATCAAGCAGAGAAATCAGGTTAAGATCTGAAAGAGACTTTGAAAAAATCTTTGACTTTGAAAATTGTCCTGGGTATGACTTTTTGGAGAAATATCTCCATTCAAAATAGAAGGATGTATATTTAATATTATGTTGGTACTTGGTTTTGAACTACTGGCCTTGAGCTCTATCTTGGCATTAATTCTCAATGTTTGGACTATACCACCTGAGTCACACCTTCACTTCTTCCTTTTACTACAAGTGGAGAAAAGAATCTTTTAGGTTTATTCATTTGGAATAGCTTGGAATTCAATTGTCAAATTTGAACCTACCTAGTAGCTAGGTGGAAGCCACTGGTGCTCTACTAAAACTCACTTCTTTTAAAAATAAATAAACACAAAAAGGAGAAAAAAATCTGTTCAATGATTTATGTGTTGTCTGATAAACCAAATCACTTGCTACTGGAAGACAGAAAGTAAGAAGTTAGAGATGAATATGGAGGACATAGACAAAAGGAATGAAGAAGGGAAGGGAGAGTAAAAGAGAGGAGGAGAAGGGAGGATAGGAGAGGAGGGGAGAGCTGAGTAGAATTGTCTATAAGGTATTATTGTACAATCAGTGCCTTTGCATTTATATAGCCAAAGCTTTATATTTTTGGTAGTATTAAGTTGAGATATAAAATATCAATTTACAGCTAAAAACCTGTTAGTGTGCTTCCTTCTGCACCAAGGGTGCCACTGTGAAGTTACGGTTACAGAGAAGGAAAGAGTAATCAGTTTAAGTGATTCTGAGAAACAATAATTGACATGCCAGGAATGTTCCCTTGTATGATGAAGTCAAGCATCACTATTGTTCCCTGATCTAGTATTCCTCTCAACAAGAATAGCAAAAACAGAAGAGAAAGGAGATATCTGAGTAATAATCATCTTTCTGTTTACCCTCTTCCCTTGGCCTCTGAAAGAATAAAGCCAAAGGAGACTTAACCTGCGCTAGTGGGGTAAATGAGAGAAAAAAGTTCAGTCTAGCTTAATGTGAAAGTTTTAAAATAATTGGGGCAGCGTTTCAAATACTGAAATAAAACGTTTGTAATTATTAATAAAAAGTAACTCTAAATTTATCGAAAAGTTTATCATCAAAAAATGAAGACCGAGCCTAAACTTCCAATACTTGGTAAATTACCCTTCATATTCACTTAAAATGTGTGAATATGATGCAGAAGACATTACTCATGTAACTGTAACCCCTCTGTACACGATTTTTACTATAAAATGTATAAAAATTAGAAAAGTGGAATGATTGACAATGATCCAGATGTATTGTACATTGAAATGCTCATACACTTTATTCAACACTGACAAGATGAAGTGAAACCCCTTTGCAAGACTTGCTAAAGATTAATTTTTTTGAAGTTTTAGTATTAAATGACCAGAGCATAAACCTTAATAAGAGGATAGCATTGACATATTGTTGAGGCTTGTGCTCCTTTCAATACACACAAATTAATGTGTCAAGTCTGCTGCAAATGTAAGTTGTAATTTGCCAATTCTTTTTGCAAATTGCTCAAATTATAGAGAACCAGATTCCACTATCCCTTCAGTCCCACCAAAAGTTCGTATAGACCTTTAGGTTTCTCAGTTGTTTCTAAATATCTTAATGTAATTCATGGGAACCAACACTAAATTCTTTTGAAATCCTCTCACTCAAACATAGGTATGGATAGATAATTGATGTGTGCAGAATCAGAAATATTCAGAAGTCTGTAAATGACTGCTTAGTTATTTTCTCTCTTCTGGGTCATAGAATACAGCCTGTCCTTGTTAGGAAAATTTAGGAGAATGGAAAAGTAATGGGACGGACTTCATCATCAATAGGCAAGGACTGTTTATTGTCAAAAAGCAGGTTTGGAGGTTGTGCGAGGGAGCTGAAACAGGATCTGAGTTTGTATAGGAGGACTGAGAAAGGAGGTAGAGGTTAATGAAAAGCCCCTAGGTCAAGGAAAGCGGGACCTTTCAGTTGGGCCCACAATGGGATGTTTAAAACTGGGATTATATGGATTGCCCTGCCTGCACTTAAAAGGAGTTCACACATCCCTGGGATTTTGCCTGTATTGTGTATGAGCCTGGGACAGCAGGGTGGGGGTCAATCCTTCATATTCCATCTTTAGATACATGAAATTATAAGGCCAAGTGGGGAGAAGCAAGTTCTTCATATAGGATCTTTGGATACATAAAAAAATTGGGCTGAGAAAGGAGAATCATGCAATTATGAGAACAAAGCAGATTCCACCATTTTGAACCCTGGAATATAAAAGGTGGAGGGGCATCGTGGTCTTTTCTGGTTACTTCCTGTTGTTGTGAGTGTGTCCAGGAGTCACTGGAGCTGGCGTCTTCAGGTCCAGGTCTGTGCTCGGTCCAGAGCTGTGAAAGCAAAGCCTCTGGTTGCCTGCAGTAATAGGATGTCCTTGACTTGGTCCCAGGTTAGAGTGAGGGCTGTTATCCTGTTAGAGAGAAACTTGAAAATGCTGAGTTCAGGCAAAAGGCTGACAAGGTGGCAGGACTACTTGATATGACATCAGAAAACATAACCAGAGAATAAAAGCCAGGAAAGTTTCATTTGGATCATGAGCCTATAACCAGTCAGAAACTTGGGCTGGATTGGAGTAGTTAAGGGCCTGGTGAGAGACCTTGATCATTTCCTATAAATAGCAGGTAACAAAGGCAAGAATGTAAATTCCTGTGCATTTAGAAGTTAGACAGATATGGACATTAGATGGACAAGATTCTCAACTTGTTTCTGTTGTTCTCCTGGATCTGGTTAATTTTGAAAGGGAGGCACAAAGTGGCTGATGTAACATCTTTTCCTCTTATTCTTTTCCACTTTGTCCTGGGATCTAGGTGCTTGTGGCTGGGATATGGGCTTTGAACTCAAGGCCTGAGCATTTTCCCTGAGCAATTCTGCTCGAGCTAGCATTCTACCACTTTGAGTCACAGGGCCACATTTAGCAATTGGCTGGTTAATTTTTGAGCCAGCTTCCACCTGGCTCTTTGATGGTTAGTTGGGAGATATAGTCTCAGGGATTTGTCTGCCTGGGCTGGCTTTGAACTGCAATCTTTGCCACAAAAACCTTTTATCATTTCCAATGAAAGCAACAAGGAGATCAGTGAGAACAAGTGGAGTTTATGTGCACCCTGCCAAGAATTGATCAACAAATACTTGCCAGAACTGTGCAATTACAAAATTCAATAGATGGGATGAGAGTTTGAGCATAGCTTGTATGCCTAGAAAACCTGATAACTAAACTGTATGAGAGGCTCTCCTGGCCTATGCATGTTTCAATAGTATAACAACATAGCTGGCTTTTTCATATCAGGATGAGTAATATTTACAGAGACTGTCCCACAAGAGTCTCAGTGTTTGTAAATCTAAATCAGTATTTTACCAAGAATCAGGTGTGTGTGATGGAGTCAGGCAGGAGTCCAGTGTACCATGGTGGAGGTAGGATGGTCCAGGCAGGATCTGGGCAAGACTGCCTCCCTCGGATGAATTGTCAAAACTCCTTATTTGTTACTTACAAAATTATACGCAGACGTTAAAGAAACGACTTTAGATGGACATAGAGTATGACATGCTAGTTTTAATGTTAAATCACAGCCAACAATTACTTACCAACTTTACTCACAAGCTGTCTTTTAAGGCATACTCATAGCATGTCCTATACTAGAACTTTCTGGGGACAGAAACAGATATGTGGAACAAACATTTTAAGACAATTCTTACCTCCTTACTGGTTTGTTTTTCATCACAGCTGGCTAGGAGCTGAGCTGGGTCTCATTCTTTTTACTACTACCCTTGAAAAATGGTTTTCTCTTAACAAACAGCACATTTGATAGGAAATATCACTATCAAGAAATAGAAGAAGATAACTTGTTACACAGTTTTTATAAGGAGATTATGCTGAACAGGTTTTCACACACACACACATTTAAACTAAAGTTCTAAGATGCACTTGGGTTTTTAAAAAATGAAAATCGGCCATACGTTTTTTTTGGAATTCCAGTGACAAAGTGATATTTTTTTCCCAATATGATAAAACCACGTGTTCAATGTCAGAATAGTAGGCAATACCAAACAAAATGCAAGGCAAATTTTGACAAACAGAATTTCAACCCTTAAACCAAAATTGATAACAAGAGCAGAAAACCTTTAAATCAATTTTGGTGATGAGGTGGATTAGTATATAAATTAAATATTTTAACTCTTAGAAGAGTGAAGAGGAGAGGGGAGTAATGTTGGTGGAAGAATGGGGGTTGTAGAAAAACCCATGATGTGGTCTTAGTCCCCCCAGATAGATTGTCTTGTACATCTCATTGCTACAATGGGTCAACCTGTATCCTTTCCTTGTATCTTAAATGAGGAAATGCTGGTTTGATTTATGTTGATTCTACTTGTGTAGACACACCTAAAATCACTCGCCAAGTCCAAAAGCACACAAATGAAATGCATCTTTTGTCAGTTGGTATACTTGTATTCTACACATTTATTGACAGGATACAAATTATTCTAAAATTTTAATACATTACAAATACTTTTTCTTATTTTCGTGACCAGGAAATGCAAGACCTCAGTCAGCATTTCTCACTTTAGACTTATCACATGGGTTGGTTAAATGTTGACCTGAGCTCCAGTCTTCTGTGGACTCACTCATTACTTAGGAATTGATGCTGGCTGTTTGAAAAGAGCTCAAGGAAAGATGCCGCACAACTTTATTCTTTACCGGGATATTCTCCTGCTGTTTTGGTTGTTGAGAGTGTCTACAAGAGCAAGCATTCCGTGGGGAGCAAGGAGACACCATATGACCTATACTTACTGAGATTTCTGGGTGATTTGCTATCACTTGTACTGCATTTGCAAATCGAATCTGTCAAAACCTACCAGTTTTACGAGATAAGAAAAGTGCTAAAAGAACTCTTAGAGACAAATATATCTTCAACATATTTGGTTCCAAGCATTCCATCTAGGGCATGTGCAACAAGTAGTGAAACTTGTGTTGGCTGTATCTATGTGTCTTTCTCCATGTGTGCATGTATACATGTGTATATGTATGTGTGTATTTGTATGTAGAGCAATATACATGTGTACATATATAAGGGCATATACACACAAATATGCATATATAAATAAATATACATATATAAATATATGTGCATATATTTATATATATCAGGTGTTCAGTGATTTAATCTAGACTTCCCAGTACATTGTCATTCTCACAAAGTGTACATGATAAACTGTTCTGAGGATCTGTGCTCACTTTCCCCACTTCCTTGTTTTTCATCCCTGTGAACAACTTCAGCCTACTTTCCATAGGATAGTTTTGTTTTTGTTACTTACTGATAATAAAAGAAAAAGTTTGCTTGTAAAAGGAAAAGATCTTTTAGGACACAGGTTAAAAGTATCTTATCCGCCCCAATGATTCTTATGAGGAAAATTTGTAATAGTACTAAAAGTGACCAGGAATTCCTAGATCTGTTGTTTTGCCATTTAGAATGGCAAAGAATAATATCACGTCATTCTTATAGCTCTTAAAGAATGCAAGGGTAACTGATGGTCCCTATCATGTTCCCCAAATCCCAGTGGGTCCTGGAGGATAATAATAGCTCAGCAGAAATTCTAAGTAGCAGACATGGAGCATGAAAGAGAAAGAGAGGAAATAAGAGAGAATGAAATAGAGAAATATCATAGTACTGAAAGTGCATAAAAGATAAACAAGAGCTGTATGAGAATATTCATACTGCTATCTTTAGACTCTACATGTACATTTGAAGGTATTTGATGTATGATAACCCATCAACACCACATTCCTCAGTACCACAAAAGCAGAAAAAATGGAAGTGGTGCTGTGTCTCAAGTGGTAGCAATAGCCTTGAGATGAAGAACTGAGGAGCAGTACACAGAGTTCAAACAGACCCAGAGTTCAAGCCCCACAACCAACAGGAACAAAAACAAAAAACTAAATACAAAACTGTCTCTCAATTTTGTTGCCTCAACTCTGTAAAACCACTGCTTCAGCCTAGGGCTAAGATTTATGTGTGGACAATTATCAACACTCCTGATTCAAACTCTACTTGAAAAAATTTTAATCAATATTTTGTTCTTAATTTTGCTCTTTGTAAATTCACATGCACCTATAAAAAATGGTGTGGCCATCCCAGTAACATTCTCAAAGTAGCTCGTAATGATTACTTACAAAAAGTTGTATTATATTACAACAAGGAAAACAATGCTACAAATAAAGAAAACCAATAATTAAATATTAATGATTAATAAAATAAAAACCAAATACCATTGTTTCCAGTATTTGAAGTGGACTACATATTAGAGTTTACTATTTTCTCATATTCCTGTACATTTAAAACTTGCTAAGATTATGATGTTCAACAAGAGTTTTATAGGCTATGAGTAGTTTTAAAATTTATCCTCTAAGATTACTATTTATGTCTCATCTCATCATCTGTATATGGTTTATATAATCATTTTTGTTCCTCGCTAAGATATAAAGTAAGGAAGACCTAAAGTTTTAACAGAAACTGTGTAGTTAACAAAGTCTTAACTCTTCGCTGTTTCTTCATACAAAGACTTTGCAACTTCTCATTAGTAAAGTTTCTATAAACTCTGAAATGTACATACTTAGTAGTATATGTCTGCCACCATAAATCTTAACTACTTTATAGAAAACTTATATGACCTACCAAACAATCTTAATTTTGGCATATAAGCAAATTCCCAAAATTAAACATAGTTAAAACATTAAAACTTTAAAAAAAAACTTAAACACTTGATGCAGTGTTCATTATGATAGGTGCCTTGTATAGAATAATTGAATTCCTCCTCCTACACATCTGTTGAACAACAAATATCTGGAATTATTTTGTTTTTGACATATCAATCTTTACTTTAGTCTTAAATGTGTGCTTATGTAAGAAATACAGGGTTCTAAAATTTCACGACAATTCTTTTGAACTTTTTTTTGAATTGTCTAGCTCAAGAAAATCAATTCCACTTTATATATAAAAAATATTCTGTGCTCAATTCAGCAGCACATACACTAAAATTGGAACAATACAGAGAAGATTAGCATGGTCCCTGTGCAAGTATGACACGCAAATTCGCGAAGCGCTCCACATTTTTACAATAACAGATGCTGGAGGGGATGTGGCCAGAAGGGAACCTTACTTCATTCTTGGTGGGAGTGTAAGCTTGTTCAACCACTTATAAAGCAGTATGGAAGTTCCTTAAAAGATTCCATATAGAGCTCCCCTATGACCCAGCAATCCTACTTTTGGGCATTCACCTAGTCAGCAACAAGACCATATTAAAATTATCAATACAATGATGTTTATTGCAACATTATTTCCCATAGCAAAGATATGGAACCAACCCCGATGGCCCTCAGTAGATGAATGGATCAAGAAAACGTTGTGTGTGTGTGTGTGTGTGTGTGTGTGTGTGTGTGTGTGTGTTTGTGTGTGTGTGTGTGTGTGTGTGTGTGTGTATGGGAATTCTATCGTCCATCAGAAAGAATGACATCGCCCAATTTGTTACGGAATGGAAAGACTTGGAAAAATTATATTAACTGAAATAATCCAAGGCCAAAGAAACATCAGTCACATGGTATCCCTTATTGGCAATAATTAATATATGTTGTGGATAAGCAGAAAAGGTTAGAAGCTGTGTGCATATGAATAGATAAGGTGATGTTAAGCTAAAGGAACCCCAAGATAGGGACACAAGTGGTTTTTTTCTTGCTGTTGTTTGTAAAGTATTTATAATGTACAATGTGATTTTTTTTTGTTTTTTTTTATATGTTCCTCCCACACAGAAATAAACATTTTTTACAGTCAACCTTGAAAAGCCATCTGGATAGACCATTTCTGTAAGTGGTAGCAGAATATTATTGATCTTATTATTAAGGATGCCAGATTGCCTCATTTTGAGACAATTAAAACAGGAATTTAGTCAGCTGTTTTTGTATCATTAAGTTGATCACTGCAACCCAGAGAAGCTAATACATTGAAAAGTAATCCTAGACCTCTAAAAACAATACAAAACAAACAAAAAACTCCAGTAAGCAAGGTCAGTCAAGGCTCCCATCACAGCCTACATAACGTCAGGCAAAAAACTGAAGCTGGGGGTCATTTAGCTGATAAGTAATATATTTTTTATAAGGCAGGCTGAAATAAAAGCTCCTGAGAGAGGTAGGAAAGACTGACCAGAGGGACTAAAATTGGTCACACAAAGATTGGAAAATAGAATTTCTTATAAAACAAATAAATTATAGAAAGCCTGTGCATTTAAGAACAACACAGAAGACCAATTCCAGAAATGCACATTTTTCTTAGAGGTCAGCTTAGTGAATTATCAATGGAAATTTTTGAAATCTTAAATATTTGACCCATGTGGAAGTAGGACAATTTCTCAAGAGAAAGAAAAAGTCATCATTCTGTTAGGAGGTCCAATATCAAATTAAGAAGTAATCAAGCACAGATTTGTAATAAAAAGAGAAAACAATTATTCGAAATGAGGGATTCATTTGTTTTAATGTAAATATTTTTGATTTAGGTGCTAGCGATTACCATACAATTGATCCAGTCCCACAGTTGAGTTGACAGTGACTGCAGTATTCCCACATGAAGAAAAAGAGAAAAGTTACAAATGTCAGATCAAATGAGTTGAGGATGAAGTGTCCTAATATTAATATCTGAGGTATAGACACAGGTGAAGAGGTGGATTTTCTTTCATAAAAATCCCCCATTTTTAGCCTGCTGACAGTGGCTCACAGCTGTAATCATAGCTACTCAGGAATCTAAGATCAGAGGACTGCTGTTCAAAGCCAACGTGGGCAGGAAAGTCCTTGAGACTCATCTCCATTTAATCACCAGAAAACCAGAAGTGGCAATGTGGTTCAAAAGGTAAAGCATTCACCTTGAGTTGGAGAGCTCAGGGACAGTGCCCAAGTCCAGACTTCAAGCCCCTGGACCAATAACAACAACAACAAAAAAGTCTGCCTTTTCTTGGACTGCCTATAGCTTTTCTTAACATTCAAAAAAAATTTTTTATTACCCACTACAGGTAAGTCCTATTCTAGCTGTTGCAAATAGAAAGATTTTGTATCTTATGTCAAAAGGTTCATATTTGGGGAAACAAATAACCGCAGTAGTGACTTTTTTTCCAGTCCTTGAACTCTGGGCCTGGGCCCTGAACATGGTTATACTGGGAGCTTTAATGTGAGTTTGTTTGTTATTTATTGGATTACTGCCCATGAGAGGAATTACTGGGTCATAAGGGAGATCTGTTTAGTCTTTGGCAGAATGTCCGTACTGCATTTCAGATTGGTTGGACAAATTTAATTTCCCACCAACAGTGTAATAGAGTTCCCATTTGGCTACATCCACGTTAGCATTTGCTATTGTCAGTTTTCTTGATAATGGCAATTCAAACTGGAGGAAAAATCTCTCTTGTAGATTTGTAGGTACCTTCTAGTTACCATTAATGAATGAATATATGAAACCTATATTGCTCAAGTGTGCATTCCTTTCTCTTAGTATAATTTTCCCAAGCCTTTGATGTTCCTTAAGACTGGTGAACAGTCAACCTTTCTAATGGGTGAATAGAATTCCAGTGTGTGTGTGTGTGTGTGTGTGTGTGTGTGTGTGTGTGTATGTGTGTGTGTGTGTGTGTGTGTGTGTGTGTGTGTGTGTGTGTGTGTGCAAGATGACTATAGGCCTATGAGTTCATTTCTCAGCTTTCTCTTTCAACTGTAATTGTGTAATTCAATAATAAATTTGGATTGCTTTCTCTATTGCATTGAAGAATATTGTAGGGATGTTGATGGGTATTGCATTTCTAATTGGGGGCAGTATTGTAGTTTTCACAATGTTAATTCTTCCAACCAGGAGCATTGAAAGACTTTCAATTTCGCTTTTAGGCTTTTAAAATTTTCACAATAGAGGTCCTTCACATTTTTGTTAAATTAATTAATTCCTAGTTTTATTGTTGTTTTGTTTTGCTTAGATTTGATTTGATTTTGTTTGAGGCTAATATATATGAGGTTGTTTTTTGGATTTCAGCCTGGATCTTCCCATTGTTGGTAACACAGGAAAACTACTGATTCTTGTAGTTTTAAACCCTACTACATTGCTGAAGATTAGCATCACTTTTACTAACTTTTTTTGGGGGGAAGCTATAGGTCCTTTATATAAAGTATCATTTCATCTGTGAAAAGGGATAGTTTTACTCCTTTCATATTTGGATCCCTTTTATATTTTTCTCTTGCCTATTGTCCTTGCTAGAAAATCCACTACTATATTGAAGAGTAGTAGAGAGAGTGGGCATCCTTTTCTCATTCCTGATTTTACTGTCTTCATGCCTCCATCGTTAGACACATGCTTATTTTCTCTTTGTCGTATACATACTCTGTATTATATTGAGGAAAGTTCCATGCATTCCTAGCTTCTCAGAGCTTTCAATCATAAAGGGGTATTAGAGTTTGTTAAAAGCTATTTCTACATCTATATAAACCATCATGTGGTTCTTGTCCCTGCTTCTGATGATGATGTGTGTTATGTTGATTGACAAGTATATTGAATCCAGCCATATCCTAGGATGAATAGTATTTGATCATAGCATGTTTTTTTTGTTAATTGTCGAAGTTGATTAGTGAGAATTGTATTGAGAAGTTATGCATCAATGCTTATCAAAGCTGGGTTCATAGTTCTCTTTCTTTGATGAGTCCCTAGCTGATTTGAGGAAGATTCTAATTCTAGCTTCTTAGATTGTGTTTGATAATTCCATTTCCCTTTCTATTCCATTGAAGAGTTAGAGCAGAGTATTGTAAGTTCTTTTCAGGCCTTAATTTCATAGTAAATCTATTGAGTCCTAGATTTTTCTGTTGTGGGAAATTGTTTATTGACAGTTCATTTTCATTACTTCTTATGCATCACTTCCTGGTTCAGTTCGAGTATAGGAAAGCATCAATTACTCCAGGATTCTCCAGGTGATTGGTATATAGTTTTCAAAGAACTCTCTTATAACATTCACAATTTTGCTAATTTTTGTTATGATATCTCATTTTTTCTCTAATTTTATCTATTTGGGTGAATTCTCTTAGGAGCTCTTAGTAGCAATAACTCATCTACTCTTAATATATTTACCTAGTTCTCATCATATATAACCAGTTCCTGTTTTTCTTGATCTTCCTTCTGTAGGATATATTTGATTAACATCTATGCCACTGATGTGGTGGAGAGTTTGGCTTGGGACCATATTCACTGATGGTAGTTGTTTGCCTTTAATGTTTGTTATATATCATGCCAGGCTTTTCTTTTTATCATATCAACTAAGAAATCTGTGTTTATTCTGACTGTATATACTTTATAAATAATCAATCTTTTCTCTATGGCAGCTTTAAGAATCGTTTCATTGATCATTAATGATCCTCTAATGGATTATGATGTGGTGGTGGGTTGTTCTCTTCTAGAATTCTGTTTGGTGTTCTAAAGGCTTCTTTTCTCTGAATGTGCCTATCTCTTTGGATGTTTGGAATGTTCTCTGCTAGAATTCTGTAATATGTTTCCAATCCATTTAGTTTCCTGTTCTTCTCCTTCTTGAGACCAATCTCTCCCAAATTTGATCTTCTAATTGAGTCGTGAAATTCTGGCAAGATCATTTCTTATTTCTTGGATTTGTTCTAAATGATTATTTCCTCTTTCCTATTATACCTACTGGTCTTTGACCCCTGAGATTATCTTCTATGCCATCTATTTGTTGTGAAGACTTTATACTTTGTTTCTTATTTCCTGTTTTATAATTGGTCATTTTTTAGGGCTTCTATCTCATTATAAAGCTTTGTTTTAGGCTTTGTATGGACTTTCTTTACATATTTTCTTTGGGTGGTGGGGTTTGTAGGGTTGTTTATTTAGCTGTGTCTTCTCTCATATCTTTTAACTAGGCATCCATTTTTTCCTTGGACTCCCTTGCCATTTCAGAATTTATTTTTCTGTTTGTAGTCTCCATGAGTTATTTTGCTAATCTTTTGTTGTTCTCATCTTGTTCAATAAATTTCCTTGTAGAGGTTTTATAACTTGTCATTAATCACATTTTCAGCAGTAATTGTAATGTATTTTGAAAACTGTCTTCTAGGTACCTAATTGTCTGTACTAATGCCTGGTTATTTACTGTGTGAATTATACTATCTAGACATCACTTTTCTTGTAATTTTCTGATTTGCTCTGTTCAGTTGGAGGATGTCTTTTGGGGGCTCTATAATCTTAATAGGTGACTCTTTATGTTCTTGGTTGATTTGCCATATGTTGGTTGGATCTTCTGTTGTGATTTGTTTTTGTGGAATTAAGTTTTTGTCTAGACCATTAAGTGTAGGTGTAGAAATCAATTGTGGTGAGATGTTGTGATGTTAATACTTGTGGTTCCAGTGACAGTTCGGGCTGCCCAATGGTATCTTGAATAGTCTCTGAGTATGGATGTGGCTGTCTCCGATGTACACTTCTGTTCCTGCTATTTTTCCCATGTGGACCTTTTATTTCCACACTGCAGCTATGCTTTTAAATATGTTGGCCAACACAGTCACAACGGTCACCTGCCTGGCTGGGCACCTTTTCATATATTTCTGTTTTTTTTTTTTTTTTTGTGAAGACAGTATAAAATCTTCTTTTGAATTGTATGTCTATATATAGTTATAACTGACTGGGTGTGACTTTTTAGAAGTGGAGTACCTGCTAGGACACGAATTCTCTGTTTCATTAGAGAGAGCTAGGGGAATTTTCTGTTGTTATTTTGCCATTTTTTCCAGTTCCTCAGATATATTTTATATATTGTTGACTTTTTTCACATAATTTAGGATTTGTGATGGTTGTATCAGGTTATTTTTGTTTTTTTTTTGTTTGTGTTGGTTTGAAATAGTGATTACAGGCTTATATGAAGAGACATTAATAATATGAAATGTACGTTATTACATTGAAAGAAAGAGAGGAGACATTTTAACCTATTTGCTACAAGTAAATTAATATTAAGCAAAGTTAATTAAAATAATTACTCTTCAGAAGATGAGCATAGTACTCTTGAATATCTTGGAGAAAAAGATTTTAGACTCATTACATCAGAAGTCCTACATCGAAATTACTGCCTAAACTTTCTTCTTCAGAAAGGCAAAAGCTCCATTTCTTTCATATTAGTATTATAAAATCATAATATCTGCATATTGAATTGTTTTCCTCTGCTATTTTCAATTCCATTCCTCATCCATTAGGTTTCTAGTGCTTTGAATGACCAATTCCTTAAAATACCTATATTGCTTATATTGTGATGTAAATCTCAGTAATATTAATGTGAATTTATCCCTGATTCTCATGTGGAGCTATATTCATATGAAATTTATGCAGTTTCAACCAAGGAACATGACTATTTCCAAGTTTTCTGTTTTAATAAATAAACCCATTCTCTTTAGAAATATGTTCTCATCTTTTATATTGCTCTACCATAGATGTATTATTAGTACTTTTACTGAAATAAATATAAACTATGGAATATGAAGAAAACCACCACCCCCTTATCACTTTAAAGTAAATCCTTGGGGACTATTTTATATATAAAAATAAAAAAGTGCAATGCACCTGTTTATACATTAATAATCTAATGGTTAAGTTAATTAGACACAAGAACTACCATACCACATCAAGTCTCAATTTACTTAAAGGCACCAAAATATTAGTGTTCGTGAATATCACTCAGTTTTAGAAAATGACTAGTCACAACAAAGTTTATATTGTATTTCAAATTTAGAAAATGAAAATTAAACCCAGATTTGTTGTCAATATCCTGTTTCCAGGAATACATTTATTCAGCAAACAGAGAAAACAAAAATAAAGGTATGTCACATAGACAAAAGATGTAGGAGCAGACTGTTTTTCCTTAAGATGATAAGCACATGCAAACTATGTGATTTATTCAAAGATACTGTAAAAATTCATAAGAGTATTTGTGATCAGAAGTGATGGGTAAACAAATAGCTGGAAAACTGTATATGTAAAAGGAGTTTTCAATATAGGCTAAGTTTACAATAAATGATCCAACAGACGATGATTTTATATCTCTAACACACATCCAGTATTCTACATTTACCCACATACTCCTGTCCTCTTACCTCAGTTCCTGATCAATAGTATTCTACTTTCACGAGGTCAATTCCTACTAATAAAACAAAGTTTTTTTTTTAGTTTCTAGATCCAATAAATTTTAGTATTTCAGAATAATAGTATGAATTCATGCAGTTTGACTTGAATGTCAAGTATGAGGATACTCTATTCAGGGTATTATTAATTGGCCTGAAGCAGCCAGGTACATACTATGAATACATAGACACAGTATTCTAAGGGCAGGGGGCTTGATTTAAGAAAAAGATACAGGTCCGGCCAAGGTCCTGAAAAAAAGAAAAACCAACGGAGCAAACATCAATCAACTATCATTACCAAGGAATTGAACTGTTCTCTTATGTGTCTGGGTGGCAGCTGTGTGTGTGTGTGTGTGTGTGTGTGTGTGTGTGTGTGTGTGTGTGTGTGTGTGTGTCTGTGTCTGTGTTTCTGTCTGTTTGTGTCTGTGTCTGTGTGAGTGGTTGTAGAGAGAGAATTTAAGTGTGACTTCCATATTTACAGCCCATAGAGCATTACTTGTTAGGGAGAAGGTACTCATATCAAAGTTCTGATACTACTGTCATCACTTTTTACTGCGGAAAAACACTTGCTTAATCTTACTTAAAAAGAGAAAAGTAAACTAACATCTTACATGGTTGTTTTGACAATTAATTGGTTTATTGAAGGCCAAAGGGAGGAATTGGAGAGTAATATAATCTTTTTCCTCTCTCCTGAATATTACCCAGCAATAGCAGTGATTTCAGGAGTCTCCTGCTATGTACTCACAGCTGAATTACTAATATGCTTAATAATATGAATCATTTGATAGAGAAATAGATCAGCCAGCAAACACAAAGAACCAGTGATGAGACCGAACTTTTGAGCAGGTATGCCACTCTTTTTAGGAATGTAATTCCTTCATATGAACTTCAAATATTGTGGATTTCCCTGTGTGACTAAAAGGTTAGAAAGCGCTGTAGAAAAGAGAATTCCTGTTCAGCCAAGTTGAAATTGCTTATGATCGCATCCTCATGTTACAAATTTCCATTTCATAAAGACTCTCTTTTACAGTGCTTTCATTTAATATACTTCAACACCTCACCCTTCCCTGTGGGATATAGGAAGAAAGATCATTTTGTTTGAGTATTATCTTACATAAGTTTGTGTGCATGGGCATGATTTGTATGAAGTTAGTATTAAGTGTAAATAGGAATCATGTCACAACAAAAATATAATTAAAATCACGTAACAAGATTAGAAGTCATAGCATTTTGTTCATGACAACATACATTAGATTAGTTGCAGACTTTATATGAAAGCATAATGCAATTTAATTAAGGGTTGAAACATTTTATTAAAAAATATATTTCTTAGAGATATTTTTGCTGCCTAATTTTAAGAAGACAATGGTCCCAAGGTAATCATTTTTCTTAGTATGTTCTTGTTTCCATATTATTAATCCAAAATAGAAATCCAGATATATGATTTGATTTAATTTAATCACAAATATTATTGAGTATAAGGACCTTCTACTCTCTATATTCTTCACATATGATCATTAAATACGGTGAGTTTGAAATAGTCTCTGTGTGAACTATGTTAATATTATTTACAATATGAGTGAAATATTTAAAAAGTAGTATTTATTTTAGTTTAATTGCTCTGAAGAGAAAATGAATTATATAATCAAAGGCTAAAAATAATTAGATTTAATATTTAAAATTCAGGAAATGTTTTGGACCACACTGCTTACTGGAGCCTTCAAACAACCTGAGATAATTTATATTAATGAATCAAAAATCCCACAGGTTAGACATTTGTGAATAGAAAAACCATGTCATTCTGAATATGTAGATCTACATAACAAACATAGAAGATTTAGCGTATAAATACCTGTATATACTAATATATTTAATTGCAGGGAAAGTACTTGTTCTGAAAGGAGATAAAATTGCATTTATTTTGAAAAAGAAGACCTAAGTATTCATTTGAATAAAAGATAATGTTTAAAACATCACTCATTCAAGAAATAAGATGTACAGTTAGTTCTTTTTCATGCCAATTATGATCTCAAAACTTAGTAGAAATACTAGATTTGTAAACTGAAAGCAGTGCTTTGTAGGGAAATAGACATTTAGTTTCTTAAAAGTCATGACTATTTTTTCTCAAACAGTTGCTAAGTAACTTGCTAAGTAACTGATTTACATTTTTATCATGGAATCTTATTTGATATATATTTATTGATTAAATTAAATAATTGGCCAATAATAAAATAAATTATGCAGGATCAAAGTTTATCTAACACAAGCATTTTATTCACAAGACATATCATGGCTCTCTTAAAGAACACTAGAAGGCAGTATGTTATTTACTTATTAATCTTTAGTTATTTTGTTAATGGTTATTAATTGTTAGAAGTGGTAGTTTCGTTATGCTCTTTCCAAAATATATTTAAAGCATTTGATTGTACTCCCTGTATTTCCTTTTCATTCTCTTTCCTCCAAAGATCTTTTGTTTTTCACATCAAATTACATCTTTATATATGCACATATAAGCTAATTTGGAAGGTTTAAGGTGAATTGCATATTAATTCAAGATGTACAGTGGAGTAACGATGAATAAAAACTTCAATATTTTTTTAATTTCTGAATTACTATAATATATAATTACTATTATGGTTAGGTTTAGGATCCCAGACAGAATTAGAATTAGGGTTAGAGAAAAGAAAATGTAGGTTCAACACAAGATGACCTATTGCAACAATGATACTCACAGCACACTATATTGAAAATGAAATTTACACCATGGGGAAGGAAGAGTTAGAGAGGTGGGTGAGGGAAGGGATAATGGGAGAACAACAAAGAACAGGGCAACAATGTTCAACAAGAAATGTACTCATTATCTTACACATGTAACTGTAATCCCTCTGTAAGCCTCTTTACAATAAAATAAAATTTTAAAAAATAATGTAAAACAACACCTGACAGGAAATAGAGAAACACTAAAATTTTTAGTTTCAAAGTGCAAGTAAAATTTAGGCCTACATGCCTAACAAGAGTTAGGATAAATGTGAAATAGAGGCTTGCTATTAACATTATGATTCAATTATCTGCAGGTTTAGGATTAGGCAAGGAGTTCCAGTTAGAGTTGGGAGTAGGATGAGAAAAATATGTAAGATATTGTGTAAAATTGCAGCATATTTTAAGAAGAATGAATGGCATCAAGGTTAGAATCAATGAAAACCAATGTCTATGTTACTTTAAACATTCAGATATGATTTGGTTTTAATTGTGTTTTAATTGGTTTTAATTGGTGTTTATTCAAATTGTGATTAGGATTAGGTTTCTGGTTAAAGGGTGTTGAGGAAAGAGTAAAGAAATTGGTTAAACTCGTGGCTTGTTCTATTATCCTAGCTACTCAGGAAGCTGATTTCTGAGGATTGCAGTTCAAAGCCAGCCCAGGCAGGAAAGTCTGTGACAATTTTATCTCCAATTAACCACCAGAAAACATCAAAGTGGTGCTGAGGCTCAAGTGGCAAAGTGCACAACTCGAGCTAAGTACTCAAGGATCATGCACATGCCTAGTGCTCAGGAATCCTGCCCAGGCCCAGAGACAAAATCCCACGACCAAAAAAAAGAAAAAAAGGAATGGTTTAAATGTTAAGTAAATCTGAACATATTTTAAGTTCTAGGAATTCAGGAAAAGCAGGGATAATGAAAGTACAGTGTATTTCATAATATCAAGATTTGAGATCAATTGGTATAATGATTCCTGTTATGGAACAAGATAGATTCAGAGTTAAGAGTGAGAAAATCTGTAGGGTTTAGGAAAACCTGCAATTTATTTGAAGAATTACAAGTGGAATTTCAGCTAGGATGACACAGTGAGCATTTTACATAAATTTTAGAATTAGGATACCATTAGTGTCAAGGTTATCATTAGGATTCTAGACATGGTTACGGTTAGAGTGTAGGAGAGAAAAATGATGCTCAAATTGAAGGTAAATTTTAGAATAAGCATGGTAAGAATTAGAATGAATGTGAACTAGAGTATTGCTACTAATATTAGAATCTACTTACACTTAGGTGTATGGTTATTCTCAATGTTCCAATTAAGAAAGATTAAGATTAGAGTTAGAAAATGACTAAGATATTGGGGAAAAAAATTGAAGCTTATGTTTGGAAGGCTTATTTGAATGAAGTTAGGATGAGTGAAAACTAGTTTGCTTTTGTTAATGTTAGTATTGACATATAATTTTACTAAGATTAGGGTCAGTATTTTGTTCTGATTATGATTAGTGTTATGAATAGGAAAGATTTTACTATAAAATTCAGTTTCCAAGATGGGCACCCGGTGGATCTCGCTTGTAATACTATCTACTCAAGAGGCTGAGATATGAGGATCACAGTTCAAAGCCAGCCCTGGCAAGGAAAGTCCGTGAGATTCTTATCTTCAATAAACCACTAGAAAACCGGAAGTGGCGCTGTGACTCAAGGGGTAGAGAACTTGCCTTGAGCTGAAGAGCTGAGGGATAGCGCCAAAGCCCACAGTAAAAGCCCCACGACAGACCAAAAAAAGAAAATTCAGTTTTCACTAACAAGTAGAAGCAAAAATATTTATTTCTCAGTGATCATTCTTGTAATGATTAATGAGAGTTTTCCAGGCAAGTTTAGGTTGAGAATTAGCATTAAGTAATGGAAAAGATGGTAAGTAAATCTGAAAGTTTTAGGGAACAGTGGTTCAGGAAAAGGTAGAATCAATGGAAACTACAGTGTCTTTCCTGATAAGAAAATGTGAGGAAAAGTAATATAATGGATCATGTTAGGGAACAAGATCACTTCAGCAGTAGAGTCAGGAAATTTTTTGGAATTAGGGCAAACTGAAACTCATTTTCAGAGGGCCAACTGGAGTATTCATTATAATGAATAAAAACTAGAGTCTTTTTCTTAAACATTAAAATTGGACTATCATTAGGGTGAAAGTTAGGTTTCAGTTCCAGCTGGGGTTAGTGTTAATATAAGGGAAATGGAATATTTAGGGTCCAACTGAAAGTATATCTTCAAATAACAAGTCAAGTTAGAATTTTGATGAATGTGAAATAGGAAACTGCTAATAATGTTAGGATTAGGGTATAATTAGTGTGAGGTTATTCTGAATGTTCCTTAGGGTTCGGGTTCGAACAATGGCAAGATATTGAATAAAACTATGAATTACTTTAAGAAAATGAGCTGAATCAAATATAGGATGAATTGAAAACTTATGTATTTGTGTGGCTTTTAGAATCCAAAAGCAATTGGTTCTAGAGTTAGGATTACTTTTGTAATTTATGAACTAATGAATTAAAGGCACAATTCTTTCTTTCTTATAAACCAAGACAGTCACGATTTTGGGGAACAAACTCAATTTTCTACATGAAAATATGTCTCAAAATATTTTCCAACCAGGATTAAATAATAGTGAACAGGATGTCATTTGTTAAAATTAGGTAAGTTAATAATACAACTTTCAAAATATCCAAATACATCCAAATACATAGGCTAGAAACTCAGACATGTTATTGGGAAAAGAGATATTTTACTTCCTCCAGCAGGGATTCTGTGTGTGTGTGTGTTTGTGTGTGTGCATCTACCACAGGTCTTCAACTCAGGCCTGGGTCATGTCATCAGCTTATTCTGTGCAAGTAAGGCACTAAACCACGTAGCCACATGTCTTCTTATGGCTTTTTAATAGTTAATTTGAGATACATATCTTATGGATTTTCCTGTCTGGACTTAATCTTCTGATCCTCAGCAATCTTTGCTACTGTGGTGCTACCACAAAGTGACAGTTCACAAAACTGGGAGCAATATGGAAGTACTTGTGCAAGATACAAAGTAACCAGTTCATTAATTTGGTAGTAACAGAGGATCACATTAGCTTGCCTTCAGACACATTGTTTTTGATGAGTTTATCTGAAAGCCAAAGCATAATCAAACCTATTAGCCTCACTTTATGTAGTAGCACATATTTATGGTGTAGAATATGTACAATGAATTAAATCCTGAATCAACAGTCTTTGATGGGTTTGCTTTTAAAAACAAATCCGAAATAGAGTGTCATTGAAGTGCAGTCCAGACAGGAGGAATGCAGCTAGCAGCAGAGCATCTGCTTAGTGTGAGTCCAACCCACAGGACCATAAAGAGGAAGTAGAAGAAAGTGAAAGTGTAGGAGAAAGAGGAAAGGAGGAGGAAGGCATCAGAGCGGAGGAAGTGCATAGCAGGAGAGGGAAGAGGAGGGGACGGGGAGAATGTAGAGGGGAGGAGAGAAGGAAGAAGGAAACAGGACCCTAGGGAAGAGCCACAAGAGGGGAGACAGGAGGAGGAAGATAAATGTAATATAACAACAAGAATTGTTGGAAAACATTTTGCATAAGTGATCTGCATGTGCTTGGCAGGATTATTTTCTAATCAGAGAGAAAGCTAGCAGAGTGACAATATGGGTGATACCTATTGCTTGGTCATTGTATTCTCTTTCTTCAAAGAGGAGTTCAGAAGAAATCCTGAGTTTGATGTTTTATAGATATACTTCAGGATTTCTTTTTCATGAATCTAACATGGGAAAGAACTAAATGCAGCTTCCCTTAATCAAAAAATGTATAGAAGCTATTTTTATTTGTATTACTGTGTATGAAGAAATCCTGGAGATTTCTGGTTAACACAGAGGGCCCCATGCAAAAATATAGGACAAGAGGAAATTAAACTGTTTTTAAAGTATAATAGGTTATCATTGATGAAAAATTTTAGTGGATATTTTTCCTGTTTTGCCAGTTGTTCAGTGCTGCAGCAAAGCTGTGCCCTAGAGCCCTTTCCAAATCACCACGTTAACAACCATTTCTGTAGTCCCTGTGGGTGTGAGTGCCTCCTCAGGTCACCCATTGAGAAGTGGGGCCCCCTCCCTTGTGACAGAGGTGCAGTGAGGAGCTGTGTGTGCATGCTCCCCAGCATTGCCAGATGAGCATTGTTCACCCTACCGACCTTTCATCCCAGTCTCAGTTGCTCCATTTTACCCAGGAGCTGGCATCCATGGAGCTAGAATTGAGTCCACTGCTGCCCTCTCCTCCTCCAGCTCTGCTGGTACTGGTCTGCAGTGGTCCTGGGTGCAAGTGTTATCCCAGAGAGATGCCGTTCTAGGGTCACTGCCTGCCCCCATGGGTGTGGGGTTGGGGGGACACCATGTTTCTACAGAGCACAGCCCATGGGAGAAGGAAGGCTAGGCATGTAGTCTGCCCCCTTGGGGCCAGGCAGCCCAGCCATGGTTCACCTCATCAGTCTTTAAGGTGGTCTGGGGACTGGAGTCATGTGTTGTCCCCTCTGCCAGCGGGCTTGTGACAGCTGCAGCAGCTCAGCAACCTGGAGCCCCTTCAGCATCCCTGTGGACCTCCATTTTCTTATCTCTGTGGACTCAGGTACAGGACCATCCCTGCACATGCCCATCAGTACCAGAGGAGCCTGGACTTGCAATGCACCAGCTGCAGCACCAGGGGCCTGAAGCCCCTTTGGCTTTGCTTTGTAGCCTCCTTTGTCATCCTTCTGGTAGACATGGGCCCAGCTCTGCGGGCCATTCTGGGGATGCTCCGTTTGGAGGCAATGGGCACAACTCCTACCCATGTTGGGCTTTAAATCAGGGCAATGAGTCTGGCCTTGGCAGTGTAGGCTGCACATATTGAAGGTAGGGCTTGGGGTCTGCCCTGCCTTCCCTCCTGGCTTTGGCACCTGAGGCTGGCTAGATTGGTTTGGTCACTGATGGAGCTTTGTTGTCTGTAGCCCACCACAAGTGCCCCTTTTGCAGCAGCAATGTCCTGTCCTCGACCCCCTCAGGGTCACCACACGGACCTCTGATGGGTCTACATGGGCTGGGTTTGGGTGTCACCCCAAGACTCCAATTATGAAGTGCCAGTCCCCTTCATGGTACTGGAAGCAAGAGGTGCCACATATAATTTCTAATTCCTAACATTTTCCTTCTCCGAGATAAACAGAACTGGGAGATATAAATAAGTTTTATTAAAACAAAATATACAACTTATATCACTTCAACCTGTTAAACCACTGTAATATTTTTTATTCCAGTAGGAATTCTTTTTGTAATTACTTATTTTACTTTTGAGTGTAACTAATGTAATATATTTTGTGTGTAATTTACTATTCTAGTATAACTTCATTTGCACTACTTACATACCTTTTTTTAATTCTGAGATTTAATCATGTGTTTTTTTGGATAAGGGTTTTGTTGTACTTTTACTTCAGATTGCCATAATGGCCTTATAAATACAAACAATAAAAATCCATTCTTGCTATTATGAAGTCCAATGATTTTGGAGACTACAGACTCAAGAATTTAGCATTATATATCATACAGAAATGTGTATCACTTTGTTTAAAACTGCTCCATAATATAATTAGTAATTTAGGTGGAAGCCACTTCATCTTGCGTGCTGGTCCCTCTGGTGAAGTAGGACCCTAGTGTCAGCTTTCCCAACTCGGGCCCTTGTGGGCACCTCTCCTGGGGCTGTGGGAGAAGATCAGTGTGTAACTGCTGTTGGG